>NC_081773.1:28334266-28696766 GCF_963082965.1 Carassius carassius
ACTGTCTTCGCTCAGGATATTTGGTAGCAGTGTCTTATCAAAGCTCTGAGATGACTCATGGGGCCTCTTCCTCCACCTGAACACTGCTTATTTAAACCCGCTACTGAATGAGAGCTAATCAGAGAGAGTGTGGGAACTCAAGCATAGACAGCCTAACAGAGACTCTTCCTCACTAAAGAACCTTCAGCCATCCCAGGCAGCGTTTTAGTTAATTAATAAGAGTAAAAGGAATCATACCGGTGCAGAATGATTCCCAAAAGAACTATTATTTTCTTAATGGATCCGTTAAAAAGACTCAAAAATTTGTCTTAAAAAGACATCTAGTGCACCTACTAACTGATGTTTATGACAACATGTAAATAAAGACACTGTCTAAAATAATATAAAATAAAATAAAATAAATAGTATGACATTAAAATGAAAAAAAAAAAATATGCAAAACGAATTAATTAATAAATTGGACATAATTAATACTTTTTTATAAATTTAAAAATACAATTGTAAAATACTATTATAATAATAAAGCATGTAATTATGGCTTAGATAGACATCCTGGTCTTTCTTTCTAATGGAGGGTGTTTCTAATCATCTCCTGAGGATTTCCACACAGTGACAATGCTTGAACAAGAGGGGCATAACGGGGTCATGACAACTCGACCCCCAGACTGCCATGTAATCATCTACACGTTTAATGAAGGTTGTGCTTGCACATTCTCTCCATTAAGAAAAAGAGAATGAAGCAATGAAAAGCCATAAAGGGTCTCAGGCAGTAAGCTGCTCTCAACCCTCATTTAAACACAGTTCATTGTTCAGAAAGATCTGGCTGCTCCTCCATTAAAGCAAAGTCAAAATTGTGAGATGGAGTTCCAATTATATATATTATATCTAGAAATTCTGAGACTATATCTCACAATTCATAAATTCAAGGGGAAAAAAATAAATTTATTTATTTTTTTATTTTTTTATCCCATTGTAGAAATGGGCTTCTATATATAATACTGTCAAATATATATATTTTTTTGCAAATCAAAAAATATCCATCTTTCATACTTTCATAATGTTGTGATGCCTAAATCCTTCTTTTTATATTTTGGTGCTTTATATTTCTATTTTACTATTAATAGTTTTGTCTAAATTGTTCAAAACTTGTTTATTGTTCAAAACTTACTTAAAAATATTATCAGTTTATTTGTCTCGTACAGAATTTTTATATACATGCATCCAATTCAGTACATAAACAGAGGTATGGAGAAAATAAAAACGAACAATTGTTTTCAGTACGCAAATATTATGATAACATCACAGCTATAAATATAGACTTTGAATGACACTCAGTGTTCACAGTAAAAAGTTATTTTTTTGAAAATGTAAATAAACCAAAGATTGGAATGTTTTACAAGAAAAGACTATTTCAGATGTTCTATTTCAATGTGATTAAAGTTTTTGTAGCATTTACTACCAATTTCAAATTTAAATTTGATCCTACAACAAAAGTTTTTGCATTGCAAATAAGGAAAATCTGAATTTTAATTTCTTCATAAGTATCACATAAAACAAAAGACAGATGCAGAGTAAACTTAGAATAAACTCTAAGCAGATTGTTTTGAAGATAATTAAGAGAGTGAAACACATTTGCTGCACTGCTGTGAGATGTGTGTTGGTTCTCCAGGGCATTCTGGTTCCACTTTATTCATAACTGCTGTGTCTCTCCACACTGATGAATGGCTGAGGGGCGAGTACGCCTGCCAGGGGAGCATTTTATGTAAGAGATAGCTAATCCCATTACTGTCCTAGCTGGAACATAGCAGCGTGCCGCACTGCCAGAGGCTGAGGGGTTTGGCCCGTGACTGCAGTGTTACAGCGAGAGAGAGAGAGGGGGAAGAGCCTGTCCCATGACTTTGAATCACTCACGCAAATATCATCAATGTTATTCTATGAGAAGGAATACGAATTCAAGAGAAAGACTGTGAAAATTATAAAGATCTACTGCCTGAAGCTAAAGATAATACTCTACTGTATGAATTAATCAAATAACCAGAGTCTGAAACAAATGAAGAATATCTAGGATAAACCGAAAGAAAAATCTTTGTAATCTATATTCATGTTGGTAATAGAAAAAAAAATGAATAAGAAAAAAAAAAGCAAAGATCTGATTTAATGAAAATGGTTTAATCACCTAATTAAAAATAATCAAATATTGTCCTTTAAAAAAAAAAAAGTATACATTTTTTTAAATTAAATTTTGAAATCATGAATAACATTGTTTTGGGGCGATTCTAACATTACAAAACTATGACTGACCTTGCCATGTCATAAAAATCATATGAAATGTTATATGACATATGACATGATACATGATACATGATATATGATATGATATATATGATACATGATATATAATATGATAGATGATATATGACATGATATACTGTATGATATGATGATATTATAAACATAAAAAATATATGAATTATGAATAAATATATTATTATAAAAATAGTTTTAAATAAATATAACAAGAGCATTTAATAGGATCAGTAATTCATCGCAATACATCACATCGACTAAAAAAAACTTTGTTTTCAGCCCTCCTGAAACAGTTTTTCAGCCTTTTTCTAAAACTTTTTCAGTCTCTTGTCAGTAACACCACACGACATTTTAACATGTTCATCTTTCAGCATTTTATATTGCATAATTTAACACATTCAACCACAAAAAAAAGAGCATTGCGTCACTGACTCAAAAATACCAAATGTCAATTCTCACTAAAGGCTTGCAATAGAGGAAACTGAAGCCGTTCCATCTCTTGCCTATGAGCAATTTGAAAGGTCACTGTTTTGGCCAGTTGCTCAGCAATACCGTCCAGTGACTGTGTAAAAGAGGCTGTTATTTTGCTCCACAGACTGTGTCCATAAACCCGTCACTAAGAGGCAGAACCTCCATTGGGACCCGACCTGGAGACATGCCTCACTTGTGCAGACACGCTTCACTTGTGGGCTCCTATAGTGTGAGGTGCACATAAAGGCCATCCTGAGGGTTAAATAGACTCTCTGAATGACCTGCAGGCACTGTGACCAGGAATTCGAGACATTCACAACACAAAGCCATCAAAACAGTTGTGCCGAAGCTGTGCCCAGCACCGTCAAAGACCTCCGGCTTTTCATGGATCTGTCATCTGACTCTTTGTTATGGTCTCTGCTTCTAACCTTTGCTGGCGAACTCTTGTGCATCGGCAGCTTATTTCCTCGGACCAACATGACTGCCGGCAACTGATGTTAATGGACAAAGTAGACAAGAAGAGTGCTAACAGAACTGCCGTTTTAAGTTCCTTCCCCCTACTGTAATAGGATTGTGTTTTTCCTTCAAACTGAGCAGCAATTACAATGAACAGAATTGGAAAAACGCCAATTTTAGGACTAACCTACAAATTATCCACCCAAATACAGTAATAATCAAATACAACTGTATAACTAAAGAGAATTTAGCACTTAGTAATGCAAGACTCTACGAAGCTTCATTATGTTTGATTTTTAAAGCCAACTGTATGACTATGGAATTATATGCCTCTTGAAGGTATAGTGCACCCCTTAAGAAAAAAAAACATGTAGATGAGTTTATTTTCTAATCAGAACAGATTTTCTTTCATCAGAGTAATTTATTGGTACATCACTTGCTCAACAATGGATCCTCTGCAGTGAATGGGTGCCGTCAATATAGGAGTAAAAACATCACAATAATCCACATGTAATGTAAATATTTCAAAACCTGTGTTTGTAATAAACAAATACATTAAGAAGTTTTATTTTTTTCAAATGTCACTTCCAGCTAAAATAGCAGCTAAAATAGTCCATAATATTGCTTTCTCCAGTGAAAAAGTAATCTTGTCTGCATCAGGAGAAAAATATGAACAGATCAAGCACTGCTTACAAGTGAAAATTGTCCAAACTAGCTCCAAACAAATATGTGGGTGGATTTTGATGTGAGAGGACAGAGGATGAACTTTTCACTGCATGAAGCATCATTATGGATTATGAACTCAATATATTGACCAAAAGCAATGTTTTCAAGTTACAACACCTTAATGATGGATTTGTTTCTTAGGATCCATTGGTGAACAAGTGATGCTAAATTTCTCAAAATCTGTACAGATGAAGAAACAAACTCATCTACAACTTGGTCTGAGGATGGACAAATTATCATGTTTGGGTGAACTACTCCTTTAAAATAATAATAAAAACCTTTTTTTTCAAGCTACTTGATATTAAATTATAGCTATAGTGTCATTTCCAGGTAAGCAGGTACTTACGCTTCACCCTAGATGCTTAAAAACAACAATGAAACCAGACTGTAGTTTATAAGGAATCCAAAACTCATTTTATCCTAGAGACATCATAAACTGAACTGAATTGCACTAAACAATCCTGTCCCACTTTCAAGCAACCAGAATTCAATTCTGAGTAACCCCGCAAACAAAAGTATTTAGGCATCAGAGGAAAACTGTGAAAGGCTCATAGCCTCTGGCAAAAAAAATATTATGTAGACAATGATATCAGACTGCTACGATCTGTAAGAAGCGCTGGATTGGTCGGTTTAGTAAACAGGAACATCGTCACTGGTTTGTAGTTCACTGAAGCCCTGTCTTTTAACACACCTCACTGACCAGTCTGGAATTGGAGTGTGTCGGTTACAGTTTATATCTTGTTTTTCTTTACCCAGATTCAGAGACCGATAAGATAAGAGCTGAGGGGCTGTGATTGAAATATCTGCTGTGTATTATCGTCATAATTTCATACTGAAATAACACATATAAAATCAAAATACAATAAAATGTCTTTCTAGTACTAATTAGTCATAATAAACCCATTCTCTGAAACTATAGTGGGGTCCAAAAGACTGAGATGACTGGTAAAAATAATTGTAAAATTACATTATTTTCTATACTCATTGAATCACCACATGGATTTTTAAAATACCTCTGATTCAGATTAATATGCTAATGAACCATTCAGACTTTCAGCAAATCCGCCTTATTTCGCTTACGTTCTAAACTCACGACTAGACAAGTAATCAAGTAATAAATAAAAAGCTGATTTTAAACTATATAACCCTGTGAGAATACTATTTCTAATTTAATACAGACATTTTCATAAAAAATTATACAAAAATATCTTTATAAAATGTACACAGAAGTTTCGGGTTGGTAAGATTTTCAAATAATTTTAACAAGTAAAAAAAAAAAAAAAAAAAAAAAAAGATGCAATTATTTGATCAAAAGCACACTGAAAACAGGAATATTTAAATATTTTCTGGCTTCAATATATTTTACTATAAATATATTTTTAATTTAATCAAAAATTCAATTTTTAGCTATTATTATTCCAGTCTCCAATAACATCTAAATCTACCCCCATAAAAGTTTTACATGATAATTTTGAACAGAATTCAAAGTAAATTTTTAGATTTGTGACCCAGAAACATAAAATATGGTACAGAATATAAAATATTTCTCGTCTTCCTTTTTTCAAGCCCCAACATTTTATTTCCTGGTTTAAAAATTAAATAATACAATTTTACAAATAAAAATCCATACAGTTTCACTTTTAAACCCCTCTGTGCAGTATATGGTGTATGATAAGCTCAAGTAAATGTCTTTTTTCCACTTTCGGAAATCATTTTTCACTAGTCTTGTGTCTACAACGCTCCACGCTGCCTAAGTAGAAAGTTAGAGGTCAACAAACAACTCACCGTGCAGAGGGACATCACACGGCCTTCTGTGACAATTATCCCGTCAGTCTAAGAAGAACCTCAAGTCCAACATCACTTTTATCATACAGAAGAACTGAATTCATGCATTTACAGTCACGGTCCTGCATTCATTCTCCTCAGCAGCGCACACTGAGAACAAGAGCCTGGATGTCTGGCCTTTGTTCTGACATATTTCCTGAGCTGCATTGTTAGCCATGGAAAGGAAACGCAATCATACTCGCACACACTTTTCCGTGAGATTCTCCTGGAGGGATGCGATCATTGGACAGCATGTGGCGTACTAGGAGCCCAACATTGTTTTTCTTTCCTTCACGCTTCTACAGAGGTCAAAGTTTGACTGGTGCCTTGCACAGAGCTACAGTTAAAGAGAAGACTCTTAACATTCATGTTGATCATTGACAGAAGTTTCCACGCCGTCTGACCGGACCGCCAAACCCCCTCTGGCTCAAGCAGAACATTATTAGAATAGGAGGCCTTATTTACAAGTTCTTCACAACAGTAACTAATGAGTGTGTTTGACTCTAGAAGGTCAAAAGCCGAGGTGTGTGAAACATAATTAGCTGCTGTCACAACACAACTCAATCAAAGTAAGGTACTCTCATCTCCATTTAACACATTTAACACATTCTCTCAAATTTGATGAAAAAGATTTTACAAAATGCATTTTAAGGCTGTTAACATTAGCATTTAACTTGTGATTTCAATACATTACAATTAAATGTTTTACATAAAAAAAAACATTAAAAAAATTGTATTTAATAAAAAATAATGATAATGTGTTTAGCAATAAAATAGATGGCACCTGTATTCGTGCACCCCTAGTGGTCAGGACAGAACAGTACTGTACAGTATTTTCCAATATGTAAGCAATGCTGTATGGTAGACGGGCCTACATCTTTCAAGACAACACACTTAACACAGTTTCCTATGGATACCAGGGAGGTACGTCTACACATCTGTACCCAGGACACAAAACGTGAAAAGGCTGGTTGGTGGGAGACGGTTCAGTTTGAGGCAGAGTGAGTGCAGAGCTCTGACCTGCATGCATGAGCTCCTCAAACCTCCCTGAATACGCCTCCACTGCCATCAGCAGAATTAGCACAGGGTGAATGTGTCAGGGTCGAGAGACGCTTGAAATTTAACGGCCAGACGGGTCACAACCCCTTAACCAGCAGCAGGGGACCTCTTTAATGAATGCCCTGACCACCTCAACATCACCTCCTGTTCAGTTCAGGCCTAAATTAAAGTGAATACATCGCGTCTGGAGACAGAAAGACAGATAGAGGTGGGATAGAAGGGACAGGCCGTTCTTTTCAATGTACCGACAGGTATTAAATAACACGTCTGTGGGCAAACTCATCACAGGACATTCTGTGAACACATCCTCCATTAAAAGAGGTAGATTTACTGTCCCCTTGAGCGGTGACCATGTTTTCATTTGGTGAAAGCTGCGTGACATGATGCCCCAAGGAGAGAACATCAAGCACCTGCCTCTACGAGTCAAATTCACACACACACACACACACGCACGCACACACACACACACACACACACACACACACGCACACACACACACACGCACACGCACACAGCTTATATCATTATGTTGGATTTGTCAAGCTACATATTGTTATTGTACAAAGTTTGGATGTGTTTTTTAATTGCAAAAAGAAACAAATACATAAATTATGTTTCAAGTCAAATGGTCATATTTTGGTCAAAAAAAACCACATTCTTAAAGTAGGCACTACATACGTGTAAAAAGTGAATATTATAGAATTTTTATTTTGGGTGAATTATTCCTACAAAGGTGAAGGATGTAATTTACACAGCACCAAATGTGACATTTTAAACAGTCCTCTTGTTCTGTATTTTTATTAGTAGTCATACTCACAATGGGCCATTTCTTTTATATTTGCTAAAACAAATAGAATGCAATTTCGTTTGGTGCCAGTAGTGGCACAGAAAACACTGTCCTCACCCACAGGAAACATTCCAGCTTGACAACAAAACAACCTGCTGCAGCTAACTATAGTACACGCTGGCGCTCCTCCTGCTCTCCTAACTCTGCAGGAAGTGCTGTGGACGAAGCATGCATCAATGACAGCGGCTCCCGAGGGATGCCAACACACAAACAGCCAAACATTAGCACTCAGCTGACACAGCCATACATTCACACGCACTGTGAACACCTGGATTCACATTTCAAGACTCATAACTACAGTATATACATCAGTAACTAAGCCAGTGTGTCGTGTCATGGATGGATGTATGGATGGATGGATGGATGGAAAATATCGAGATATTTTTTAAACACGATATGGATTTTGACATATCGTAAATATCGATATATTGTTTATATTTAATTCTGATTCCGCCACTTTGCTTGTTTGCCTTCTCTGTGCTGTGCTTGCCCCCGCTCGCTCACTTCCCACCTCCTTGCTTTTGTCCCCACTCCCCTCGCGTGTACAGAACTAGTCTAAAAAAAAGTCTAAAAAAAAAACGGAATTTACAGTTTAACGCGGAATGTCACGGAATTTGTCAAATTTTGAATGAATTAATCAAAAGTAGGTCATGCACTTACATCATATCGCGATATGGACTAATATCTGCAAATATTAACCCGGAAAAGTCTATTTAAATATGAATCCTGCATGTTCTACGTGTCTGTGTTAATGAATGGACGCAGAAGCGCGTCTTCATTCATTAGACACACGGAAGCGCGCGTGATGCTCGCGCTGATTTCAGCGTCTTTCCTCTCACTAAATAAAGACGTGAACACATGAGGAACATCTCCAGAACTGCACTGAGAGTCACTTCATGAGCATCGGACCATTTGATTTGAGTAAAACTAGCTCATATCACATCATAGACTGTAGTATCACATAGACGGAACTGTAAAGGTAAAATCGTCACAATAAAAGTATTTGCCAGAAATCTATTACTATTGTTCAGCAGAATGTACATAGCCCACTACTACTACTATTAAAATGAAACAAACATAATTTTTTAAGGAATAATCACACAACATTTCTTCCACGTTTTATTTTTAATAGTAAATCCCCTTTGTTTACCAAAAAATAAAGTTTGCTTAATTTTAAATAATTAAAAGATAAATTAAATGAATGTTTTATGCCTTCATTTGATAACCAGAAAAATTTAAATACACAGAATTTCTGAAGGGAAAAAAACATTTCACATAAGGCTATTTTAAGATTTTTTTTCAACTAATTAAGTTGTTTTTATGCATTTAAATAATTACACATGCTAAAACACAGAATTAGGTAACAATAAAACATAGTGAAGAAAAAAATAAAACGTTTTACAGGGCCCTAAACGTAATATTTGGCATATTTGTTTTTGCAGTAGTTTTTGGGGGGTTGTTTTCCTGTAAAGATATCGAGATATATATCGTATATCGAGATATAGCAAAATATATTGAGATATATTTTTTGCTCCATATCGCCCAGCCCTACTTACATTTATTCATTTTGCAGATACAAAAACTTACAACTTATAACTCAAACTTAGAAAGGTTAGTCCATATCTGTCAGCTACAGCCAACTGTACAACTATATTCTGTTAGCTATTTAAATAAAGAGAAGCCCTTCAATATGTCCCAGCTAAACCCTCAGTTTCATTACTCTGACCAATGGCAGACTTACTAGTGCTGCAGAAATGACACGCTTCAGCTTTAAGAAAAGTACTTTAAGAAAAGTGAATTACAGTCAGCAATATCAGTCGACGGTAAACAGTGTGAAGAACATGTAACCGCAGCATTAATATGTGAATGGGGAAGCAGATGAATAGGGCTCATCTTTTGAAGAAAGTGAGAGGCCAAATGGTTGACACTTGTAAATATTTGTTTGTATTCAGGACATTGGGCCTGTGATGACTTAGCTTTGTGCCGTTTGTTTAGCGAGGGGCTGGTTTGGCTGTGAAGCTGTCTTGTCGTGTTAGTGGTGAGATGGGTGAGGAGGGGTCCGCTGACGGAGGCCAGGCCCTGGAGCGTGTGAACTCTTTAGGGGATTAGATATTTCGGCCCCTCCTGTGGAGATCTATGTGAGCAATTACCATCCCACGGTCACCGAGGACCAGACAAGGAGCAAAAACTCAGACTGTGGTGTATGGAAGGCATTTTCTGCCAAATTTAAATAAATAAATGAAATGATTAAAATTAAAATTAAAACCAGATTAACTATTTCATTACAGAAAACTGTACGCAAAATATGTGACAAAATTGAGAATGAAATTAAATGATTTCATTTTCACGGTGACATACCTGTGAAATTGAAAAATAAAATGCAATTGGTGATTTCACATTTCATTTTCAATACAGTCTTGAGGCAAGACTGCCAATATTAAAATGAAAAGCCAAACGTGAAAAAGAAACTACACATACAGTTTTTACAAAAGTTCTTTATTAACGCTCACGCAATAATAGTGACACAATTCAAATTTAAATGTAAATTTTACTTGTCATTTTAATTCCTCTTTTATTTCTCTGTTTTCATTTTCAAAGACAACCTGCATGCAAATTATATGTTAATGAGTGGGTGTGGCTTATTATTGTAACGGCGCTAGAGACAGTCGTCTAAGTCTCGTGTGCATGAGTTGAATGGTGGTTGAAACAATGTGTGAAACGACATTAAAATGTGAATATATTGTAATCGAGACATAGCGAATCTGTTAGTGAGCTTTTGCGGGAAGCTGCTGCAGCATTAGAACGTGGAAGACACAACCAGCCTGACCAGCATGCGTCAAACCCTCGACCCACTGCAGTTCCTTGGCCTGAGCCTCCACGAGACTCCCCGGAAAATCTGCTGTCTGCTGAGTTTGTGACGGCTGCAAAATGTCCAAGTGTATCCAAGATAGATTCAACTAGTAGCAAAATGAAGTCATTATCATCCGAAATGTTTGCTAGCTGGTTTAATTCTGCTGCTATACTGGCCATAACCACCATTATAGCTCCTCCACGTAACAACGTAATTGAGCCACACCCACTCATTAACATATAATTTGCATGCAGGTTGTCTTTGAAAATGAAAACAGAGAAATAAAAGAGGAATTAAAATGACAAGTAAAATTTACATTTCAATTTGAATTGTGTCACTATTATTGCGTGAGCGTTAATAAAGAGCTTTGTTAAAACTGTATGTGTAGTTTCTTTTTCACGTTTGGCTTTTCATTATAATATTGGCAGTCTTGCCTTGAGACTGTATTGAAAATGAAATGTGAAATCACCAATTGCATTTTATTTTTCAATTTGACATGTATGTCACCGTGAAAACGCATATTTTGCGTACAGTTTTCTGTAATGAAATCGTTAATCTGGTTTTAATTTTAATTTTAATCATTTCATTTATTTATTTAAATTTGGCAGAAAATGCCTTCCATAGTGGTGGTCCATGACCAATAACTAAAATTATGTAAAGGAATGACAATGTCAGTCAGGTAATACCTGACTGATAAATACCTTATAAATACCTTAGGTAATATTTTGCTGTACTGATCAGTAGGCATGACAGCTTATTTGCACAAATAATGTGTAAATACAGAGGAGGATGTGTACCAAACAAATCAAGATGAGGAGGAACTTGCTATTAAGGGATGTGAGACAAAGCAGAGATTAACTGTAATAGCTCCCAAGCAGCAAACTTGCTGCATTGATATACAATTCAATTAGTGTGTACATTTCCAATGTGGCTCATCCAATCAGGCTTTAGAATCGGATTAGGTTTATAATATTAGTTTTACAGTTCTGTTGGAGTTACATAATGTAAAGCTGTTTTGCACTGATGCCACATTTATTTAGTTATGAATAATGTGATATTTTCGTCAGGATAGAACTACCAAGGGAGGTGGAGTTGTAATCTATGGCAGAGATAATTTGCAGATTTCTGTTTTACTGTCCAGATCTGTGCCCAAACAGTTTGAGCTTCTACTCTTAAAAATCCATCTTTCAAGAAATAAGTCGCTCACTGTTGCTACCTGTTATAGACCCCCCTCAGCCCCCAGCTGTGCCCTGGATGCTATTTGTGAATTGATTGCCCCGCATCTATCTTCAGAGTTTGTGTTGCTGGGTGATTTGAACTTGGACATGCTTAATGCACCGGCTGCTCTTCAATCTAGGATAGATGCTCTCAATCTTACACAAATCATCAATGAACCCACTAGATACAATCCTAAATCCATAAATGCGGGTACTATCATAGATATCATTCTGACTAATATGCCCTCCAATTACACCTCCTCTGTTTTTAACCAGGATCTGAGCGATCACTGCATAATTGCCTGTGTTCGTAATCGGTTTGTGGTCAAACGATCACCCCTCATAACTGTCAAACGTTCTTTAAAACACTTCTGTGAACAGGCTTTTTTATTCGATCTGTCTCGGGTACCTTGGAATGATATCGAACTCATCCCATCAGTAGATGATGCCTGGTTTCTTTTTAAAAATACTTTTTTTACTATATTAAATAAGCATGCTCCTTTTAAAAAACTGAGAACCAAAAACAGGTATAGTCCTTGGTTTACCCCAGACTTGACTGCTCTAAATCAACAAAAAAACATCTTGTGGCGCATTGCATTAGCATCTAAAAGTCCCCGAGATATGCAACTTTTTCGGGAAACCAGGAACAAATACACACAGTCAGTTAGAAAAGCTAAGGCCTGTTTTTTTAAACAGAAATTTTCATCTTGTAGTATTAATTCCAAAAAGTTCTGGGACACTGTAAAGTCTATGGAGAATAAAAACATTTCCGCCCAGTTGCCCGCAGCATTGAAGTTTGGAAACACTGTTACCACTGACAAATTATTGATAATTCAAAATTTGAATGAACACTTTGCTGCAGCTGGTCATGCTCTTAATGTAGCTTCTGATCCGGCTAAGAGTTTTGTACCATCCACAGCAACTTGTTTAAGTCGCCCTTTTTTTTCTTTTACACAAATACAGACAGCCGATGTGTTGAAAGAACTGCTAAATCTGGATCCCTATAAATCTGCTGGGCTGGACAATATGGACCCTTTCTTTTTAAAATTATCAGCTGAAATTATTGCGACTCCTATTAGCACCATATTTAATCTCTCGTTGGTATCATGTGAGATTCCCAAAGATTGGAAAGCTGCCGCGGTCATCCCCCTCTTCAAAGGGGGAGACACTTCAGATCCAAATTGTTACAGACCTATATCTATTCTGTCATGTACTGCGAAAATATTTGAAAGCCTAATTAATAAACAGATCACAAAATATTTTGAGTTCCACCATTTATTCTCAGCCGCGCAATCTGGTTTCCGAGCTGGTCATGGATGCACTTCTGCCACACTAAAGGTACTTAATGATATCATAACCTCTATCGATAGTAAACATTATTGTGCAGCCGTCTTATTGATCTTGCCAAGGCTTTTGACTCTGTCAATCATTGTGTTCTTATTGACAGACTAAACAGCTTTGGTTTCTCTAGAGAATGCATTGCTTGGTTCTCAAATTATTTTTTAGACAGAGTTCAGTGTGTAAAATCAAAGGACATGTTTTCCAGTCCTGTGGCAGTCTCAATGGGGGTGCCTCAGGGTTCAATTCTGGGGCCAACCCTTTTTTCTATATATATCAATGAGGTTGCTAGTGCTGCTGGTTATTCGTTAATCCATTTATATGCAGACGATACCATTTTATATACATCGGGACCCTCTTTAGACTCTGTGTTAATTAACCTTCAAACTAGTTTTAATGCCATACAACATGCCTTTCTTGACCTTAAACTGCTTTTAAATGCTAATAAGACTAAATGCATGCTTTTTAATCGTACACTGCCCACAGCTGCTCATCTGATTACCGTTACTACTCTTGACGGGACCGAATTAGAAAAAGTGGACTCCTATAAATATTTAGGTGTCTGGTTAGACTGTAAACTTAATTTTCAGATTCATATTAATTATTTACAATCGAAAATTAAATCTAGAATCGGTTTCTTATATCGCAACAAAGCCTCTTTTACTTATGCCGCCAAATATGCTCTTGTAAAGCTTACCATCTTACCGATCTTTGATTTTGGTGATGTTGTATATAAAATTGCCTCTAAAACTCTACTAAGTAATCTGGATGTAATTTATCACAGTGCTATCCGTTTTGTCACCAAAGCACCATACACTACTCATCATTGCAATCTTTATTCTCTTATTGGCTGGCCCTCACTACATACTCGCCGCCGAATTCACTGGCTACTGGTCATCTATAAGTCTTTATTAGGCTTATCTCCTCCATATCTCAACTCACTGGTCACGGTGGCAACTTCAATTCATAGTACGCGTGCTAGTAGGTATATTTCTTTGGCCATCCCCAAAGTCAAGTCCTCTTTTGGCCGCCTTTCTTTCCAGTTCTCTGCTGCCAACGACTGGAATGAATTGCAAAAATCTTTAAAAATAGAAGTACCGATCTCCCTTGGTAACTTTAAGCATCAGATTTCAAAATTATTTACTGATCCCTGCTCTTGTTAGCAGCCCTGTTATGGTGCATTATAGAATTTTTATATTTTATTTTCCGTTTTAAGCTCTTAAGGTCTATTTGGTGTATATGTGTAGGCTACATCATTATATTGTTCCTTGCATTACGTTTGTACCTGGTTAAATAAAGGTTAAATAAAAATAAATAAATAAAATATTGGAGTGTGTATGTATCAGAATAGAATGGAATAGAATAGAATAGAATAGAATAGAATAGAATAGAATAAAATAGAATAGAATAAAATAGAATAAAATGTAAAATGTAAAATGTAAAATAAAATTAAAATGTAATAAATAAAAATGTACGGAATGATAATTTATAGTAATAAAACATAAATGATTGATAAATAATTTAATTTTATGTAATTTTAATAATAATAATAATATATAATATAATTGATTGAAAAAGAATAATATATTATTACTTTGGAATATTATTATATTATTAAATAGTCATCAAATAATAAATCAATTAAATAAATAATATATTAAATTGATGACTATTTAAAACTAGAATTATATTATTATTATCAATAATTACGCTAATTGTATAATATTATACAACTAGGTATTTTATTACAATAATTATACGGCAAATCATTAATGTTAACTAAATAATATTTTATTTAATTAAATATTATTTACTAAAATATATGAATATGTATTTATATATTTATTAGTAGATGTATTAAAGTGTGTACGATGATATATGATTTGTCATTCCACCCAGACCAATGGAATACAATTAGTTCATTGAAATCACTCACTCTGGCTCTGAATCTTGACCATTACAAAGGTCATTGTACTTTGTTTTAACAATACCTCCATCTTGTGGCCAGTGGCTAATGTACTATTGTCTTAAGAAGATAAAAAAAAAAAAAAAAAAAAGCTTTACTGGTTCCTAACATGCATTATGCAAACACTGACATCAGAAAATGCTGAATTAATTCACTGCAAGTGTTCCCAGTGTAAATTGTCAGATCAAAAGGACCTCAGTGTGAAGCTCCTGAAAAACAACAAATCTGCACACACAGAAATCAGTGCAGACAAAGTGAAACGACTAACCAGCTTGGAATTAAACACCTGTTCATCTATACTGATGGACAACACGAGAAGCGTTCTGTTTGCATTATGAGTTCATTCTTACAGGTCTGTGTTGTTGATTGTGTGGTAAACTGCAGTGTGGAGGAGCAGTGAGTGACTTCTGCCTGATCTTATACCTGATCACACAACAAAAACATATAATCATCAGCTTTCACCGCCTGCTTCTCAGTCACTCCTCACCTTAGCGTCATCAGCTACTGCCTGGCAGACGCACACACACACACACACAGAGAGAGAGAGAGAGAGAGAGTAGCTGTGATTGTTAAACCACACAGGATGCTTTGGATGGAACAGCAGTGAGGTTGGCCACAGCTTGACTGTTAATGCTTCTGGATGACAGACACACTTCATGAATCATTCCTGTTATGCAGTACCTGTTGAGATCTAAATACTAAGATGTACAACTTGAATGTTTACACAATTGCCTGAAAATCAACAAAACGGAAATAAAAAGTTAATGTTTGTCATTGCCCAGTGATTTTCTTAATTTTCTGAAATTACAGATTAGCCTACAGTAATTTTTATTAAAGTAAATCAAACTAACTGCCATGAATCATCTCAGGAATAATCAAGCCTATTTCTAATACTCACAAAAACTGCTTTTGTGGATTAATTTAAAATTTTGATTAGAAAACACCTTTATTCTTCATTAAGGCTCTGTGTCATTATCAATACTAAATGTAATTGCAAAAATTATGACAGCTTGCAAATTCAGTGTTATTATTGTTACCTACAAATAAAATTATAAAAACATTTTCAGGAGTTAAAATGTTGCTGAAATAAAAATTATAAACGGATGAAAAATGTAAATGCAAATTAGAAATCAGACATTTCTAGTTGTGACTAAAACTGAACTAAAACTTAATTGAAGCTAAATAGAAATACACAAACAAACAAAGCACATACAAGTACTTAAAAAAAAAAAAAAAAAAAATATATATATATATATATATATATATTTATATATAAAACAATAAATATATATATCATAACTTTTATGTATATATAATATATATATATATATATATATATATATATATATATATATATATATATATATACACACATAAAAGTTATGAAATTTAAAGTTTAGAAATTTCCATCTTTCATCATTCACCATTAAGAAAAAAAAATACATTTAATAAATTATGCAAAACTAAAATACTACAAGTAAATAATATCCACTCAGTAGTGTTATGGTTTAAATTCCCTGTTAAAAATCATAAAAATCTACTGTACATTAGGACAGACCCAAAACTGAAATTCAGAAATCTCATAAGAAAAAGGATGAGAGAAAGACATCTCTCATCAGATGTTTTGACTGTCTGTGGCAGCACAAAAAAAGCTGGAATGACGCTCAGTTTATTTTGTTTCATTGCTGGAGAACTTTGAAGTCTGTAGACATCAGATAAACTCCACCGTACATCTGAGGATGAACAAAAACTCTATGGAAAACACGCCATGGTTCTCTCAGACCATCTCCAAACAGATAATAATGTGCATTATCGGTCTCTATTATTCTTATGTTTATTCATATTGAGCCAATGTAATAGATTTACTTTTACTGCTAAATGAGAAGGCACTGACACACTAACTTTTGACTTGAGGTGAACATTAGACTCATATATTCTGTTAAGCTCTTTTATCACTCACAGACGTGTTGGATCAAAGGCACACAGGTGTAAAACACACCTGAATAGGTGCTATAAAACAACAAATAATCTGGTTGGCTGGCTGGCATCAACAGCCGTGCACATGTCTGCATCCAAACAAATGCTTTTACCGCAGATCATATCTTTTGCATCTCCAGATGGCCTGGGTTAGTTAGAAAAAGGAAGGTATGAACTCACAATGGGCATAAGTACAGACCGCAATTATACATAAAGCATTTCTTGACTTTCTTTTTAACTTAACATTTTACTACTGAAAGTAAGAAATTACTATACAAAAATGTGTCTTTAAAAATGGCCGATATGTCATTTTCAGATGGGCTGAGACATTATTTTTGACAGTCTCTTGTGTTCCGATTCATCAGACATCAGTCAAGTGAATACTGCACACAACATTTACTCTGAGGCAGCTCCAATATTATATATATATATATATATATATATATATATATATATATATAGTTCTTAAAAAAATTATATGCTATCCTAAATAAAGGGAAAAAAACTATTATTTTTTCATTTAAATATTCTACTTTAAAACATTTTTTATACATTTTAATAAAATATTTTCAAATGTTGAAACCATATTTAATATCCGTAATTATTTTATGATAATTTTAATATACAATATCAAAAATTCATATAATTTAAGATTACTTCCAATATGTACTTTAGTATGCTCTGAATTTACACAATTAAATTTTTCTGAAATTACAATCCATAATAAGAAAATAATACTTTAATAAGTTATTTTACTTAACATTAACTGATGTTAAATGAACGCTAATGTTGAATGAACGAATGAATCTCAAAATATGTCTATATATTTTTTTATCAAATATTTTCTAGTTTTAACATATTTATAAATTAAAAACATATATAACAGAATGGAATGTTTGTCATTATGTATTTATTTTAATATTAAATAATAAGTATAATATGACTATATCCAAATCCAAAAGGTCCATCTGATGCTTATGTACAATTACAAAAAAAAGTGTAAACCGGGAGGAGGCATTTATCTGTAGAGCCACAATCACACAAACCTGCAGCGAATACAGTGCAAAAACATGATCTATGATCTTAAACCATGCATTTATCAGCCTTCTCTGTGTTCCTGAAAGCACATTATTACAGACTTTTAGAGATTTCCTTTGAGTCACAACTGACCAATGAACAATGCATTGCTTTGTGCATGGGAATGTGAGATATCCTCACAAGCTTCCAGACGCTGCAGATCACGTAACATAGAGTAACAGAGTAACATGTTCGGACTATAAAGAGACATCAGGATGACAACACAACACATGTGTTTTAATTACAGAGGTGTGGCACACTTGTGCTTTCCTTCTGCATTGCATGAAACTTGATTCAGTCTGAGTGATCCCAGTACATTCATCCCAGAGCAGTCCATTCAACTATGAAAAAGCTTTCAAAATAACTGCAAAGAAACAAGTCTTTCCATAGGTTTCTATCAGTCTATATATATATATATATATATATATATATATATATATATATATATATATATATATATATATATATATATATATATATATATATATATATATATATATATATATATATTTATGTATAAAATTAGGAACCAAATATAATTAATAAAAAATATATACATAAATACAAATTAATCTAAATAATGTACATAAAACTTAAATCTAAAAATGTGTGTTCAGTGTTATTCATCTAGAAATGAAGTTGTGTACTTAAGGTTTGTGAAAGTTTAAATCATATCATTACTTTTTAACCAATAGTATTAAATAATTACATTATTATCGTGAACAAATATAAATATATATATATATATATATATATATATATATATACATTTTATATAAAAACAAACTGTACACGAATTCATACAAATTAGTATAAATATATAAAAACCTATTTTATAAATAGAAACTTAAACTGCAACATACTTTTAGTGTTTCTAATCTAAACATACTTTAGGTGTGCGAAATTTCTGTGAAATTTTATTTTAAAATATAAAAAATATATATATAATAATAATAATAATATTTACAAAAAAATATTATACTATTAACATTATAAAAAACTATAAATATAAAATATAAAGATATAAAATAAATAACAATATATATATATATATAAATACAAATTAATAGAAAGTAAAAAAAAATACATATTGTATATATCTGATATGGATTTCAATGCAGTTCTGTAAAAAGTCAAAATTAAGAATGTTTGGATAAGATTCTATCACTTATTCTTGGTATTTCTCCACTAGGATCCGGAATTCCACTGTACATACTTTTCTCTTTTCCGGAATGTGGAAGTTTGCAAGCCTATCCTTTAAAAGCAGTTTGTGCAAGTCAACTAAAATTATCTGCCTTGGCTTGTTACAACATTTGGCATGGAGAGAAAAAAGTGGGGCTTTCTTCCTGTGCACATTCAGAGTAAATGCAGCATGTCAGACCAAGGGATATATTACAATCTATGAGGAAAACACAGGAGACCAACCTGGATGGCCATGCCTCTCTAATTACCTCATAACCAGTGTTGGTCATCTTACTTGGAAAAAAGTAATTTAGTTACAGTTACAAATTACTTCTCCCAAAATGTAATTGAGTTAGTAACTCAGTTACCACATTGTAAAAGTAATTAGTTACTCAGCAAAGTAACTGTGACGTTATGTTTTATGTTCTATAACGCTATTACGTCCTATAACATCTTTAATATATAAGATGTTTATATTAACTGATTGAAGAATAAAAACACTATAAGTATTTTAGAAGATGTTGTATTTATTTGAACTCAATAGATTGCAGCCTGCCATATGATATGCATAGAAATAAAAACATAAAAAATAAATATTGAAAATAAAATTCAAGTACAAAATTAAGACAAACAAATTTAAACTTGGATAAAAAGAAACAAAGGGAAACCTGGCCATTAGTGCAAATCTCTGTAACTGTATATTAGGCCTAACGTTAATGCACAATAAACAGAACACTATCGAACTCTTATGGTGCGTTCACACCAGAGCGAGCGTCTGGCGCAAGTGATTTCAATATTAAGTCAATGCAAGGACGCGAATAGACAACCTCCGAAAATCGGCGAAACACATTTTTAAATAAACCGCACATTTGAGTTTAACAACTACATTCTCGAATGAAATACTTTTAAAACTACATTTCATGACACGATAACAGTAATATTTAGAAAATTATCTGAATTAAAATGGTGGTTGAAAATGCTGCGTGAACTCAACTGGCAGAAGAATTCGCGTCTGTTGTGAAGTTAATTTCACGCTCGAATGAAGCGTATGAACTCAAAATGTTCAAGCGCCCAACTACGCGCGAATAGAGCGATTTATTCGCGCAAGTCGCGTCTGGTTTGAACACAGCATTAAATATTCAGTACAGTAACATGTTAGCATGTGTTGATGAAGTGGTTCATAAGATTTGAGTTGCTTGAGGCAGACGTGGATAAAGTATTTTTTCCTGGGCATACCGTGCATGTTACAGAAACATTCTTGTCTTTAATTCCCGGTACTTCCAGTTCGAGAACGCCATTATCGCTGATGCCATCTTGTGTTTAGTGGTCTCAGAGCGTGCAGTGAGACAGCGTGAGCAGGGTACCGGCCACCCAGCCAATCATCATCGGATTTGCAACGGTGTCAGGCAGCTGATGTGTAGCCACTAGCCAAAGCATGACACCTTGCGCTTTATTCAACCAAATTGTAGTAACTCGACACTTTACATTCTCAGTAAAGATAACGGCATTGCAATGATGGGAAAAGTAATTAATTAGATTACTCCGTTACTGAAAATTAAACTCCGTTAGTAACGCCGTTATACTTAAACGCCGTTACTCCCAACACTGCTCATAACTCAGCAGTCATCTCCTCTAGAAAAACAAGAAGGTTCTAGACCTGGGCAATTGCTAATGTCAACATTATGGCATATCGGTCCAAATGAGAGCATCGCACTCTGTCTGTCTCCTCACAGGCCTTTGAGAAGCCACAAAAGCAGAAGAGCAGGACTTCCTAGGAGTTCCTGGTTGCCAAGTGAGATTGACACAGCTCTTTGCCAAGTATTAGAAAGCCGACAAGAAAATCCCTCCAGCAGGAAAGTGTCAACAAAAATCCAGCATAAAAGCCACATTCATCAACAGACAAAAAGACAGAGCCGGACGGAAGCAATGGCGTAGAATCCACATTTTGTCCATCCCATGCAACCATGCTTTGGCCAAAAGAGGTGTTTAAGTCAGACAAGCCTTGTTATGCCCCACAAAGAGAGCACGCAAGCGGAACTCTGGGAAAAAATACAGTTGCCCTTAACCCTTAATCTATCATGTGGACTGTCATTTCATCCTCAAAGCGATGCTCGCGCTGCATTAAAGTAGCTTTAAGTGACTGTATTAAAGTCTTTTGTACTCCATTATCTTCTGTTGACAGAGTCATTGTGACATGCTTTCTGCATCAGTGGGTCTGTAATGTCCTGAAAGCCAGACTCTGAAAGAAATATCTGACCATCCCATTCATGGGACTTCTGCTGCATGTAGTACCCCGCAAATAGGGACAGGACACTTTGAGGGTTTTCACAATTTAACGCATTAATTTAATTCAACTATTTATTAAAAAAATTGAAATAAAATAAAATAAAATTAAGTAGAATTCAAATAATAACAATAATTTAATTAAGAACAAAATAATCCAACAAACCCAACAACAGAAAATCTCAGTTTTAAAAAATGTAATAAAATTAATCTTTTGAAGTGCAAAGCAGGGCTCAGAAGAACTTTTTCAAAGCTAACTGGCATTATAAAATAAAGAGTGCTTATGGCTTATAGACAGTGGTCAACTGACCTATAATTTGCTTCTCCTGAAGTCAAGTATGACTAATGGGAAATTGGAAAAACGATATCCTGGAATTGCTCTCATTCACTCAGGTCTTCAGTGAAGGAATGAAGAAATGTGAAGCATACAGTCCTTTGTGTCGCCATTCCTTGGACTTACAGCAGCTCAAACATCAATCTCATGTGTAACACTAGCACATGTATTTGTCATTCTGTGATCTAAAAGTCAACTAAACCTTAGAGGATCTTAGAGTAATTTAATGAAACACTATGAGATGCCCTGTATTTCTGCTTTTTTTTTTTTTTGCAGCAGGCACAGCGAAACACACTCAGGATCTGAACTTCCCTTTAAGAAATACACGTTAAGAGAATCTGGTTTAGTTGGAATCTGTTTGCCCTTTTTTCCCCAAAGTTGGCTTTTCTCACTACAGTAACAGATAGATATTTCTTTGCGATTCTCACAAGTGTGTGACTTCTGTTGAAATGACCGGGCCACTGTATACTGTAGCACTGACCTTCAGACAACTAGTCCTAAAGGAAGTGTTCCAATTCCATTTAAAGTCCCTTGTTCTAACAGGACATCAAAAATACAACACAAAAACAATACTATTCTGCATTATGGATTATATACAGCCCTGATTGTGTCCCATTTACAGGTAAGATTACGAAATTAAACAACAGACAGACAATCAGCTAATGCAGTGTACTGCAGGCTAGGTTAATGGGATACTCCACCCCAAAATGAAAATTGTGTCATCAATCACTTACCCCCATGTCATTCCAAACCCAAAATAGTTTTATTTGTCTTCGGAACACAATAAAAGATACTTTGGACGAAAACCGGGCTTGTGACTGTCCCATTGATTGCAAAGTTAATTACACTGTGAAGTAGGGCTGCACGATATTGGGAAAAAATGACATTGCGATATTTTATTTTTCTGCGATATATATTGCAATATTTTTTCTTACAAACAAAAATGGGGTGAGCACACTTACATTCTCATTTTAAATGATTTAAACATCGACACCATCGTGTCAATTGATTAATCTGCGCGAGGGAGAGAGAGCAAGACAGCGCTCCTGTTGTTTGAAAACGGCTCGCTCTCTATCGGTCTCTCTCGGTCTCTCTCGGTCTCTCTCTCTCAATTTAATTCATATTGCTTTATTGGCATGACATACAAAGGTACATATTCCTAAAGCATTGTACATAGCAGAATAGAAACAAACAAAACAAAAATACATATATATTCATAAGAAAAAAAATTACATGCAAAATAAATCCATATACATTTCTATAAACATTGATGGTACTTCTAATGTACTCTCTGTCTGTCTCTCTCGCGCGCGCTCTCTCTCCCTGTCTGTCTCTCTCGCGCTCTCTCTTCCTGTGTGTCTCTCTTGCGCGCGCTCTGTCTCTCGCGCGCGCTCTCTCTGTCTCTCTCGTGCGCTCTCTCTCCCTGCCTGTCTCTCTTGCGCGCGCTCTCTCTGTCTCTCGCTCGCGCTCTCTCTCTCTCTGTCTCTCTCGCACTCTCTCTCTCTCTCTCTCGCTCTCTGTCTCTCTCGCGCCGCCGCGCGCTCTCTCTGTCTCTGCCCTGTTAAACTTGCATGTGGTTTTCAGTCCTGTCAATTATAAACTTTCACTCTATGATGGTTAAGCTGTGCAATTAATCCGCGAATCACATTCGTCAAGGGCAGGGGAGTAGCTGGCACGTACAGTTAATGAATAACGGATCAACTACGCCAGCCTACATCGCACATCCTGCGATGTGACTATCGTGGATTTGTACATCGCGATATCGATGCTTAAACGACACATCGTGCAGCCCTACTGTGAAGGTCCATCTGCCATCAGTGGTTCAAATCTGAATTTCAATCTGACGTGACGAGAATACTTTTTGTACATGAAAAAACAGAGAATATCCGCTGAACACTGCTATTCTGTGTCAGCCGTGCCACAAGGATGTACTGTTTTCAAATTGTTGAATGAAGCTGTTATTTGTTTAAGCTTTTAAGGGTTTGGAACAACATGGCTTATATGTTAATGACAAAAATTTTATTCTTTATTCTTTATTATATAAAGTATCCCTTTTAGGGCAAAATTACAAAAATTACAAAACCTAGTGATCTACCAAATATCATAACATAAAAAATAAATGAATATACTTTAAATATGTAAAAAAACTAAATATTTTTTCTACATGAACTAAAAAAGTAAAAAGTCAACCTTTCTAAATGCAATGCCATTTTATGAAGCTAATTTAAAAATGTGAAATATCTCCCGATATATCAGCCTTGACAATATATTGATTAACCGCTAAAGGCAACCTACACTTAAAAATTATAAAGAACTGTTAACTAAAGACACTAAACTAATAAACTGTCAAAATAAAACCTTATTTTTTAGCATTATTATTATTTAACATTATTATTTAACATTAACATTTAGCAGCCAAACAAAAAAACATATTGGCTGATGCTGCTAATTGTCAAATATCGCCCGATATATCGGTTTGACAATACATGTATATCTGTTGACCATTAAAGGTTGTTTTCTTTTTTTTAGTTTAAGTTGCCTTAAAAGCCTAAGGCAGCTCAGTATGCTTCATGTTCACAGAAAAGTTTTAATGAAAAAAAAGAGGCAGTTTGACCCTAAAACCTTAATCTTAACTTTAAATAAATATGAATGTGGAAGGACAGATAACCTCTGGTAAGCTGGTACACACAGACAAAGATGAGCTGTCCATGTATGTGCAGTGAGAGGTCTGCCAGGGGTCAGGTATAGTTCCTGAAGCACTGATACTTTCATTAAAGCATGGAGGGAGCGGCACAGAGGTCAGTGGCACTCAGAGGCTCTGCACAGAGAACATACTGTTTTCTGCTGGCCAGCAGGACACTGGAATGTTGGGAGGGATTGTGGGTAACTTTCACTGCGCCACATACCTTATCAGATAATTACAGAGTGGAGGCGGGAGGGGAACCCTGTCGGCGGTCTGTCACAACACAAACGAGGCAGCACTGTGTCCAACAGACCCGCGCTGTTGTCCCAACGCACATGCAGAGGAAGTGACCAACTAAACCTCGTCATAAAAACACAGTACTGAGTTTATGTTCTAACAACTGTCATAATATATAGTGCATTTTTTAGAGTATTTTTTTATTTCTAATTTATTGTTTGCTTTAATAAAGCAAATGAATAAATAAATTAATTAATTAATTGTAAAAAAAAATTCCATGGACCAACAGTTTGAAGACCCTTGATTTAATGTGTTTGAATTATCTTCATTTGCCACTTGAATATAATGCAACAAGGACATGTGACAACTATTAAGCAAAGAAACATTGCAAAAACCTACTTTTTCCACTTACTATTATAGACACTACACATCATTCAACTTGAAGTTACCAATACATTGTGAAACAAGCTTGCGCCTAGCAAAACACCTTATTTTATTTGTCTTCATAACCCTGAGAAAGTTCATGTAGGCATTTTATTATGAATAAAAGCAGAATAAAGTTTGGAGAGGAACACAATAATGCCATGCCTAATCCTGATTTAATCTAGAAAATACATGAACTGAATTAAACCCAGTAGGCTTCAATTGTTCAAATGATGGAATAAATTTCACAGTTTGTTGGCTTGCTTCCTATCTGCTCTCTCCTTTTTGCAACAGGCCAAGAAAACACTGTGACAATGGAAAGTTTGTGAACGGACAAGCAAATAATATTTTACATGGACTTCATTCAAACAGATAGAGGACCAGAATCAAATCTTGCTTTCAGAAAGGCAGTGCATAATATGTGCTTCTCATTAGTAACTGACACTTAAACAAACAAATTACACTGAAACTGAGCCAAAACACACCTGACACTGAACACATGGTTCGTTCTTCTTTAATCTTCAATAAATGTTTTCTCATTATTCATAATACAGTTTGGCACATAACTCAAGCGTATCGTATGATATTGTACACCTCAGGTCATTATTTTACATGAGTGTATCTGGGAGAGAGCCAACATATTATAATAAACATGAAAAAAACATACAGGTCAGTGACATGATGCTGGATCTATGAATATTTCCAAAAACACATAATAAAATGCAAATCATATTGACAAAGTATAGCTCTTGCGCGATGATATGTAAATCAATTTCTAACTTTTATATAACACGTTTTTTTCTAGATTTCTTTGTAAGTGGGGTATCAAATAAAACAATTTCCCCCCTGCGTGTGTGTGTGTATATATATATATATATATTTATATGTGTATATATATATATATATATATATATATATATATATATATATATATATATATATATATATATATATATATATATATATATATATATATATATATATATATATATATATATATATAGTTGAAGACAAAATTATTAGCCCCCTATAAAATATTTCATTATTTTTTTAATAATTCCCAAGTGCTGTTTAATCAGAAAATAAATTATAACCAATAAGAAAAAAGTCTACAGTCCAAAATGATTAGCCATCTAATGTTAATAGTCAGTGGTGTATCCCTTTAGCTTGATAACAGCCTTTAGTTGTTTGTTGTAGTTCTCAGCAAGTTTCAGGCATGTCTCCTGAGGAGTTGCAGCCCATTCCTTCTAAGCAAATCTCTCAAGCTCCTCCAGATGGACTCTGGTCTTCACAGATTTTCTATTGGATTCAAGTCTGGGCTTTGTGCAGGCCAGTCAAGGGCATTCACTGGGGATAGTTCTACACCAGAAATGAGTTATGCTTTGAGTTGCTATCATGCTGGAAGACAAAACGTCAACACAAACCATCTTTTGTTGCAGATTGCCTGAGGTTGTCTTTCAAAATCTTCTTGCAGTCTTCCATTTTCATTATTCCTTTGACCCTGATGAGATTCCCAGTCCCAAACGCACTGAAACATCACCACAGCATTATACTCCCACCTCCATGTTTCACTCTAGGGGACACTATCCTTTGGGTTGAGCACCTGTCCCTTCTTTCTCCAAACATAGGCAACATTTCTATGGCCAAAGAGCTCTTGACTCATCTGACCAAAGGACACATTTCTAGTAATACATAGTTTTTCTCCAGGCTGACCTTCAAGCTTCAGTCTAGCTTGGAGGTGTCTCTTCTGCAAAAGAGGAGTTTTTCTTGGTCAGCAACCTCACAGTCCATTTCTGTGAGGGCCTCTAGTGTCTGTCTTCATTGAGATATCAATCCAAGGCTTGACTAAATCATTCACTGGTGTCTTGGAAGTTGTTCTAGGCCCTTTAGAAACTCCCTCAATAGTTTTCTTTACAAAGTTGCCTCTGTTCTCCACTGTGTGGGTCTCTTCAGACTTCGTGATAATACTTCTCACAGTTGTTCTTGACACTCGAAAATGCTTTAATAAACGTGTATATGCTTCTTCTTTGTGAGCATTAACAAGTCTTTTTCTCAATTCTAAACGATTTTCTTTCCTTTGCCATGATGACATATTATTTTATTAGATGTTTTGAAAGATATTAATCCTCAGTTTAGAGTGTAACCTAAAGGCTTAGAGGATTAATAGGTAAAATAGGCAAGTTAGGTTAGTTAGGCAAGTCATTGAACAACAGTGGTTTGTTCCACAGCCAATCGAACAGATTATTTCTTAAGAGGGCTAATAATATTGACCTCAGCATTTTTTTTATTTTATTTTTTTTATTATTATTTTATTCCAGGCAAAGTGAAATAAATAAGGCTTTTCTCCAGATGAAAATATAATAAGAAATATTGTGTCAAAATTCCCTTGCTCTTTTAAACATCACATGGGATATATCTGAAAAAGAATTTAAATTCCATATGGAGGCACATGTGTGTGATTTTAACTATTATTTGGTCATTTTCATTAAAAAAATTTAAAACTGATGACAACTGATAACATAAGTTAATAACAACAATAATAATAAAAATAGCTTTTACCCTCAAAAACATTTAAATATTAAATGTCCACTAATAGACATTATTAGTAAAAAATCAAAACATGAAACTAACATGAACACACCAACCTGATTTCAGAAATAAATAAAAAAAAAGGCAATTGTATAATCTACATTAAATATGATATATGTATTTCAGGCATCCTTTTCTGACATTGAAATCCATATAACACTCTGTCTGACACACTGATTCTAATCTTCTTAAATGACTGTTAGTGCACTTGTATTTCAGTGCATTACCTTGTTTTTCTTGAGGTTTATATTTGCCCTGTAAACTCTGCATGTATTGGACAAAATGATTGTCAATGTCAATACCCTACAAGCCCTTCTTTTTCACCCTCATGCTAAGCCTGGCATTGTGCTGCACTTCTATTTCCTCTCAGCGTTAACAAGCGTGGCATGCTAGTCCACAAAGACAACTCAAACCCAGGTGTTACACAACATGCATTCTCCCAAACGCTGAAGGGAGGCCTTTTTTGTCTCTCACTTCCTCCACAAAATCTACCACCCCGAAGCTGTTAAAACAAGTCAATCCAACAAGTTGTAGCACTTTAGGCAATACAAAAGCTTCAAGCTTCACCCATGATAAAAACATGAATGATGTCAAAGGTAATCTAAAACAGGGCAAATAAGCATTTACAATTAAATACTCAATAATGATATGACCCTGCAATGAAATCTTGGGTAAAAACCAAGGTAGAAAATACAACATCAACCAAACTTTTTTTACATAATAAAAATGTAAAAAATTTAGTTAAATTGTAACATTAAATAATTACTGTACACTACCTTATATATTTAACATATTCTAGATATCAGACACACATTCAATTGCATAAGACAAAACTATGATATTTAGAATTAAAAAAAAATGCATATTTGTATTTATTATCTATACATAAATACAAACACATGCATGCATATATTTAAGAAAAAAATTATATTTATATATTAAATATTTATATAGAATATAAAATATAAAATTATGAATATATAAATGTAGAAACACAAATATTTTTAAATATATGTGTGTTTATTTATATATACATAATAAATATACACAATACACATATAATGTAAAAAAAAATTTTTGGATGCGATTAATCGCGACTTATTAATTTTGCACTAAAATATTTATATCGCACAGAAAATCTACACTCAAAAAAAAAAAAGCACGGAAAATGGATAATGTCATGGCAGAAAATTACCAGTACATTTTTCTGTTAAATTTACAGACATTTCTTTTAATATTCCCAGAACACTTAAAATTAAAGTGCATAATTCAAAATCCACACCTGTAAAAATCAATACAAAAAAATCCTTCAAAACATGGTACATTGGGCTGTATTTTTACTGATTTCATTTTTAACTGAACAACTCTCTATCCTTCTCACAAACACACCAACATCATTAACTGGTTTTAATTGGTATAAGATCAGGACTATGACCCAAAACTTGTGAAGGAGGAACTCAGAACCCAGAACTCCATCAAATACTAAAATCAATCTCAGAGGCAACTAATCATCCGTTACACTAAGAGCCTGCCCACTTTCACCCACGACAACAAATCTTTAATAATCCCCTAGATTTGTCTCAGCTGGCAAAAACGCACAGTGAGGGAAGGCTCTGACAGGTAGCCTTTGATCAGCTAAATCTACGTGTAGCTAGAGGCTAAGGGTCTAAAAATAAGTAAAGGCATTCATCTCTAGGAACAAACATGACCTTGACCACAAAAGTTAGAGACGGGAGCCAGGAAAAAGAGGGGCGAAGCGTGACTGGAGATGACTTTTTAACCGGCACATGTTCCTACACCTGACTGGTCATGTTTTTCACTCGGGATCCTTTTGTGTCCCGCACAATCACTCTGCGATAGCACAAAAGCCTTGGCAGCCGTGTGTGGAATGGCTGAATGGCGTTGTTGGGGAGCGAAGCTCGGCCCTTTAGAAGTTTCATGCCGCAGTCAGACAGGAATACTGTGAGATAAGACCAAAACATTGAGCTGAATCTCTGACAGAAGGGAATGTGTTTGAGCTGGGCACTGACAGATCATCCAGAATATCAAAGTCGGATGGGAATAGGGTATAAAAACAGAAAAAACTGGCCAACAGTCATCTGAAAACATTTCCAGTTTCCAGTTTCAAAATGAGGCATAATGAAAGGAATAAAAATGAAGTCATGTCATCCCAAACCTGATGAATCCTTACCTGCAATCTTTTTCAAACAGAGACAGACCAAAAACCTAACACAATGCCATTGTAAGATTTTTAAGGACAGTTCACCCAAAAATGAAAATTCTGTAATTTACTTATTCTCAAAGTTGTTCCAAACCTGAATCTTTTGAAGAATCTTCCTAACCAAACAGTTGCTGGTAGCCATTGACTTCCACAGTATAATTTTTCCATACTATTGAAGTCAATGGCTACCAGCAACTGTTTGGTTACCAACTGTGGCGAGTGGGGTGGGGCCGAGGGACGTGGGAACAAGGAGTGAGGCCGGCAATGATTGGGCAAATCAGTGGCACCTGCGGCCCACCGCCGGTCTCGAGTCCCACGTAGGAGATGGCAGGATATAAAACTGGAGCGACGACAGTGAAGGACGAGAGAGGACCAGGCCTGGGATTTTAGTTGTGTTTTGGTTTTTATTTGAGCGCACCAGTCGTCCGTGAGGGGCTGGTGCGCTGTTTTGTGTTTATTTTTGTAATTAAAATGTTTTTGATTGTCCGCCGGTTCCCGCCTCCTTCTTCCGGATGAATATTAAGGTTTTAATTCATTACACCAACATTCTCCAAAATATCCTCTTTTGTGTTCAACAGAAGAAAGAAACTCATACAGGTCTGAAACAGTATGAAAGCGAGTAAATGATGACAAAATTGTCATTTCTGGACATGCCATCCCTTTAAGAAGACTCAGAATAAAGTATTATAGGCTTCTTTTTAATAATACTTTGAGAATTTTTTTTCCACTGAAATGAATTAAAACATACATTCTATTTAAATATTAAATATAAAAATAATAATAATAAATACCATACACTGTATGGTACAAAATGTACAAAAGTTGTAAATAAAGGTTACAAGAAAATACCATTTCAGTCTTGGGTTTAATTCAATGGGTTCAATTGGTTGTTAATTTAATGGTTTTAATTTAATTCCATTTAATTGAATTGCTGTTTCTTTTAAATTAATTGATCACATTTACTAGTAATTTCTGACAGAAACTTAACAGATTAAACTTTGACAGATTAAATAAAAAATTAGTGTACATTTTACTTAAAATGATGAAAAACTGTTTTGATATTGATGTAATCACAGTATAATTTTGTTTGGAAAAAATGGATGCATTGGACAAATTCCTGTTTCTTTTTTGCTTTTTCCACTTGCTGTTTTTTAATGCTGCTGTAACAAAATAAAGAACAAAATAGTGTGTATCCAGTGTGTAATTGATGATGTGTGCATTTAATCTTGTGTTGGCACAGATAAATAAATAAAAAAGTATGCATGTTTGAAATGACATGAGGATGAGAATTTTTTTTTTCTAACTTCTTTGAAGCAACTGCAATCTATGTTTTGAACAATCCAACTGGGTTGCTAAATAAATGAGTCTCTAAAACTTGAAAAGAGCTCACATTTAAGCACTTGTGGTTCCTTAGCCCTGGATTCAATGGGTTTTTGGTTACATGCTTACAAACTATTCTAACTCAAATTTTTCAACTTGTAGATTTGAAATGAAGACTGAAAGAGTTGTTGGAATTACCGTTTGACTTTAGCTTTTTACTTCTATCGACTGCATTTAGGCTTCAAAAGTCCTAAATGCTGAAGATCATCAGAATCTGCAATATTTTCAGCGATAATCCAAAAGCCAAAGGAAAACACGCTACCAAGCTCATGAACATTCAGGTTGGCCTACAAAAATCTCTACAGCAGACAGTGTCGGAAACTTTCCTGAAAACTCACATTTCTGCAATTCCCGTTCAATGCCTCTTGGACACAGAAAAGCAAAAAACATGCACATGACTGCGGGCGTAATCTCTTGCAGATAGGAAACACATTAAGACATCAAAGATGTTTAGATGCACAAACTGGCATAAAATATTTCCAGGAAGTGTGTTTGGCATTTCTTTCCTGCTAATGCAAGCAGACAGACAGTATGTTGATTAGTCAAGAGTAAGCATCTTTCCATAACCCCAAAACGGCCCCGGGATTTATAAATCTCAAATTAAAATCACAACCATAACACATAAAAACCTACATTTTTGCCCTGACAAGTTTGAAAGAGGAAGTTTTGGGTGTCCATTAAGGGAGCAGTGCTCTATTACGCCATCTAAAGTAGGTTAGATGCCCATGCTGTACTCTTACAAGTTCTCTGATAAACAAGCACTCACCGTTTCTCCCTATAGATCTACCTGGCGCAGGTAACTGTAGTCTGTCACTCCCCTGCAAATCCCTGGAATTTCTACCTCCCTTCTCCTGACGGCCTTCCCCACCCCTCTCTAATCCCACCACACAACTGTCTGTGAGATTTATGCCCACTGGATGGATGAAAAGAAGCTTAAGAGTGTGCTTGGAAGATTTGGGCACCGCTGGATAGTTAGGAACAGATGAGAGACCGCAGAGTGCTGTGCTTTACATCAACCAGTCAAACAAAACAAATCTCAATTTCTTGCAGTCTGAATTGTCCTTCATTTCAGCTAATAATTCTACAAACACTGTGATGTTATCTGCCTTATCTGCCTTTAGGTTGAGCAGAAATGGATACAATGAGAATCGGTTTCATTTCTTTTTTGATTTTTCACTTACTGGCACTTATCTTGTGCTTCCACACCACACTTGATGAGAAATTGTTTCCCATAATTCTGTATGGCAAGAGCCTATTGCCCAGTAAACATATATTTTCCAGCAAGCATGATTCTTCATCAACAGTACAACAATTAATTTGTACAATCTCATTCATATGATCTGCTTAATTTGTGTATGATACAAATACTCCAAATTCATACAAATCGCTTGTAAGATAGTTGTTTTCTCATGAGACTGGGTTAAAAAATGCAACAACAACAAAAAAAAACCTTCAATGCAACCATCATTGACAATGAAACCTTAATTATGACCAATATCAGTTTGTTTCACCATGATGGAACCATATATGCTAAGCTAAGCTTAAAGAAAATCCTGTTTTTCCCAATGCAAAATGCACTTACCATTTAGATACAAGCATTTTAGACAATTTGATACTATCAGGTTTATGGTTGAAGTAATAATGCTTACTTTGAAGCAGAATATTTAGATATTTACTATTACTAATATTTGTGTGTGCATACTAGTTTTTCATCTTATTTAGCATAGGCTCTTGCAGTCCATTACACATTTAAGGCAGATATTTATTGTTTGTATGTTTTTTCTCATGCAACTTATTGCATTGTTTAGCGATTTAACGTACATGTTTCTACAATGCACTGATTTCCCCCCAGGGAAGTTTGATCGTATCTTATCCCAATGTTAATGGAAAGAAACGATTTTGATATTATGATTTACGATTATTTATAGGCATTTAAACCTGCAGTAGCATAGATCTCTAGTCTCACTAAAAAAGAAATTGATCTTAAATGAATGCACATTCCTCTCATGAACTGAACACCACAGGTTCATCTTCACATCAAAGTAATGCAACATCAATATTAATGGAATAGTTCACCCAAAAATGCATTAAAATTCTATTATTACCTACTCACCCTTGTGCCAGTAAGTAAACACCATAAAAGCCATACAAAAAAGCCATGTAAAGACATGTCTGTTTAAACAGAAAAAAAACAGCTGCATAATGTCTAGAAAAGAACATTCTGCAAAAAGATGAACATGTTTCTAATGTAATAGAGCACTATAAAGTATTGTATACTATGTGAGTTTTGAAGCATATATTTACATATACAAATGTGTATAGTTCTAGACTAAATGTGAACACATTTAAACAAAAATTTAACATTTCATATTAAAAACAAACAAGCAAGCCCAGCTCAGTTTTAAAACATAACGCAAAAGTAAAACATCCAAAATATGAGGGTGGGCCAGATTTGTGGAACCCCATGTGAGAGTGTTACCAAAATGAAAGATGTCTATCAGCATACAGGCACAACATTCCTCCATGAATGCTGGTCCCCTGACTGAGAGCAAAGCAACAATGTGGGGCTTGTTGCTCCAGCACTTCTGCCCCAAGTAACGCCCCGACTGACCTTCCAAATCTGACCCCACCACCCAGAGCAGACCACCCCAACAGAACAGTTCCATGTAAGACGTCTTTGAGGACGTCTTTCAGGGAATTTTTCCCTGAGATACACCATGCAATTCAACAAAGCTGACTGTGTTAGCATGTACAAGGATATTCCATTATTAATCCGAATCTGGCCTCTTATGATTATGTCAACACATGGACCAATTGTTTTTCAGCATGCAAACATACTTTGCATGTAAATGTGGTGAGTTTGTGTAAACAAGTAGCCGGCATAAATATTAATCACCAGTGTCAGAAATTAATTTATTAAGGACACATATATATATGTATTTTTAAAAATTTATAATGTCATTAAGTCAAATAATCAAGTTACGCAATTAAATTCTAAACAATATTGGGTATTTTATTAATACATTTTTATAAAATAAGCATGGAAAATACAAGTAGCATTAAATGAACTAAAACAAAATCTGTATTGCAGCAAAAATTTATTATAAAAATTAAGTATGGAAGCATTTTTATTTGAATTTCTTTTTTGCACCCACTTTTAAAATATTTAATTTTATTTATTTTAATTTTAATCACTTTTGGTGGCATTGTCTGACCCTGAAAACATCAATACTTCCAGACGATGTCTAAAGATCATCTCAGAAATATCATGTCATTTTGATGTTTGGTAACTACATAAAAATTTGATGTGTCCAGATTGGTAATGCATGTATCAAATAACAACAAAAAGGAAATTATATTATAAATATAAAATAATATACATATTACCAATCAGAATTTGGCTATGCAAACATCACATGAACCGACAGCTTTGGAGCACTTCAACATACTTTACAAAATCATCTGAACCATGAAGATGATGTATTCAGTTTGGGAAATAAATAATATCATAAAACCAAAAGCCCTTGTTTAACAAAAGACATAATTTATAAATAGGCGAGAACGCACACATTTCCAATCTGGATTCTATCCGTAATTAAACTGTGCAAAGATGCAACTCTTTCATTGATCCAAATGTGAACAGAAAAGTATAGTCTACGCTTAGTCTTGGATTTGCCTTGATTTCGTACACTGTCTGGTCATGTAGGAGACTGCATGTGTTTATTTACCCTGTGAGGTCTGAACAGAAGATTCTGGGTTTGTTTTTCATACATAACTGTATAGGTGGGGCTGTTGATACAATCTAACATCTGTCAACACTTTAAACACACTACCAACCAAAAGTTTAGACACACTTGACTGTCTTTTGATCTTTAAAGGCGTATGCTTAAATGCTTTAAATGAGTTTTAAATTGCGCCTTTCCAAAATGTAAGATGGATAACTTTGACCAGATATTGAAGTAAAAGCAGCAACTAAAGCCAGCATACATGGTGGTCACCAGTGTCAGTATAATATAATGCAGATGAGTATAATTTCATCAATTTATAAGAAATAAAGAAAGTTAATTAAATAACATTGGGTGTTATTCAAACAAAAAATAATCAAATTAGTTGCTTTAAGTAAATATGCATACAAAACAAATTTTGTTTGTTTAAGCTCCCCCTTTTAAAATATCTTGGACTTTTTTTATTACTTTTGGTGGCATTTTCCCCCAAGTTCTGCTTAATATCTGACCTTGAAAACCTCAATTACAAAAAAAAAAAAAATCGCAGGTGTCACCTTATGAGGTTAGCTAGGCTTTGCCAAGACAGTTTTGATTTGTTTGGACACTATATTAAAAGTAGGTGTGTCCAAATGTATGAGTGGTAGTGCGTATCGTTTACCGAAAAATAAAATTAAAGTAAACATATGTCGGCTAACATCTGTGCCTGTGATTCATTTTACTAAGATAAGGGGGGAGGGGGGGGGTAACGTCAAAATACTTGCTTCACTGTCAAATTCACAGCACAACTTCAAGAACCTTCGATGAAGATATTCCTGCATGAACCCATGTGCGTCCTACCTTAGATAAGAGCCTCTTCTCCTCTTTCTTTTTCTCCACATGCTGATCCAAAGGCATCTGCAGAAAGTCGTCTTCACAGCAGATGAAGCTCACGGTGCATCCCATCCAGACAGGTTCAGGTGAGCGTCCTTAAGACCCATTCAACGCGAGCGAGCGTTCTCGGGATTATTCCTCCTGAAGGTCAGCGCGGCGCGGCAGGTATGAGCTGTGATCAAACACTCGCGCGCATTTCAGCGCGTTATTCCATTAGCGTCGGCGTCTCCGCGCGCGATGTTCGCTTTGACCACAGAACTCTCATTCAGAATGACGCACTAAAGCAGAGGGAAGGACTGGAGCGTGAGGCGAAAGTTTGAAAACTGGGATGTGTAACTCCACTGTCGCGCGCGCACACACTCCCAGAGCTGCAGGAAACGTTCAATGTAAAAACAGGCCCCTTCTCTTTAATGTGCGACGCGTTGCATTGCGCAAACAAAATTAATGCGCAGGTACAAAAGAGGTTTTCAAGTCATGTGGGTTTTACACCGGAGTCACACTATCTGCTGTCTACCTGTTTAGTTATAGATTACAGTGGCTTTAAGCACTGACATAAACATTTACACACAAAGTTCAATTATAACAACGAGAATGAAAAGGCTAAAAAAGTACTCAATGATTTGTTTTGTTTTAAAATATTAATTTAAAAGTCAAATTAAGTGTTAATTTCTGTTATTAATAGTCTATCTGTTGGTCGATCTATCTATCTATTTATCTATCTATCTATCTGTCTATCTGTCTGTCTATCTTTCTATCGTCCGTCCTTCTATCTATCTATCTATCTATCTATCTATCTATCTATCTATCTATCTATCTATCTATCTATCTATCTATCATCTGTCCGTCCGTCCATCCATCCATCTGTCTGTCTATCCATCTTTCTGTATGTCTGTCTATCCTTCAAGTTATAGCTTTGAAATTTCAGGCTTTTCCAACTCTTTCTCCTAACTTTCAGGTAAGGCTTTGTCAAGGCACATGGCAGCTTGTTTTTATGGACTTTTCTTTTCTAGTTGTAAATATGTTGTAAGCGGTGAGATCAAAGCAATATAATCAAGATGTTTCATCAGATTCAGTACACGTAGTTACTGATCCATTGGTTTCCCAACCCTGTTTTAATTTACTACACTAAAATGAAAAGTTCAGAGGCTAAAATATCTTGGCTAGGAATCTTCAGTGTGCATTCCAACTTAATGTGCCATTTGTGATGGGGTTATGCATGTACTTCACACCCTGTGATGCCAGCCAGAATATTTCCAACAAATGGTCAACAGCTATTAATAAAAATACATTAGATTTTTATAAAAGGCATCTTATTTCAGCATGCATGTAGTTTTAGTTTTTCTTACATTTTTTCATAAAATTATAATACATTTCAGTGTGAAAGTTAGTCATGCAAGTAACATTGCAATTTTACATTAACAACAGATCAGTAAAAAGCTCAGAATACATGACATATTTCAACATAAAATCATATAGACAACCTATTTTACTTCTGTATTCTTAGGTATTTCCAAGGTAAACTTGATTTGATGTGTGTGCGTGTATGTGTATGTGTGTGTGTGTGTGTGTGTGTGTGTGTGTGTGTATTCCATTTGGAATAACATGCACAGATTAAAAAAAAAATAATTCACAGTAAGACAGAAATGCTTTTAGAAAGTAAACAGAGAGTTTTAATGTCCTATTAAGTGTAAGCAGTGTCTGAACCTAATTAAAACTAAAGAGCCTGTTTAGTATTTGAGAAGACATTAATATATTGAGCATATGTGTATATCACATCATAACCAATATTTGGCTAAACCACTCAAAGCACACAGTAGATTTTGCAGGGAGACTGCAGCCTTGTCTGTTTTAATGAAAGACTTTTCTGTTGTTTATTTCATAGCAGAAAGCTTGGTTGCTGCTTAAGTGGTCAAAAAGATATAAACAGTGTCATGATTAAAAATGTTTGCTCCTGGTTCGCCTTTACCAGCAGAAAAAGCACTTTTTTAATTGCACTTGATGGATGATTTAAATCCCTGAATCAATACATCACTGATTCAGCAAGCAAAGTGGACCATGTAAAAGCTTTTGGCCATAAAGTGCATGTGAGTGGACACATACTCAAGCTTTTGTGCTTGAGTTTGTGCTGTTATAGGACTTCGCTTGCTCAAGATGATTGGATGAATTGCATGGCCTGATAAGGAATAGCTAAAATAATGACTTCCTTCCTCAAGAGTTTGCATGTATTCTGTTCAGCGACTTATTTTCCCCCGGCAGTGGGAGTTTTCTTGATAAACTGCGGGAACAAAATGGGATATATTGTGTCAGATTTGTTGAAAGACTTTCTTTTAACTCTTACTTTTGATGGTATGAAATAACTGTTTATTTTGATCAGTCATTAGACTGATTCACACTGTAACCACTGACTTAGAGACTGATTCCAATGTTTCCTTGGAATGATTTATCAAAAAGAATCTGTTCACAAGAGCCATTTGTTTGTGAATCAGACTTCTTTCATTCTTGATTCCTAAGCCTACATATTGCTTGTGTCAGATTTGTCAAAGTAATTGTTTTTACTATTTATTTTGAAAGCATGAAATAACACAACACTGGTTATAGGTAAATTTTTATTTAGACTTTTTAAAGATTCAGTTTAAATGAGTAATTAGACTGATTCACACTGTAAGTTTGATTCAGTAATTTGATTCATCAAACAGAACCATTTGTTTGTGTGTGTGTGTGTTTGTGTGTGAATCAGACTACACTGTTTGCTCTATATTTTAATGTTAATTAATGTCATATCATTCTGCTAATTTTTTTTTTTTTTTTTTTTGGATTCCTAACTGTACATACTGCTTACATTGTGTGGGATTTGTCAAAACCATGAAATAACAGAAAACATGAAACATTTTGAGCTACACATTTTAAAGATTCAGTTAAAGTGAGTAATTAGACTGATTAATAATATAAACACTTTGAGACTGATTCCAGTGTTATTTGTTAAAAAAAAAAAGTCCACAAGAGTCATTTATTTAAGAATCAGACTACACTATTTGCTTTGTATGTCAATGCAAAATTAACAGCATCACTCTTTATTCATAAATCTACATACTTCTACAATATTCGAGGTATTCATTTTGAGAATAAAAAGTGTTGTGACATTTCTAGAGATTGCTATAGAGCTCATAAGTGTAGCCATGACTGAAAACCTTTTAGATATGGGCAAGCATGCAATATATCTATGAGCACATGATGGGTTTTAGTGTTCATGTGGATTGAAATAGAAGTGCTAGTAGATAATGATTTGGAGAGGGTGTTATCTTTGGAGCAAAGCCCAAGCTTTATGAGTTTGTTTAGTGCTACACCACCTCTGTGTCCTCATCCATCTGAAACAAACCATGCACACAAAAACATCACAAACATGTGTTACCCATATATGTCCTCTTTAAGCAAAAAATAAATAAAAATCACCTGGCATTTGTAGCGGTCTTTTAGCTCTGAGGAAGCTTGAGCTGAACACTAGAGCTGTGTTTTTCCTACTGTTTTTGGCATTTTTAAGAAAAAGTTAAATGTTTAGCGCAGAGGTGGGATAACATAATGAAGGATAACTACATTAGTGCCACAATAGCCAAGGTCAGGGATCAAAAAACCACTTTCAGCCCATTCGGAGTCCAATTTGTCTCTGTCCTTTTTCCATTGACCATTGATTCCATTAGTGTTGAGCTCAGACGGTCAGCTGAGGCTCCTCAACTGAGAGGAATGACATTGGGATAATTTAGAGAAATAAAACTGGACTGTCTTTTTTCGTGTAATCTTTCTATAAAGAAAACACCTAGACAATTTACTGTTTTAGAGTGTTTATATCATTGTCACTGTTGCACCAACTAAACTTTATCATTACTAATTATGAAATAATTGTGTTTTTTTTATTATTATTATTAATGGTACTGTATACTTGTGATTACAGTATTTGTTTTTCCCACTAAGCCATGTCCCCATTTTATTATGCTGTATGGTCCTGACTGTATCTATACAGTGTTTATAAGCCAGTGTTGTGTGTTTGCATGTGTGCGTGTGTGAGAGAGAGAATCATAATGCTGTTTTCAAAGCAGTAAATGTGCTATAGATGAAACTCTACATTCCACAGCTTGAAAGCTATCTTCTGGTCTGGTCCCTAAAAAGATTGCAGTGGAGATAGGTTGCTTTTCAGTGTCATTGTTTTGTCATCTTATGGCTAAGAAACGGTCTGCATTCTTAACATAATAAGTCCTCAAACTCAATGATTAGTTATTGCTGTACCACATAAAAATGATACAGTACCATGTGTTTCATGCTTTCTTTCACACCTTCCAGAACCTTTGATTTCCCAGATAAAAGGCGACTCGGGTGGCAAAGACCACTATTGCATACTGATGGAAGACTATAGAAAGCTGATATACAATGTACAGCTGAAGGATTAGTCATACGAGATATTAATTTGCTGTGATTATTCTATTATATTCTAAAAGAACGGGTTACTGTATGTAACGTTCTCATATTTCAGAGGGCCCTGGAATCATTATCTGAACACAATACATATGAGCTTTGCCCTTTGCCTGGTTATTGTTGGCACTTTGGAGCCAGTATGTTGGTCCTGGAGGCAATATTCCTTTTTTTGGTACCGCATGACAAAAAAAAAATGGAGCTCGGAAAATCCTTTCATTTCTACTCATGACATGTTTTGGGAAGGTTAGGCTGGCAGGATTGAAGTTGTTGTCATTGATCTTTGTGTACATTCTTTTGCCCGATTTTTCCGAGGGATGGTAATACCACAACAGTGGAGAATGGCAGGCCTCGTCATGTTTTGTTTTGTGTTGGGGTCTTGAGTAGACAGAGCTTGCATTTTTCCATCCCGATCTCATTTTCTTTTCTCTGGAATCCTACATCGCCTTGGAATGGGGCTGTTGTGCATTTGGGCATCTGGCTCGATGGACTTGGGCTTCTTTCCTCTCAAAGTGTTTCAACACATTGACATATTGTCCCATCATGCCCTGCTGCAATACCCTTCACTCTTCCCCTCCTTTTGGAATCGGGATAATCCGATAATGTGCCCTAGGAGAACAATAGGTCTTGAAAGCAGTCTATCCCTTGGGCAGACTGGCTATAAGAGAGGCATTGTGCTTCAATGCCAAACTTATAGCATTAAGCTGATGTTCGTGTGACGTTTAAAAGGAAAGGACATGACATTTTGCCAAGTACAGTACAGTGCATTTCACCCATCCAAGTACACACACACAGCAGTGAGTAATGAACACACACACACCGTGAACACTTCCTGCCAGACCTGAGACTTGAACCCACAACCTTCATGTTGCAAGTCTGACCAGTTTTCGTTTAGTTTTTTTCTAAAATATGTATTCTTTTAAAATATTTGTTGTTGGACATTAAATGTGATACATGTAGAATTTTAATCCTACATATAAGTTTATTTTTATCATAGCAGTTACTGTAAATCAAATGTAAGCTGCTGATACAGCCCTACTATCTTTTATATGAGTTCATGTGTGTTCCTCTTATCAGTTAAAATGTAGTCTGGTTTCTATTATTTATTTTCATTTTTAATTCAGTAGTTTATCATTTTAATTTAGAGTTTTAAATGTTTTAAAGAGCAATTTTAGATGTACTGTTTTAATGTTCTACTAATAACCATAAAAGGTACAGCTGTCATAAAACCAGAGAGAAAGGCTGCATGGCTAGAGACTGCTGATCAACTGAATGGGAAAGTTTCAACTATGTTAAAATGTTTTCATCTTAAAAAAAAAAATGGGCATTACATTTTGGGCACAAATACATTAGTTGGTTGTAGCCTATTTTTTTATTTATTTGATTATTTTAGTTGCATTTTCTGTATACTTTTATTTTTGGTCTAATAATAAAGTCAACTAATTGTAGCCTTTGTGAGAGGGTCAGTAGTAATATCAATGCGTCTCTATTAGAGGTCAGTGTTAGAGGAGCTCAGCTTAGCCTGACAGTTAGCCTGCTCCTGTCATGGTGACTGAGCTTGAGCTATAGTAATTTTGCTTTATGAGACCAAATCAAGTGAAAATAAGTCAGACTAAATAAAATAAGCCTGTCTTGTTTGGCACCCATTCACTGCAGAGGATTGATTGCTGAGACACTGATGCAATGCGATATTTCTCCAAATCTGTTCCCAAGAAGAAACAAACTCATCAACATCTTGAATGGCCCGAGGCTGAGTAAATTTACAGCAACATTTCATTTTTGGGAGAACTATTCCTTTAATATTTTATTTTAAACATGTCAGAATTGTACCCCAGCTCCATCACTTTACACTTTGCTGCTTTGTTCTTAGCTGTAATCTGAGAGGGAACAGTGAAAGAAGGAAATGGTTCTGAGATACCCGGCTGATGCCCATCGCCAGAACTCTCAGGGGTCAGAGAACCACAAGAAGGCCTCTGTGGAAGAGAGATCCGGGGTCGGGCCAGTGCTGCTTTCATGTCTGGCTTTCCCCAGTCACTTAAATCCGCAGGTGCAGAGAGGGGACGTCTGTGTCTGCCCAACATTCCCAGCATGCCATTTGATACAGACGTGAATCAGAACATCCTGTAACTGACGACTGAATTACACTCAACTCATTCCACAGCTCAGCAGTCGCATGTGTTTTATCCTCCCTGGTTTAATGTAAAACCAATGGCCTCTGTTCTGACCATATGCATTAAGAAAATTAATTATGTTTCCCATTAAACAAACTACAAAGGCACTTAACCCTATAAAGCCTGCTGTATCATATTTGATATGTGCATTTCCGAGGCCTCTAAATGAGCTTAGGTTTACTTGAAAAAAATGTTTTTCCATGTTCAGATGTAAACATCTAAGTTCTCAGTCAAAAAAGATAGATAGATAGATAGATAGATAGATAGATAGATAGATAGATAGATAGATAGATAGATCTGTAGATCCGTTTTATAGTTTATGGACAAACACACTGAACACAATCTCAAGTTAATATGTCTCAAAGACTAACATTAGTTATCTGAACGAGGAAATACTTCACATCTTGGGGAAAATCCCTACATGTTACCTCATCAGTCAGTGGTCTTATATAAGAAACATATGAACAGACAAAGGGAGAGAATGATTTAGTTGGAAAAGCTATATATGTATATATATATATATATATATATATATATATATATATTATATATATATATATATATATATATATATATATATATATATATATATATATATATATATATATATATATATATATATATATATATCTTGTATATATTCTCTATTCAGTTCTGTTGCTGTATGTCTAGCTGTTTTAATGCCACTTTTATTGCAGTATCTTGAGAAAAACAACTTAGGAGTTGGCCAGTCAAAGGTTAAGCTCAAGTTACGAGAGGACATTAAGACACAATTGTTTTTGGTGTTAAGAGAGTTGACATTTTAAATCCAGGGGGTTTGCAGCAATAACCATCATCCCTTTAATCCCAACGCTGTGAGGAATTTGACTCAAAGCCGACATTTGGCAGCCCTTTCAAAGAGGTCAGTTATAGTGAGGACCTCATGCTCTATGGATATACAACCGGCCTTTCAAGAGGACAACAGGAATGTGCTTAAAACATAATACAATTCAGACTCAAGAGTCAGTGTTGCTTCTGCTGCTGCTGCTTTTAATTAATGCTGGAACTTAATTAGTGGATAAAATCAAAGACCTAGGGGTGTGTAAACTGTCGTTCAGGCTTCAGTTGTCAGGATAGTGTGTATTGTTTATTTTACTATATTGTGTTACTATACTATGATGCACAATGTTTTTGAAAGTTACTTTAAATTTAAACATGGTCAAGGGCTGCCCTCTATTGGCCAAAGAGTAAAAACATGCAAATAAACGTGGATATTGTTAACTACCAAACCATTCATTTATTCATTCAGACTGATGATTTTAGGTTAATATTTATATTTGTTAGTTTATGTTTTAGAGGCTGTAATTTTAGTTATTTATTTATTGTATTTTTTAAAATATATATTTGTTATTCTTTTTTCACTAGGTCACTTAAATTGTCCTACTATTTTTTTTTTTTTTTTTTTTTTTTTTTTTTATAAAGTTCAAATATTGCAAATTAGCCTCTAAATCAAGAGGTCATGAAAACGTGCACAATAATTGTAATAAGTATTACTTATTATTTTTAGCATGTTTTAATTGTATTATTACTATTTCAAGACTATGTGATATGCCAAAGGTATAATGGCAGAATGATAGATGCTTTTAAGTAGATTTTATCAAAACAAATAGCTATTAATTAATATAAATGATCATATATTATATGCTATAAGATTAAGAGAACTGATCATTAAAATGGACAATTAATGTTTAAAAAGGAACACAGTTCTTAATCATAACATTTCAGAATGGAAAGAGTAATTTAGAAAGCTATCTAGCGAATATTGATGGGCTTCTTCGCCCGAAAACGGGCGAAAACTTGAACGTTTTGAAATGTTTAATTTTTTTGCTTCATCGGATGGGTATGAAACTTGGTGACTTTTGTTGTATTACCTATATGAACACACAAAAAAATCAAGGAGATGATTCTGATATGTTAAAGGGTCGTAAAAAAAAAAGTCACACTTAGCTTCCTCCCGTCCGAAAACGGGCGACATAGGAAATGAATGGGAAATACGAAAAAATAGGAAAACTCAGAGAAACTTTTGGTGGTACAAGCTACAGATCAGCAACTGTGCTGAAAAAAAGTGTACAGCAATGAAGGGGTGACACTCTAGAACATCAAGAGTGCAAATAAGACCCCCCCCCCACACACACACACACACCCACGCACACAAACACACACACACATACACAGATAAACTGGCGACTGCAACAGCAAATTTGTAGAATATTCCACATAAAATCAATAAATGAAAAAAAAAACTTGCTCAAATGCACACACACACACACACACACACACACAGAGAGAGAGAGAGAGAGAGAGAGAGAGAGAGAGAAAGAGAGAGACTGGTAAGACTGCAACAGCTAATTTTGAGAATATGCAAAAATAAATAAATAAAAAATACAAAAAGAGACTCTCGCTCAAATGCAACACACACACACACACACACACACACATTCACTCATATATATATATATATATGTCTATAGGAAGCTATAGACAGCCTACAGGCTGGTACAGGACATTACACAAAAGTGGCTATTTTTTAAAGCCACTAGATGAAGTTCTTCTCCTGGAACATTTATTTTTTAGGCTGGCACTCTATTTTGATGTGAAATGCTGCATTTATTGAATTTTTTTTTAAAAAATAAATATAAAAAAAAAAATTATATATTAATTCTAATGGAAAACATAGCTCATAAAAATTATATAATTAATGCAAAGTATCATAAAAAAATCTAAAAATTCTAAATAATAATCAGAAAACATTATAGAACAAAAATATATTTGATTGGTTATCCTGGGAAAAAGTAAAGTACAATTTTAAGGCTTCGCCCGTTTTCGGGCGGGAGGAAGCTAAGTGTGACCCATTTACGAAGAAGCCCAGAGGGTTAATGTGAGGTGCAGTTAGACCACGTGTTGTACTGTTGAGATGAGATGATTGTGCTGTACTCAATCTATCCACAAGATGGTGCTGTACACTCATCAAACTCAGTTCCTTTGCAAAACTGCCTTTGATTGTAAATAATGTAAATGTTACAAATTGTGAAGTTATATGCTCATTCAGTGCGCTTTAAGGTAAAAATCTCTAGCCTAATAACATTTGATCAAAGTGCACTGATGATAAATAGAATCGCTTACATCACAAATAAAGCAGGACTGTGATACCGTCACAAAAAAAAAAAAAAGTGGATTAAATTTGTAACCAGCCAATAGCCATCTAGGTCTCGATTAAAAGATTAAATAAAACTACAAAATAATAAAACAAAGTGGAGTTTCTATTATGTGTGTAAAGATTCACATGCAATACAGGGAAGCACAACCCACTACAAACAGACATTACAGAACAGTTTCTTGTAAACAAATAATTGAAGCATACAGTGTACACACTGCAAACATGTGATTTAAAGACAACTGTAGCACATATTGTTTCTGCACTCGTGGGTATTTTGTATGATGGGTTTTTTATAGTAATTGCCTTGAGTTCTGTGTTTGTCAAAAGGATATATCCTACTGCAAAAAGCCATGGTAAAGTCATTTGTCTGAGGTGAAGTGCTTGGCCTTTACTCTATTTCCTGCTCTTAATGCTTGTCACTGTGGCATTTGGCATGTATAAAATTTGTGGTTAAACATTTTTCTCATTTTATAGCTCCTGGGCGTATATTTACTACAGAGGTCCACTGAAAGAGCTACTGGGAAGAAAAACAGGCTTTATGAGACGACACCATCAACCTTTGCGCTCCTGCTGTTTCTGAGGCCAAAACACACACAGTAACGGTGTTGTCCAGCCTGTCTGACAGCTGATGTTTTGATTGTTTCACACCTTGTATGCTATTTGTACACAGTACACAGTAGCCTTTTTAAAGCAAAAATGTGATTATTAATAGTTCGTGAAATAGTGTATTATGTTGGTGTGACATTTGAGCTATTTTTATAAATATCACAGATATAAACTACCAAATATTAAACTTTGATGAAGAAATAAATGTTTTGATCTTACTTTTTTAAAAGATCTAACTTACAAATTTACGTGGTAGATGAAAATTGAAAAATGTACTTACATAAAGGATGCAATACAGAGACTTGACGATGGGCTTTTTTGCCAATAGCGACTGATTTTATTTTTATTGATTGATAGAAATTAATACGTTTGTTCCATATAAGGACACATTCAAATGATGAAATGTCAGTAAAGACATTTATAATGTTACAAAAAAAAAGATAATAATAATTGCTGTTCTTTTGAAACAATCTTAAATCAGTCAATTAAGATCTTCATCATCTTAATTGACTGATCATCTTTTAATATACAGTGCATCCGGAAAGTATTCACAGCGCTCCGCTTTTTCCACATTTTGCTATGTTACAGCCTCATTCCAAAACGGATTAAATTCATTATTTCTTCAAAATTCTACAATCAATGTCCTATAATGACGATGTGAAACAAACTTCTTTCATGATGTCATTATGGGGTGTAGAATTTTGTGGAAAATAATGAATTGGAATTAGGCTGTATCAAAATGTGGAAAAGGTGAAACGCTGGGAGAACTTTCCGGATGCACTTTATATACATATACATACATATATATCACATATCACAGAAGAAAAAAATGACAAAATTAAGATTTTGGAGTGAACTATCCCTTTAAGAGCTCACATGGCCAAAAATGCACTTCGGACAATCATGCATGCTTGGAAACTGTTTGTTATGTGACCATAACTCTTTCGGTCAGATGTCTTTAAATCTGACATCAGATGACCGATGTCTTCCATCCATAACTGTGTTTCACTTCTGACCACTCAGGAAAACAGCCACAGAATGTCCAAGTGTCCATTTCCTGTCCACATGCTCACCCCATCTAAACCAGCACAATGCGTCTTTAATAACGTAACACCGACCCTTCTTTTCATGTGTTTCTCCTAGGAGCGTGTGTATACGCTGATGTGTGTGTGTGTGTCTGTGTGTGTGTGTTTGGTTGTGTTTCTGCACTTGTGAAGCTGCATATCTCAGGAATGAGGCCATCCAAGGGGAAACTCAGGAAAATGACACAGAGGCTGATAAATGTGTTTGCTGTGGGACTAGGCAAAGCAAGCCTGACTGTCGCCCGCCTGCTTTTTCTCAGCAAACTGAATGTTGTTCTCATACATCCCTGCTGTTAGAGTACAGCAGGGACGGTGCAGATTAAATATATACAGCAAGTAAAAAACGCTTGCATGTATCTAAAGCGTAATGGATTCCAAATTGAACTCAAAATGAACATTTTGTCATCATTTTCTCACCCTTATGTTATTACAATAAATTTAAAGCAAAAAAAATGCAATTAGAAACTGGTAGATTTAGACATGTCATGGCAGGTTTGACGTCAGTGGCAGCAATTGTCATTTTGCATGTCACAGAAAAGTGAACAATGACTTCATTTTTCATATCGAATGGCTTCGAAAGACTTGAGATATTGTGGCTCTTACGAAATACATTTACTATACTTTAATGCCGCTTGAAATTCAGAAATGACACATTAAATTTGTCAAATGTAATAGTAAAAACATGTTGTAATGTTAAAAAAGTTTATTTCAAATAAATGCACCTCTTTAGAACTTTCTATTCATCAATGATTTGAACAGAAATTACAAACCCGATTCCAAAAAAGTTGGGACACTGTACAAATTGTGGGTAAAAAAGAAATTGAATAATTTACTAATCTCATAAACTTATATTTTATTCACAATAGAATATAGATATATCAAATGTTGATAGTGAGACATTTTGAAATGTCATGCCAAATATTGGCTCATTTTGGATTTGGTGAGAGCTACACATTCCAAAAAAGTTGGGACATGTAGCAATAAGAGGCCGGAAAAGTTAAATGTACATATAAGGAACAGCTGGAGGACCAATTTGCAACTTATTAGATCAATTGGGAACATGACTGGGTATAAAAAGAGCCTCTAAGAGTGGCAGTGTCTCTCAGAAGTCAAGATGGGCAGAGGATCACCAATTCCCCTAATGCTGCGGCAAAAAAAGTGGAGCAATATCAGAAAGGATTTTTCAGAAAGGAGAAAAATTGCAAAGAGTTTGAAGTTATCATCATCTACAATGCATAATATCATCCAAAGATTCAGAGAATCTGGAACAATCTCTGTGCGGAAGGGTCAAGGCCGGAAAACCATACTGGATGCCTGTGATCTTCGGGCCCTTAGACGGCACTGCATCACACACAGGAATGCTACTGCAATGGAAATCCCAACATGGGCTCAGGAATACTTCCAGAAAACATTGTTGGTGAACACAATCCACCGTGCCATTTGGCGTTGCCGGCTAAAACTCTATAGGTCAAAAAAGAAGCCATATCTAAACATGATCCAGAAGCCCAGGGGTTTTCTCTGGGCCAAGTCTCATTTAAAATGGACTGTGGCAAAGTGGAAAACTGTTCTGTGATCAGATTAATCAAAATTTGAAGTTCTTTTTGGAAAACTGGGACGCCATGTCATCCGGACTAAAGAGGACAAGGACAACCCAAGTTGTTATCAGTGCTCAGTTCAGAAGCCTGCATCTCTGATGGTATGGGGTTGCATGAGTGTGTGTGGCATGGGCAGATAACACATCTGGAAAGGCACCGTCAATGCTGAAAGGTATATCCAAGTTTTAGAACAGCATATGCTCCCATCCAGATGTCATCTCTTTCAGGGAAGACCTTGCATTTTCCAACATGACAATGCCAGACCTCATACTGCATCAATTACAACATCACAGCTGCGCAGAAGGAGGATCCTGGTACTGATATGGCCAGCCTGCAGTCTAGATCATTCACTCATAGAAAACATTTGGCGCATCATAAAGAGGAAGATACGACAAAGACCTAAGACAGTTGAGCAACTAGAAGGCTGTATTAGACAAGAATGGGACAACATTCCTATTCCTAAACTTGAGCAACTTGTCTCCTCAGTCCCCAGACGTTTGCAGACGGTTATAAAAAGAAGAGGGAATGCCACACAGTGGTAAACATGGCCTTGTGTGTGTCCCAACTTTTTTGAGATGTGTTGATGCCATGAAATTTAAAATCAACTTATTTTTCCCTTAAAATTATACATTTTCTCAGTTTAAATGTTTGATATGTCATCTATGTTGTATTCTGAATAAAATATTGAAATTTGAAACTTCCACATCATTGCATTCTGTTTTTATTCACAATTTGTACAGTGTCCCAACTTTTTTGGAATCGAGTTTGTAATAAGAAATGTTCCTCGAGCTGTAAATCAGTATATTAGAATGATTTCTGAAGTATCATGTGACACTGAAGACTGGTGTAATGATGCTAAAAATTCAGCTTTGCGTCGCAGGAATATATTACATTTTAAAATAGAAAATAAATTTATTAAACTGTAATAATATTTCACAAAATTACAGATTTTACTGTTTTGTTTTGACCAAATAAATGCAGCTTTGGGGAGACATTTACTTTAAATCAGCATCTACTTTCATTGTAAACAGAAAAGAACATCTCAGACATTTTTGCGAACATCATGTCACAGAAGAAAAAAATAAATAACGGGGTCAGAGTGACACGAAAATGAGCTAAATTTAAGTTTTTGTGTGAACTAACCTATTAATTAATTAAATGTTACAGTATATTCTACTGCCTAGAAGTGATACAAATGTGGGTGCAACACTCTCTTTTTACTTTATACTACAAACTGTGATTAAACAACAATTTTATGATAGAAATATACAAATAAATATCGGCATTGCATGTTTCCATGCCTCCCACATCTGTCTCATAAATCGAGAGTAAACTGTGACTTCCTGAGCTGAAATACCTCTCCTGTGATGCTTCATGGCTGAAGTCAGAATGAGGTCACTGTCGCTTTAAGAAGCATCCTGCTTGAGCGCTTGCTCTTTGACTTCTGTGAGAGTCGCTCAGATGCTGCTGATGTCCAAAGAAGGCGGAGAGGAATACAGAAAGAGTTCAGATGTGAGAGGAACACCACTGAATCACTGATTCACACATGGCTGGATCATCTTACACTGTTGTATGAACAAACTTTATTTATAAGGTGAGTGTTTTTTATTTATTTTTTTAGTTTCACTGCCTCGTTCAAGCCAGTGAAGCATTTAAAGTGCATTAAGATATGAACATCTGATTCCACTACTTAAAACATTCATATTTTACATCTTTTGATAACTTAAAATAAGATTTTACATTATAAATTACTTTGTCAATTTAATATAACTCCAGTAAAACACGCAGAATGTCTTAGTATTTGTTTTAATGACTCCAACATGATCTGAGATGATCCAAAGAGTATCTTGAGCTTCATTAGAAGAACATCTGACCATGTCTACAAGAAGTCGCATGATCAGTTACTAATTTGCTTATTAGTGAATTTTTTCTTCTTCATTTAGAACATAACTGTCTTCAAAGTTTTATTTAAAACCCTAAAACATTATGTCTATGTCCAGGATTAAAAAAAAAATCTGCTATCAGATTTTTAGACCATACTGTATATTTCTGAATCAGTTAAAAACTCTTGCATAAAAGAGCAGTGAATCAGTGAATTGATCTTCAAGGGAAAAGTCAAATCAAATACCAAATTCAATAAAAAGCATCACTGAACTTCCATTTTACTTTGAATAAAGAGGAAAGTTGGCTTTGCTAGTGGTGGACATTTGATAGCGCATAGCATTGTTTAATGCAAATGGAAACACAAACTTACTTACTTGGATGCATTTGTGCAGCTTTGGCTTATTAAGACCTGTAAAAACATGCTCTCTGTGATACTTTGTGGTCAGGCAGTTTTGGTTGTGGTTTTTAATCTGCGTTTCTGTTTTTACTGCACCCAACACAATACGAAGCTTGAGTGTTTTTGAGTGACAGCTGATGAAGAAATGGCTGATGATTCGCTGATGATTTGACCAGTAGAAATGTCAACTGATAACAGTTTGGATATTGAATTCACAAGGGGTGGAAAATTAAAGGACCTTCAAGTTGTTCCAAATCCAATATAATCATAATAATAATATAATCCAATAATATGCACCCTTTCGGGGTAAATATTATCAATTACTTATCGATGTCTGTTCCTCACAAAAATGTATCATATGATGCAGAGAAGTCTTGAAAAATAGCATGAAAGTCATACAGACTCATTTTATAAAGATTATATATATATATATATATATATATATATAGAAGTTTCAAGAAACTGAATATTAAAAATACTTTAAAATTATATTAAAAAAAAGTCTTTAAGAAAATAAAATGCACTGGAAAATAGTTCTGAAGATTTTTTTTCATGTTCCACAGCAGTATTGTTAACTCAAGCTAGTTAAAAAGAAAAATACTAAAAACATTTGTTAATTAACATTAGCAGAAGTTAAAAAAATAAACAAATATAAAAAACTTACCTTAGGCAAAAAAAATGTTTTAGCACTAAAATGACTAAAACTGAAACAGAAATTTTAAACAAAAGAAGACTAAATAGACATTTAAATAAAAATAAACAACAAAATAACACTTTAAAATAAAAATTGAAAATGTATAAAGTATTTTAAAATATTAATAGACATTAAGATAGCAGTAATGTTACTAAAATAACTTTAACATAAATAAACAGCAGCATATAGTATTGGAATTAAATGAGGTTAAGTAAATCATGAAAAAGTTTTTATTGTGTGTGTGTGTGTGTGTGTCCTATTTCTTGAATTAATTTCAAGTAGGTCAGATGTTCACTCTCATATATTAAAGAGAAGTTAAACAAGCCAGTAGTGCTGTGAGATGAATAATTGTGTGCACAAGCAACATAACTAATTTATATATATGCAATAAGCTGGAGATGGCATGGGGGGGGGGGGTGATTTTATGTCTAGATGTTCTAGTGCCCAGAGATCTGTAGGGTCTGCCTGAGGTGAGAAGTGCAAACAGGTTGTGTGTGTGTGTGTGTGTGTGTGTGTGTGTGTGTGTGTGTGTGTGTGTGTGTGTGTGTGTATGGCGAAACCTGTTTACTATGTATTTCTTATGTTTCCAGGACTCAGCCTCACAGTAGATGGAGAAGGTTTAAGTCTGGTTTAGTCCAGTGGGGAACAGCTCTCCATCATGGATCCGCTCGACAAGCTGAGCAGAGAGAAGTTGATCTTCTATCTGACAGTGCCGCTGTCTTCAATCATCATCTTCTCCAACCTCTTCATCATCATAGGCATCGCCTGCAACCGTCAGCTGCACAACACCCCAAATTACTTCTTCTTGAGCCTGCTAGTGGCTGACTTGTGCACTGGCATCGCCCTGCCCTTCATTCCCCGCATGACGCTCAACCGGCAGCTGGATTTCAAGCACTGCTTGGTGATGTACATCTTCCCCAACTTTCTGTTCCTGTCATTCCTCTTCAATCTGGTGATGGTGCATTACGAACGCTACCTGTGCATCGTCAGCCCACTCCACCACAGCCAGTTCTGGGTTCACCGCTGCTTCCCATTGGCTTTGTTGACAGTTTGGCTCCCACCTTTGCTGTATGCATCACTTCCCGCCTTTGGATGGAATAATTGGGTGGAACCCAATCCCAACAAGCGCTCCGACTCAAACGAGACGTTTTTGAGATCAACCACGTCTCAAAACTCCACCAAGGAGGATGAGGCTTGCTCCTACAAACAGGTTTTTCCCAAGGCTTTCATTTATTTGGAAGTGTGCGGACTGGTGCTTCCGGCAATGCTGTCCATTGTAGCCATGATGGGGCGAGTGTTGTGGATCGCGCGCAAACAGCTGCAGACCATCTGTAAGCTTCACCGTGCTGTGGACCGTCTCCAGCAGCCTTCGGATCATGAGCAGCAGCTTAACCTGCGCTATGCCAAATGCGTGGCCGCTGTGTCCCTCACCTTCCTGGTCTGCTGGGTGCCATACATCATCTACCAGCTCATGTCCGTGACGGCGCTGCAGACCGGGGTGAGCTTGCAGAGTTCTTATCTGTACATCATCATGTCCTGTACGGGAATCGGGAGCATGGCCATCATTCCGCTCATACTGGGACTGGCCAACAAGCAGTACACTGAACCCATCAGCAGGCTGATGCTTAAACTGAGAAACCGCTGGAGAGGAGGACAGAATAACAGAGATGTTATTGAACAGGATGTTTGAATTTAATGTATAAATGAAAGATATGATATGCATTAAATGCTTTACACTACTGTTTAAAAGTTTGGCCTTGGTTAGATTTTTTTAATACTTTGGAAAAAAAGTCTCATGAAGGGTGTATTTGTTTGATAAAAAATGCATGAACTTGAAATATCATTACAATTTCAAATAGCTGTTTTCCATACGAATCATAGATTGTACAAAAACATGGACATAGTGACATCAACCGTAGACTCCTGATGAGAGTTTTTGAAGCTCAAAGTGGGCGGGGCTTGCCATTAGCATCTTGGCAGCAAGTCACCATGCTTCACTCCCGGATCTTCGAGAATGGGCAAAAAGGCAGGAGCTGGTTGCTGAAGCCATGCCCACCTAGCTCAACGGCAGTGTAAGCAGCGGCAATCCACCTGTCACTCAAGTGGCCACGCCCTTAAATATGCAAAACTTTAAGGCTTAATGTCATTTAAATGGATGAGTTGTAAAAACTTTTTACCCCCCTCACAGTTGTCATGAAGGGCAAATTAGCTATATAAACCGAAACCACTTTTTGAACAAGGCTGTAAACATTTTTTTCTGCTGTAAAGTTGGGCATTTTAACTTTGTCTATGGAACTGACGCCATTTTGGAGACGGCCTCCAGCGACCAGTCGATGACTTACAGTTTTAGTCACTTCCGTGTAGGCTTTACGAGAGAGAGCGGGAGGTTGCCGCTCCATATGAATACATTTTAAAATGTCATTTATTCCTTTGATCAAAGATGAATTTTCAGCATCATTACTCCAGTGTTCAGTGTCACATGATCCTTCAGAAATCATTCTAATATGCTGATTTGCTGCTCAAGAAACATTTCTTTTTTATCATCATGGTTTTTCAATTAATAGAAAGGTTTGTTTTATTTATTTATTTATTTTTTAAACAGCATTTAGTTGAAAAATAAATCTTTTGTAACATAAATGTATTCACCATCACTTTTTCAAAATTGCATGCATCCTTGCTCATTAAAAGTAATGTTTCCTTATTTAAAAAATGATTGATCCCACATTTTCGAACGGTGGAGTAAAAGAACAAAACACTTAGTAATCACATCTGTCTTTTTTCAGAGAGTTTTGTGTTGGCACTGAAAATCATCCAAATAGATGTTCATCTTGTATATATTTTGGTATGCCTTGCATACTTAAATGTTCAGTTTTCTGTGATGTATTTTGCTTTGTTGTTGCACTTTGTGCTGATTAGTCACCAAGATAAAGACTAAAGATCTAGTTGACTAATGTTGAGTACAAAAATGACTTGTCAATCTTGGATATATCAGTAAAAATATGTTTAAAACTATAAACCAGCAAGTAATGTTTTACATTGTATGCAGCAAAAATGTGTTTATGATTGTGTTCAGGAGTTATATCATAGCTGTATATTTTCAAGTATATTCTTCATGCTTCAACATGGAGGAGATTCTTCAAATAACAAATAAAATTTAATTAATAAAAATCTAAAATATAAATACATTTATTTTACTTATAAGTGTATTGCATTATATAAATTCTGAAAAAATGAAAAAAAATCTGAAAAAAATCTGTCTGTCTGTCTGTCTGTCTGTCTTTCATTACAAATTGAGGACATTCTGTTGACTACAACATAATAATTTACCAAACATTCATAATCAAAAAATTTCTTAATGAGATAAAGCATTTACAATGAAACACACTTTTGACATCATACAGCAAATAAATGAGCCATTATGGGAACTTTAAACTGACCAGTAGTGGTTGAGGATGTGATCATAGATGTGGTAAGATATTTTTGCAACAGAGAGTGTTTTGAAATATCCTACTCATGTGCTCATGCCCAGAAACGGTCCTTCCGCTGACAAACCCACGAACAGTGCATTCATCACGGTGGGAAACTATTGAGTGATTCACTGGAGAAAGTCTGGACCAAGTCTTTTAAATATCGTCTGTGTTTGCATACTGTCTGTGTGAGCCACAAGACAAAGAGCTAAAATCCCAAAGTAACCATAAACAAGAGATATAAAGACAAATCGAGCTGTCCTGATGGTTTGGGTTGCATGGTAAAATTTGAAACATTTCGGGTCCCTTGAGAACATTTCAGTAAGTTCACTACAAACATTGGCAGCTACACTCTTGATCATTACTCACATGTGCATTTATCAGAGGTGGAAAGAGTACAAAAATATTCTACTCAAGTAAAAGTACCATTACATTAATGAAATTTTACTTAAGTACAAGTAAAAGTACCAGTCTAAAAATCAACTCAAGTAAAAGTAAAAAGTAGCTCATTTAAAATTTACTCAGAGTAAAAATTACTTAGTTACATTTTAACAGTGGGAGGGAGTCAAAAATGGGACAGGCCAAGGGTGTCAAACTCAGTTCCTGGAGGGCCACAGTCCTGCACAGTTTAGATATAACCCTAATTAAACACACCTGATCCAGCTAATCTAATCATTTAGGTTTATTTGAAAACTACATGATATGTGTGCTGGAGCAGGGTTAGAACTAAACTATGGCTATGGCCCTCCAGGAACTGAGTTTGACACCCCTGGTATAGGTCTATTAATCTCAAACTAGTTGTTTTTAATTAAAGGAATCAGTTATTTAGAATAATAAAACATTTGGGCTGTTACCAGGCAAATCAGTATCAACAAACTCATCTTTTAATGCAGAGGAAATGCAGAAGATTCATTGGAAGTGGCATTTAGATGTATTACACTAGTGCAGGACAAGAATGCATTTAACCTGCAGTTACAAATGCATGAATAATGTTTTGATATACAAAACATAAAATGTTGAATACTCATTTGAAATTATAAGAAATTAATTATTTAAAAAAATCAAAAGATACTTTAAATGTGATATTAAAATGGCCAGTATGTGTCAGCAAGTCACTGTTAATAAGTGAGTCATTGCGATTGAACCGAATCATTTAAACGGTTGATTCATTCAGGAACGAAACACTGTCACGTTGCTCAGAGACGCAAAACTGTGCTTTGGTGGCTGTGTTTGGAATTATTTTCTGTTTTAGAAATAGAGCTAAAAAAGGCAATATGGTGTCTAAAACGCAAGTCTCTTAATTAACTTGTTTACTGAACTGTTATATATATATGTATGTATGTATATATTCATGATGATTTTTGGAGGAAAAGACGGCATTCTTTGTGTGATTTTGATTTAATGTATGAAATTATATAAATATGTGAATTTTCTGCCCCTATATCTTCAATTTTGTGATCATTCTAAACATAGGCGCCGATTTATGTTTTTCTCCGTGGGTGCTCAAGGGCGCAAGCCATTTAAAAAATTAAAAAATAGACTAGGCTATTAAAAAAATATTGCATTTCAGAACCTTAGGCTAATGGACAGCGGCCGATACAAACACACACAACAGCGTCACTTCTCAAAAATACAAACAGGATTGGAGATGAAAAGTTTAACTGACACGTAACCGCTAATGCGTTCAGCTTCTTGGGAAATTAATGTTTTGTAAATATTGATTAAAAGACTATTGCGAAAGGACAGCGTTTCCATTAACCGATTGTTGCGACTAAAATAATGAGTTTCTGGGAATGTCTACCTCATTTATGTTTCGAGGTTTCTTTTGATAGTGGCATGGCTTTTCTTTGAGGTTTCGAATCCATTATTCATATAGGCTAAAAAAATATTTTTTTATTTTATGTATTTAACAAAGAACTTGTATTCTGTCCAAAAGTAGGCTACTTTTGTGTCCATTAGTTTTTCCTCTTTTAAACCGTATATAGGCCTATACTTGAGCAGAAAAATGTTCCCATTTAAACCCTGTTACGAACTTTAAGGAGTCTAGGGAATGTACCGTAACATTTACATATTAACGTACTGCTGGGTATGAAATGAGGTGGAAGAACATGACAGACAAAACTTTGAAAGAGAAAAAATACTGGACGTTTATTCACAAAAAGCCAAAGCCACTAGATCCAGTAAAATAATGTCGATATATCAATATTAATAGGTTTGGCTTTTTTTTATAACAAATCTGTCCATTTTAGTCTGATTAATGATTAGTGATTACGGAAAGCATTAAATGATTACATACTCGCACGGCACTGTATAGTGGGGGATGGGACGTTTTCAGAAACGCTGTGATTGGTGGATAGGATATGGAACATGCATGCGACTGGTTATGTCACTGTCACTGACAACAACATAACCAATCACAGTGTGGCAGACGCTTCATAGCGCCAACTGCAATGTTTAATTTTAAATAAATGTAGCCTACTGGCAGTCTGGCACTGGCACACGTGGGTGCTCATTTTCCGTGGGTGCTCGGTATTTTCCGTGGGTGCTCCACGGTATCGGCGCCTATGATTCTAAATGCATTTTAGGAGACTGAATCACACAGTGAAAGAACGCACTATAAGCGCGCACATCATTAAAACAAAAAATATGATATCATCGCAGATGATATATATAGCACACTCCTCACCACTGTCTTTTTGGCTAATTTGTGCAAAACCTCTTGCTAAAATGTCAAAGCTTCATTTTAACCACCAATGCAACGATGCAATTATTTAGCTTACCTCTACATTCTTGCGAAGGGTTGATGTCTTGTCGAGATTTTATAAGCTGCTAGTTTGGTCTTCCTAAGCAAGTACAGCTTACACTGCATAATAGAGCATACATATGGCCAGGGGTACACTTCATTTCCTTCGAGTTCAACTTCAGAATATGACGGGGTTTCGTTTTCAGCGGTGTCTGCACCACTAACGCCTGTTTTGTCCGTCTGCATCTTTCTTGTGATTTTAGCGCCAGTTTGCCCTCCTGCCCATTATTTACTGACGTAGTTTCCAGGGAGCGATTTTTTTTTGTTGTTGTTTTTTTTTACTCAGTAATTAATGTGTTTTAAAATGTAGCGAAGTACAATACTTTAAACAAAATATACTTAAGTAAAAGTAAAATTACAGATTTAAAAAAATACTTTAAAAAGTATTAGTACACAAAAAAGCTACTCAATTACAGTAACGCGAGTAAATGTAATTCGTTACTTTCCACCTCTGGCATTTATATAAAGAGGAAAGTATTTGATTAACCTCTTAGTCTGTAAGCCTGACTCTTTGTTTCCCATAGTTTTGAAATACAAGCTAAAGAAGGTCAATAGTGTAAAAAAAACACAAATACACACTCATCTCTCCACCCACACAAACACACACACACACACTTAAATACATACAAAGTCATCTCTTGCACTTCCGATACCCAAAACTTTCTTCCTTCTTGCTGCTCACAGAGAGTTCCTTTGTAACTTTTTCAGCTGTCGTCAAAAAAAACAAAAAACAATCTAATTAAAAAAAATGGTGCATGCAAAGCATTGCTATTGATCATACTTGCTTTTAACGACTGAAACTCTTGATCGTAAATATTAAATTTCAGAATAAAACTTCATTTATAGCATAAAACTTATATTCAGAAATGGATATTTAAAGGCTAAAATTGTCGTAGAAATTTGATATTTTATTAAAACGACATTTTTTATTTTTCAATTATATATAATACATAATTATTAATTATATATTATATTATATATTAAACATATAAAAATTATGTTTATTATTCAAGTATAATTTAAAACACACAATGGTATAAAATGGTTAAAGATATCGGACATTTTCCAGGCAGAATGTAAAGTTAAAAAACTATTTAAAATAATTAAAACAATTCAAATAAATAAAATTATTCCGTATACAGTATATTTGGCCTTTAGTCTCTGAGGTCTCTGAAGAGCAGCGCTTGCTTACTCTGCAAGAAGTGAGGACAGTCCCTCCTGCTTTTGTTCAAGGATCTTTATGTAAGGTATTGTATGTTTATAAATACGAATGACAGATGAGATACATTAGTATAGAAGAGCATAAAACTTCCCTTTTTGAAGGGAAGTCGTGGCCTAATGGTTAGAGAGTTGGACTCCCAATCGAAAGGTTGTGAGTTCGAGTCCCGGGCCGGCAGGAATTGTGGGTGGGGGGAGTGCATGTACAGTGCTCTCTCCACCTTCAATACCACGACTTAGGTGCCCTTGAGCAAGGCATCGAACCCCCAACTGCTCCCCGGGCGCCGCAGCATAAATGGCTGCCCACTGCTCCGGGTGTGTGTTCACAGTGTGTGTGTGTGTGTGTGTGTTATCACTGCTCTGTGTGTGTGCATTTCGGATGGGTTAAATGCAGAGCACAAATTCTGAGTATGGGTCACCATACTTGGCTGAATGTCACTTCACTAAACAGCACCCAATATGATTTTAGTGCAATGTCCAGAAGACACTCAAATTCATTAAAAGTGTAAATATGCAAATGGTCTGAAAGCTATTTCTTTATGTTTGTTTTAGTTTTTATTTGCATTCAAAGGTATTTTAATGTATTCATTTTTAGATAAAATAAACGGCAGTGCTGGTGCTATATTTACATTACATTTAGTCATATAGCGGATGCTTTTATCCAAAGTGACTTACAAATGAGGACAATAGAGGCAAGCAATCAAAACTAACAAAAGAGCAATGATAAGTGCAAATGACAAGTCTCTGTTAGCCTAACGCAATACACGTAGCAAGTGTTTATGGGTTGCAGTCTAACGTGTTAATGCTTCAGGTTTCTTTGTGTTTTTTTTTTTTTAAGCATTATTTTTCACATAATTTACCTTTATTTCACACCACTCTGTCCTTTCTACTATAAACACACTGATCATTTCCTGCTTTTATGAAGCCCCTCCCTCAGAAATATGTGATGGGCTCAGATTGGCTAGCTAGTCCAGTGTGTTGTGATTGGCTTAACCAGCTCTAGTGTGTTTCTAAACGTCCCGCCCCCCTCACCTCAGTGGCATGTGCTCCGGAGAGAGAACGTGAGAGAGAGAGAGAGAGAGAGAGAGATGCAAAGGGTGTGGTGAGGAACAGTATTAAGAACTGTTTTAGAACATTAATTCTGAAACTTGTGAATCCATTAGAATCCTTAGAAGACAGAATCGTGATTCATATATGAATAGATTTTTACATGCACCTCTAGTTTTCTCTTCCTCTTCTCTAAAGCAGTGCAGCATGGCCTAACCCCCTTTGTTGCATGTTCCCGGAGGCAGGGTTTGTCTGAGTTTGTGATGTCACAAACCCGGGAAGTAACTCCTTGTAGTCCCTACGAGCTGTTTTTGTAGGCATTAAACTGCCCGAATTTTAAAAGACATTTTCATTGAACTTTTAGCGACACAGCTTTGCAGATATTGTTTATACTCATACAGCAACATTACACACTTACTAACATTAAAAAAGTTAAATACTAATCAACCACCCCTTTAAAAGTTACATAAAATACATTTTTGACAATGGAACGATAGCAAATCTCTTAAAAAACATGCTAAAAGTAAAAATTAACTTTACAATAAATACAATTTTTGTTTTGCACTATTTTGCAATGCAAATCATTTGTAATTTCTAAAAATCATATTGCAATACTCTAATATTTAAATAATCATAACTAAAAAAAACAATACAACTAAAAATATGAATGAATAAATGAATGAGTTGATGTTAATGAGGGTTTTATGAGATTCCCCATGAATAAAAAGCAGGAGCACCCAATGTACTAGTCAGGTTAATTTAGGTCATTCATTGTGCTGTGACCTTACATGCTGAAAAGCAGATCCAATAAGAGCCATCACAAAGGTGCTTTCATCAATGAAAGTAGAAGTGTAGCCACAAATCAGAATTTCAAATTAGATTATTTTACTTATCAGAGAAGGATGCATGCATTTTTACTGAAAAGGTAACCAGATCAAAATCAGATTCACTTGACCAAAAGCAATACTCATCTTTTTTTGCCTGTATGTTCTGCTCTCCATCATCTTTATTGCAAGCGGCAGCAACCTCATGCTGGCTCGTCAGATTCAGGATGTTATCCTCCTCTCTGCTTCCCTGGGTTTTCATGCTCAGAACATTCCAGCTTGAGACTGAAGCTCAGCAGGTCTGCACCTTGAATAAAGAAATGGTTTACTCAAAACTTTAAATGTCCATAATTTATTAATTCTTATTTCAATCCAAATCTGAAGGAGATATTTTAAAGTATTTTAAAACTGCTGTTTTTTGAAAAAATATGTTCTAGGAAAATATTGCAAATGTTTCCATTAAAGGCTTCATATGATGCGATTTCAGTTTTTCCTTTCTCTTTGGAGTGTAACAAGCTCTTGGTGCATGAAAAATACTCTGTTCCACCAAATTCACAAAATAATGATCTTTAAAAAAAGCACCATAGGTAAAGGTATAAACACATTATCTGAATGTTCAAAACCCCCTTTTTTTAAATCGTTTATACACTTATTTTTCTTGGTTATGCAAATGTTAAGAGAACATTCCATTTTTAAATGGAACATTACTTTTGAATGTTCTGAAACAAGCAGTAACATTTAAAAAAAGATGTTAAAACATTCCATAAATTATTTATGAATGACCTTTTTTGTGCTTACTTTGAAGTTTGAACGAAAGTTCTATTATCGTTACTAGAAGAACAATGTTCATCTTAGAAGGACACACTTAAGTGCAAGGAGATTTTTGCTCAGCCTGTCATCATACTAGAGGAATCAACAGGTGGAAAAGTTGTCAGATGTGTTTTCTCTTTCTGAGAAACAGCACATCTCGACTGGCCTGTGCATCTGGGATCTTTTGAATGATTTATGCAGTCTGTCTGCAGCTGTTAGATCTACAGCTCTGAGATAAGCTTTCTCTCACTGAGCAGACCCAGACAGTCAGTATTCAAACAGATTCATTCCCAAAGGATAATCATGTATTTTCTTTTAGACAGACACTTTATTTTGAGGAGAGCATGCACTTGTATCTCTCTGTGTACATAGATGTGCTAGATGGTTATTATTTGTTTTGCCATTTAATTTAATCTAAAACTAATGGGAGTTTTGGAGTCTAGTCTTGAATTTTCTGTTTACACATGTTGGTCATTTCTATGCCCTTATCAGAAGTCTATAATCTCTATTGTCATAATTCAGTCCAGCAGAGGATTCTGATGTTCATGGATCCGCATTTGTGTCTTTCCAGGTTGTCCGTCAGTTCATAACAATCCAATCTTTATAGTTCTTGTCAGGCTAAAGCTCTACTACAATGTTTAGTCTCCAGTGCTTTGTTTACTCCTGATTTTTCCACCTCTCTGACAAACCAAATGCTATATAGCATTTATGGCTTGCAAACAATGGTTTATCACACATTCGGTAATCATCATATCACATACATTAAACTACTTCTCTTTTCATAAAACATGTTTAATTATACTAACATATTAAATTACCATGGAAAGCTATAGATCTGTGTCAAAGAGCTGCAAATGAATGTGAAACTGCATGTTATCAGGGATCTCTGAGGTCAACGTTAGAGACCACGAAAGCATATTGTAAGAAGTTTTTCTGCTCACTATAAAGCTACTGAACACAAAAATGGACATCTGTTTAGTCACATAAAATTACTTTGTTGCCAGAAAAATATATATTAAGTGTTAAAGAAAGATCAATACAATTCAATATATGAATATGATTTATATGATTGTTAGAGAAAATGTATTTCAATATTTTAGACTGTCAATAAATTAACCTTGCTGTTGAAAATGCGGTGACCTTACCTTATCAAAGAAAATGAAAAAACGTCCATTCAGTCAAATCTTCTATTCACTTCTAATGTTTTGTTGAAAAGAGACAAATCACGGTTCTTAAATGTATCTACAGAAATCTTCCTGTAGGCTGTTTGTAACAGTCCTTCTAGAATCCAGTAGAACCTTTCTTATGTGCAGCACTAATGTCAAGCGGTCTCTGCTGTCCCCATGTGGCCATGCAAACAAGAAATATAATGAAAATATAATTAAAATATGAAAATTCTTATAGCATGCTCACATAATTCTAAAGATTGTTATAAATATATAATAGGCATTTTAATTATTTGGAAGCCTAGAAGAATGTACATAAGGCAGACTGGAGCTATAGGCTTGTATAAAAGCTAGAAAGTTTTCTCTATTCTCTCTAGCAGTAGTTGTGTACTGTATGTTGGTGTCAGAAACATAATCCAAACCTCTAACCTTAAATCTGATTATTTTTATGAATTATGTTTATGAAACTAGAATTTAATATTTTTATAATAGCTTATTATAAAAAATATATAATAATAATAATAAAAAATAATATATATATATATATATATATATATATATATATATATATATATATATATATATATATATATATATATATATATATATATATATATATATATATATATATATATATATATATATATATATATATATATATATACTGAAAAAAAAACTGTGTGAAATTTGGCCTGGTTAAGATTGATATGACGTGGTTGTGGATGTATCCTGTACAGGATTTCTGAGATAAACACTGCACTTCTATGCACTTTTCAAATAGTATTTTAAAACATAAACTATATTAATTTCAAAATGTATTGACCATTTATTATTTTACTGTTTACATTTGAATAAAAACCTTATAATAGGTTGTTTGGTGCCCAGAGTGACAACTTACCCCATTAGCTAATACAATTGGGGCATGTTGTCACAAAAGTTAAAGCGAAATCTAATGTCTTTCTTTTGATATTAGGGTGAAATATGACCTGGACGTATATACGTATATATAGTATATATAGAATTAAACAAAATACAACTTGTACTCATGCATGACCACATGCAACACACACACATAAATTCTTCATGTTTTGTTGTAAATAATAAGCTGAAAAAAAACTTCAAAATTTCATGTTTAATTCAGTGGGTTTTTTTTCTTCTTTGTAATTATTAATGAAATTTACAAGCAATCTCAGAGTGTAAAATGCTTTAAAGTTAACCCTACACTAAATTCTCTTCAGTGTAGCTTGGGAGTACATCTTTGTTTATCCTCTGTGGGAATTTGCAAACAAACGAGATCCGTGCAGGTGTAGGCAGGTGTAGACTTACATCCCCCTGACCAATCACTGTAGAGATCTGAAGTCTATATATAGCTGTTCCCAAACCCCCCTCACATACCTGCCGCAGGTAAAACAACAGACCGCGTCTCACAAGCACGCTCAAAGGCACCTCTAATCTGTACCATGTCGTTCAAGAGCCCTTCCAGGAGTTTCTCCAGCTCAAGTCTTTCTAGCAGCATGGGGTCAAGGAGCGGTTTGTTTGGGGCCATTTCCCCAGCCACTATAGGGAATCTGGCAAACACACTGCGTCCGTTCGTGCAGATCAACAGCAGCAATTTTCCCCAAGTTGATGATAAAGAGACCATGAAGGGTCTGAATGACCGTCTGGCGGGGTATCTGTCAAACGTACGAATCCTGGAGGACTCCAACAATCAACTGGAGGAGCAAATCAAAGAGGCTCTGATGAGGAAAGGAGCTGAGAGCGGCAGAGACTGGAGCGCCTATGAGAAGATTGTTAATGATCTGAAAAACCAGGTGAGCAAATAAAAGGTTTTGTTGAAGTATCCCTGCATGCTTTTTATCATTCTATAACTTTTTTCCTTATTTTAGAATAATAGTATACTAAATCATGAAACAAATGAAAGTTTAGGAATTATGTTGGTGAGATATGTTCTTCTGTCTGAGCTTCTGAAAAGCATCCGCCCTTTAAATTCTAGCTCTGCAACTTCTTTAAATCATGAGATGCAAGTTTATATGTATAATGGTAACTCGTTGATGTTTTTTACCTGCTACAACTCATCTATGAAAATTTGTATTAAATTCAGTTTTAAGTCTGTTTATCGTTGTGTATGTGATTAAACTTGTAAAGAAAAATGTTCAACAACAACTTGCTTATAATATGTTGCAATCTAAAAGTTTTAATTAAAATACATTTAATTGAATAAAAAAAACAATTCAATATATTTTTCACAATGCATTTTTATAATTTTTTTAGAAAATAGTTTTTAAGAGATATAACAATTTAAAAGACAATATAATGATATGTATTTTAAACTTTTATTTATTTTGCACTTATTCAATTACTTATTTACTTTATATGATTTAGTCTATTTACTATGGAAGCCGTTTCCGCCACTGAATAAAAAAAAGAAAAAAAAAAGAAAGGCAATTGTGACTTTTTATCTAACAATTCAGACTTTTTTCTCAGAAATGTGTGATATAAACTCGCAATTTGGAGTTAAAAAGTCATAACTTTTATCTCGCAATTCTGAGCAATTACCTTTTTTTTTTTTTTTATGGCGGAAACGGTCTTCCATAATTTTCGTTTGCTGGTTATTAGCATAAAGTTTATTGGCAATTGTATTAAAAATAAAAAAAGACTAAAATCTACTATTTGCTGAATTGCTGTAATGAGAGCCCTAAATGCAAGACAATGCTATGAGTGATTGTGTTTGTAAATCAACCCCTCAGATCCAGGAAATGACTATGGACAATGCCAGACTTTTCCTGCAGATAGACAATGCCAGGCTTGCTGCTGACGATTTCAAAGTCAAGTGAGTTTTTTGATCATTTATTCCCTGACGAAATGTTCAAAACTTTTCAACTTAGGAAAACTTCTCACAAAAATAATCAAGTTGTGTAAGTACAAAGCAGTCATCGAGCTGCAGCACAGTTTGCTGTAAATACAACACGCCCTGTAGTCTCTGATGTAAATGAGCGCTCACTGAGTCACTCCGGGCAGGTTTGAGTCAGAGCAGGCCATGCGGCAAGGGGTGGAGCAGGATCTGGCACGGCTCCGAAAGATGCTGGACGACACTTACATGGGCCGCATGCAGCTGGAGGGCCAGATCGAGTCTATGAGAGAAGAGCTGGCGTTCCTGAAGAAGAGCCACGAGGAGGTACACGCCTTAAACACACCACTCAACACTGATTAAACAGCAACACCTCAAACCTACAGAGACGCACTCACAGCTGGTTCATTTGATCTGACTTACTGCTGGACCACAAACAGCCTTCAACGAGAGCAAACACCAGTCCTGGAAGTAAAACTGAATTCACTTTACTGTATAGTGCTCTAGAAGTCATAAATCAGCATGATTTCCCCTTAAAGAAAATTAAGTCATTGAATTGTTTAACAATTTTTTACATTTATATTAACACATATTAATATTACTTGAATTAATTGAATATGAAAATAAATGTATATATTATATTAAAATAATGGGAAATAGTTAAAGTAATATTTTAATACATTTAATTTATTAATTTGAATGTAATTGAATTTTGATTTAATATAAATGAAATGTAATTAAATTAATATTAGAATATTTTAAGGTTAAAATACATTATGGAAAAATTTCAACAGTAATTTTTTATTAATTGAATATTAATTGAGCTAAATTAATAGTATAATTTGATATTATATTATATTTGAATATTAAAATACTTGGAAAATATTAAAACTGTTTACAAATAAACTTAATATTAATTTAATTAAATCAATATTGAAATTATCTTAATATTAAAATACTTTTAATGTTCCTTAATTTAAAATTAAAATCCTTGAAAAAAGGATTAAAATTAACTAATATATATATATATATATATGTATGTATATATGTATGTATGTATGTATATATATATTAAAATATGTATTTTTTTATATAAAATACATTTGTTATTTATATATAATCAATGGCTTCAATGGATAGATGCTTCTGGTTTGATCCAATAAATCATTGTGAAGCTTATATATAGGGATATATATAGGGATAGAGCAAAATGTTTTCCAAACAAAGGCCTGCTAAAAAAAAAAAAAGTGGGCAGACACCATAAAATCATTATTTAAGCTATTGTCAACAGATCTTCCCACCCAACCAGTCTGGTTTTTCTATGCTTTAGGGCAGGCGTTAAACAAACTCAGCTCTCCAGTATGTGCCTTTAAAAACCATATAACTAAATCCATGGATCATTTTATTTTACAGGATGTTGCCAACCTGACAAACCAGATCAACGACTCCCAAGTCAATGTGCAAATGCAGACTAAAAACAGTGAAGACCTCAACGAGACCATTAATAACATCCGCTCGCAGTACGAGCGAGCCGTGCAGAAGAGCCGTGAGGAAACTGAAGCCTGGTATCAAAACAAAGTCAGTCATTTTGCATTCTCTTGTTTTCTCCTTCTGGAATATATAATACATTAAAAAAAATCCAACAGCCCATGTACTAATTGTATAAAGGTTAAGCACCATCTTTTGTGTGTGTGTGTGTGTGTGCTGTGCCCCTATGTTGTACCCTATGGGAAAGTGGAAAGTGCCATTTATTTAGGAGAGCTTAATTATAAGGCAGCACTATATTGTCATGTGACTGAATCCCTTGTTCTCTTTGTTTCTCTCTATCCAGTTTGACAGCATCGCAGCTGAGGTGACTCAGAACACAGAAGCTCTGCAGGCAGGAAAGACAGAGCTGAACGAGCTGCGCAGGACAAAACAATCTCTAGAAATTGACCTGCAGGCTCTGCACAACATGGTACGGTACACAGATTACACAAATTATCCACTTGATAAATCACTTAGCGTTCTGCACAGTCAGCACTCTCACCTGGCAGACATGTGCATTGTTTAAATGATTATGAAATGTGATTGCACGGTATGTTCAATGCCTGTCTCTGTGCATGCATGTCATCTGAATTTGCACATTATTCCTGCGCACCCAAGTGTTTTTTTAAACCATGGGAAAACAGGGGCCGTTTTTATATGGCGGTTTGTCAAGATTTCTTTGTCAAAATAATCTCTGAAGCACATTTCTGCAGGGAAACAACTGCTGGAAGTCAAAAGGTTTGACACACCTACTCATTCTTTATTACTATTTCTCACATTTTAGAATAATACGAGTCATTTATAAATAGCACAGATGAAAACAAAAATACTGGAAATAGAAAATATAATACAAATAAAACAAATTAAATAATATAATAAAAAAAATAATTAATGAAATATACTAAACTTTTAAGGGAAAACAAAAGCTGTTTTTATATAGTGGTTTGTCAAGATACATTTTTTTAACTTACCTGAAGCACATTTCTGCACAAAAATAATCACAGAAAAAAAATCTGAAACGTTGACATACCTACCTTTATTATTACTATTTCACACGTATAGTATAATAGTAAAGTCATCATATGGAAACAAAAAGATTGATTTTATATATATATATATATATATATATATATATATATATATATATATATATATATATATGAAGAGTTTGGTTCCAAAACGCGATAAACGCCAATTTTGAAAAAAAAAAATAGGTACCGCCAAAACAAGCTCCCCATTGACTCTCTATTCAAAGTTCGATAATCAGTTTTTAACAAAACGCGATATCCGCCGTGTTTCGCTGCCCTGTTTCTTCCCTTTTTTCTAAAACAGAGACAAACGCCAGTCCTGTTTTTCCGCAAAGCCCTACAGTTCCATTCGACCAATCACCGCGCACCATTCCATGACGCAAACTGTCATGGCGGCACCCTGTCAGTAGACGCCGGTAAACACTCGCCTCAGACTTTTAAGTTTTTATATAGGCTACTAAAATGAATAACTTTGATGGTATTGAGAAGCCAGTGGTCGTGTCGTCTGTGGGAAAGAAGCGGAAGCCGTCAAAAGACAACCACGAAAGGGAAGACAGAAAGAGAGTCAGAAACTCAGGCGGTGGCAAAATACCGGCGATTGCTTGTTCTCACAGTGAATCAAAAAACTTTTGTCATGCCGACAAACTGAAAGCTGACGATCTTGTAAAAAACTTCGACACTCTCTACTGTCATACCACGAAGGCCGAACAAGACCAAGCAATTTTACGACTGATAATAGTAAAACGGGTACAGCGAAGACGTCCCAAGGTGGCAATTGAAGATGCACAGAAGGAGAGGGAGGTCAAGAACGAGTACTACTTGCTCTCCAAGGATCATCCCATGAAGGTTCCTGTCTGCAAGGCAACTTTCTGTGCAGCGCTGGGTGAGTTTATTTGTTTTATTTCATGACACTAGATCACTGCCTTATTAGTCAGTGATAGTTGATATGTGTAGTGAGCTAAGCTACCAGCTACTCTACAATAAATGCAGCTTCACTACACAGAAGCTACCACCCATAAAAGTGTAGCAAGCTAAGTTACAAACTGTCAAAAGTAGCTTGATAGGCTGCTTAAATAAAAATAAATAGATAGATAGATAGATAGATAAATGAATAAATAGATAAATACATAACATGCTAAAAGTGAGATATTATGTAAAAAGTTATTCAAGTTATTGGTTTGTAGGCCAACCCATTTCAGGCTGAGATGGGTTTGAGGTTGACTGCCACTGTATATTCTGATGAGCCACTAGCCTATGCTATCTCAGTTTCCTCTTAACAAAGAAATAAAATGTTATTTTAACTTTTGTCGTTGCAGGTATTGGCAAAGATAGAGTAGCTCGAGTGGCAAGATATTATGCAGAGAATGCTGAGGCAAGACCAGAACGTAGGGGTGGTGCTCGCAAAGTTACAGAAAATGAAGAAAAGAAGAAACTTGTGATGGATCACATTCAAACATTCACTTGTAGGGCAAGCCACTATGGCAGAAGAGGAGCACCTGGGCGGAAATACCTTCCCAGTGGCCTCAGCGTAAAAAAAATGCATGATTTGTTCAAGCAGCAAAATCATGATGCTGTTAGCTACTCTTTCTATTACAGTGTCTTCCGATACAGTTTCAACCTTGCATTTGGACATCCAGCCACCGACAATGTATATGTATAGACAACCTTTCCTTGTTATTTATTGTTATGTCTTTGCTCAATTTCATACAGAAAGTGAGTTTTTGTTGATGAAATGAATTTGTAGCATTTTGGGGAAAAACGTGTTATGGATATATTGCATTTTGGAGGAAAAAAAAATGTCTTTGTTTAATAAATGTTTAAAATCAAAATATGAATTTGATTTTTTTATGTTATTACAAACTCATAATGATATATTACAGTTTGAAACAGAAAATAACAGTTTTCATACAAAGAGTCTTTTGGGAAAGAAAATGCCTTTTTTCTCAATTTAACACTTTTGGATTTATAGCGTTTTGGAACCAAACTCTTCATTTATATATATATATATATATATATATATATATATATATATATATATATATATATATATATAAAACTAAAATATAATTAAGTGTCAAGTATAGGATTTAAATATAAGATAAACTTGTTTGTGAAAAAATTTTACAATATAATACAACAATAAATGTAATAAAAAAAAACATTTATATTTGTCAGTTCCACACAGGGTTTTATTTCAAAAAGTGATTAAGATCATGAGAAACATAAATTTGGATGTGTCCAAACCTTTCTTGTTCTGCTTGGTGCTTTGCAGATTCGATCGCTCGAGGATTCGCTGCGTGAAACGGAGACACGTTACGCTCATGAAGTCAATGGGTACAACTCTCGAATCATGCAGCTGGAGGGAGAGCTGGGACAGGTGCGAGCGCAGTTGGAGCGCCAGGCGGCCGAGTACGATGCCCTGCTCAACATCAAGTCCAAACTGGAGGCAGAGATTGCCACCTATCACCGTCTCCTGGAGGGTGTTGTCGATGACAATGAGGACAAAAACAGGTAAGATGAAGGAGAGATAATGAGTGAACAGTGATCAAAAAATGGATGGGAAAAAAACATATTCCAGCTCAGTGCCAGAATCATCCCTGACATTTAATCGCCTCAAGTCCTTAATGAGCTGAATCAGTTGTTTTTCTTTTAGACTGAAGCCAAATCCCTTATAAGCCCTTATGAAGAATCAAATTAGGGCTGGGCAATATATCAAAAATTCATAATGTATTCAAGACAATTTTGCTTGTCATATCAAATTACTGTAAAAATTTGATAAGACAAATTATATATATATATATATATATTTTTTAATTCATGTATTTTCATGCTGACTTAAACAATGTTGCAAAAATGCAATAGGATTTTGATTCATTTCCGTGGATCAGATATCGCTGTGTATTTTAAAGGAAAAGTTCACCCAAAAATGAAAATTAGTTGAGAATGTACTCACCCTCAGGAAATCCAAGATGTAGATGAGTTTGTTTCTTCATCGGAAAATATTTGGAGAAATGTAGCATCCCATCACTCGCTCACCAATGGATCCTCTGAAATGAATGGGTGCCGTCAGAATGAGAGTCCAAACAGCTGATAAAAATATAATAATTCATAATAATCCTTAATGATTCAAAACACTGATTTAATGATTTGTTTCCAAAATCATGAGTCTAACTTTCTCTGAAACTTATTTTAGTAAAAAAGTATATGCAGGTAACTACTGCTGTTTGTTCAAATGTTTTGATGTAGTTAAGAACAAATTCAAAAAGCATGTTTGTGCATGTTTGTTGCTTCATCCTGTTGTTCCAATCCAAACCTGTATACATTTCTTTCTTCTGCAGGAAAAGAAAAGCTGGTATTTTTAAGAATGTTGGTAACCAAAATATTTTTGGTTCCCATTGACTTCCATTCTATTTTTTGTTTAAATAATGGAAGTCAGTGGGAACTGAAACTGTTTGGTTACATTCTTCAAATTATCTTCATTTATGTTCCACAGAACAAAGAACGCAATACAGGTTTAGAATGTAAATAATGTCAGATTTGTCATTTTTGGCGGACTATTCCGTTTGTTTTGAAGTCATTCCTTTCATTTTGGTCACTGATGGCAATGTGCACAAGTTTTAAATACAGAATTCTCCCTTGTGAGCATGCAAATCTAGCGTGCACAAAGATTATCTTTCCATGGTGAAGTCACTCTATAGTAACAAACACATGGCACAAACTCTTTCCCTACAGGCTCGTGAGAAACATGTCCCAGCAAGCAATTGTCCTTTAAAGTAGACACCACTTAAAGACAGGGGGGACATTTCGGCCCTTATATGCAGAAAAGTGGTTTTTCAGTGAACGACACTTAATTTTGATCCACCCCAGTCTTGGACATTTAGTTGCATCCTTTCCATCAAGTACCTCCCTTTGTGCCACTCTCTGATGTTTTCTCTTCCCTCCACAGAGAGGAATTTACTTTAGAGCAGGCGTTGTATACAGGTGAGTGCCGTGATGTGTCGTGTAGCTTTTAGGCATCGTCAGTCTGAGTTAACAAACACGCTTGCCTAACCCACATCAAGCTTGTCTTCATACTAATCATCACTCACTGCTGTACTGTCTGACAAAGATGAGTCAACAGTGCTGCCCAAGCCCTCGCTGGCCAGATACACTCACATCACTCACACGGTTTATGTTTTCACTGCTATCCTCATGTAAATATGTTTGAAGACAATCATCTTTACAACTTGTTACAACAAAAGGGTCATTTTACCAAACAGGTGCCATTTGTGTGCTTTTTTATTTTTAGCCACCTCTGTTTTCATTTTTAAATGTATGTATTTACAGAGGAAATTTACATTAATTAATGGAATGCAAAGCTGAATTTTCAGAATCATTTAATATGCCGATTTTTAAAAAAAATCCATGTTGAAAAATTCTTAATATTTTTGTGAAAAGTTTTTTTTCACTATATCGTATAATTGAAATAGAAATACTTTTTAATCAATTTATGCATACTTGCTGAATAAAAGTATAAATTTCTTTAAAAAAAAAGAAGAAAAACTTTTGAACAAAATGTTTACGTTGACTTTTATGCATTTTATATATATATATATATATATATATATATATATATATATAAAAATTATAATAAAATTTACAATCAAACATCAAGTTCTCAAGGAAACACCTTTAAACTTCATGAGCTTATAATGCCAATTGTCAAATTAAACTAAAGCATCACCCTGTGACTGTTCTGAAGACATAATCATCTCTCTGAAAATTACAATTTGTTAATTTAGCTTGAGATGGTGCAATGCAATGTGTTAACTTTTAAAACCATAACTTGTCTGATAGGATTTTTTAAATGTATAAAATGATCCTTTCAAACTGCAATAGGCACCTGATTCATAGAATGACCCTAGTAATATTTATTAAAATGTTGCTTTCTCAACTAATATGTGCATCAAGATGAACATGAATGATTTGTTTGCTTTTAAGAGCTTCTAATGCTTTTTCTTTTTTTGGTATGCTATATAAATGTCTTAATGAATTACTAAAGACTGACTCTAACCTCCAGCCTACGTTCTGTCTCCAGCTCCTCCTCCTCATTGCGGACTTAGGAGAGACATCATCAACGCACCAGAAATAGTGGTCAGAGAAATGGTCCCTCAGAGGGAACTTGAGCAAAATCTTACTAATCACAATGACCTGGTTGTTACTTGGGAGGATCAGGAGTTGACAGAACAACTGGAGCTAGCAGTGGAAGAGGCAAAAGCAGAGGAAGAGGAATTAGCAGAACAACTGGAGTTAGCGGTGGAAATGGTGAAAGCAGAGGAAGAGAAAGTAGTAAAACAACTAGAGTTAGTGGTGGAAATAGTGAAAGCAGAGAAACAGGAATTAGTAGAACAACTAGAGTTAGCGGTGGAAACGGTGAAAGCAGAGGAAGAGAAAGTAGAAGAACAACTGGAGTTAGCGGTAGAAACGGTGAAAGCAGAGGAACAGGAATTAGCAGAACAACTAGAGTTAGCGGTGGAAACGGTGAAAGCAGAGGAAGAGAAAGTAGAAGAACAACTGGAGTTAGCGGTAGAAACGGTGAAAGCAGAGGAACAGGAATTAGCAGAACAACTAGAGTTAGCGGTGGAAACGGTGAAAGCAGAGGAAGAGAAAGTAGTAGAACAACTGGATTTAGTAGTGGAAAAGGTAAAAGTAGAGGAAGCGTTAACAAAACTGCCGTTAGCAAAGGAAGTTGAGTTAGTGGAGGACCGAGAAGTCATCTGCTGAACATGATGAGGACGACGCTTCTCAAGATGTTTTGAAGAAAAAGTGACTTTTCACTGCTGTTCCATCCTAATCTTACAGCCTCAGTGGTTCTTCTTCTCTGTCTTTGTTCACTTCTTCTTGCTCAGTTTTTCTTTGTGTTGACCATGACAATTTTATCAATCTCCTATGCCACAATTAAATATGAATTTGCTTCATTTTCTGGTCAGTGTTGTTATTTTCCAACGTAAAGTACCAATCTAAAGTCTAGTTTTTGAGTAAGCAATAAGGTATGAGAGGCCGTGCTGTAGTCACTGCTGAAGGGCGTTAGGCATGACGAGAAGCGTGTCCTTCCCCTAAAAAAAGTTTCTGCAGTAAATGGCAAGGGAATGGTATGGAAGCCCATTTCCGCCACTGAATAAAAATGAAAAAAAGTTATTGCGACTTTTTACCTCACAATTCGGACTTTTTTTTTCTTCACAATTGCGAATTATAAAGTCATAATTGGGAGATATAAACTGACAATTCAGAATTTTTTTCTCAGAATTGAGTGATACAGTATAAACACAATTATGAGTTATAAAGTCATAATTGCAAGATAAAAATTTAAAACTGGAGCCTGTTCTAATGAAAATGTGTATAAATAGTATGAAAAAAAAACAATGAGGTATAGTAGTAAATTTTTGTGAATCAATACCACAAGTTTTCATTTTTATTTGGCAAACTATTTATACGCAGTTTCAATCAGATAGTATATGTTCTCTGAATTGCGAGTTTATATCTCACAATTATGACTTAAACACAATTTTGAGTTTATATCACGCAATTCTGAGAAAAAAGTCAGAATTGTGAGTTATCATGCATAGAACGGACTCATCTTATGGAACTTAAATAAAAACAGAAAAATACACCATATACAATATTATTTTCTCAGACAAATACATCTGCTTATGTTGCAACATTTAAAAACAGACCAATTTTTGGCATAGTGTTAACTTTGTAAGCCTCATTACAGTGTAAACTAATGTGCATATGGACACACAGAATCATACCTGTAACAGAAAATGGATAAATACAGTAAAATTCTCTCCGCTCCTTGAAAACTGGCTTAAGGCCTGTTCACACCAAGCACCATAACTATAAAGATAACTATAAAGATATAGTTCTAAAAATCTTTCTCAATATTAAAGAATAGTCCACACCACAGCTATAATGATAAAGGCACAGAGAAACGATATCGTTGGAATCACTTTCAGAATCAGAACTGATGAACCATAAAACATTGCCAACCAATCAGAATCAATCCTGCTGTAATGAGCTCGAGAATTTAAAGCAGCAGACGCGCGTCCGCTTAGAATACACAGACAATATCTTTCGCTGGTGTAGACGCTAATATTATTATCTTTATAGTTATCGTTCTTGGTGTGAACGGTCCTTTAATCCACATAGACGCGCTCACACATCAATGTTTCTCCCACAGGAGAAGAGTTTCTTTGACCGGGAAGGGCATGGTCTCAAAATTAAAGGGTTCATATGATGTTGCTAAAAAGAACATTATATTGTGTATGTGGTGTAATGAAATTTTTATGCGGTTTAAGGTTAAAAAAAAAACACATTATTTTCCAAATACTGTACATTATTGTTTCTCCTCTATGACCCACCTTTCTGAAACGTGCTGATTTTTACAAAGCTCATTCTTCTGAAAAGCAAGGTTTGCTCTGATTGGCCAGATATCCAGTGCATTGTTTGGCCGAATACCTCAAGCACCTCAAATAAGGTGTGAGGCATTATTTACATGTACAAATACCCCAACACCAAACCTACCCTTACAGTCCGATAAATACATTGTTGGTAGTATAATCTGATAGGTAGCATTATTTGTCAGAACACTGGCCAGAGCGACGAGACAAAAACATTAAAACCAAATATAAACGAGGCATTTGTTGCATCCAGTAGGGATATAATTAATGATTATAATGAATTATACTGTCTTTTTACGTGTTGCGCTTAAACATAAAACCATGTCTGCATTTGTGATTGGAGGAACAACAAACAACAAGCCTACTCTACTGCTCAAAACTCATGTTTGAATAATTAGTTGCAAATTCTTTATATATAAAAAACATACTTACAGACTGTGAGTCAGAACAGCCGGCATTGTAGTCTTCTATCCGAGGTTCAGGAAACAGTCCTCCATAAAATGTGCTGCACACTAGGGCTGTCACTTTTTATTCGATATTCGAATATGCATTCGAAAATGACGTGAAATATCCGTAATCGAACTATAAATAAAATATCCAGTTTTTAAAATGCCATGTGTAGCGCATTTTTAACGGTCTATGATTAGACCGTTTTTTTTTTTTTTTTATTCTTTGCCATCTTATCCAGTAGAGGGAACTCTAGACGTCTTGTAGCGTAGGCCCATGACCAAATCACGCGAATAAAAGCTAGTAGCCAGGCACGTCTGTGTGCTCCAAACGTGTGTTCTCCACCGTTGTAAATAAAAACATTGTAAATAAAAAGAGAGCCGCACTTAATCCAGATCAAGTTGGTGTTTCTTGCAAACAATATTAAGAAATTAATTAGGCTAGGCTGCCTTACTCCTGCTGCTGTTTAAGTTGTCACGTTATTGTTTGTGCCTGTTCTGAATTTTTTTTTTTTCTTTTTTCATTTAGCCTAATGTTGTGAGATATGCATAGTGGCACTTCATATATAAGTTGATATTTTTAAGTTGATAACCTGCTGTTTCAAACATTAAGTAAAAAAATAATAATAATAATCCAGATAGTCCTGTTTATGACTCACTGTTAATACATTTGTGATTGAATCTCCATTAGGCTACAGTGTTTTTTATTTAATTTTTTTATGCACGGGGGGCAGGCACGTTGATATTCGCATATATTCGAATACATTGCATGATATTCGATATCCGTTCGAATTTGATTTTCCTCAAAAGTGACAGCCCTACTGCACACATCTGTAAATTTGGTTTGAACTGTTCAGGAACAGTGTTGTAAATACAATTTAACCACTGATTTCTAGTCGTGTCCTCTTTTGGAAGGCCAAACAAAGTAGTTTTGCTTTCACAATGAAACACACAGTGGCTCCACAACATGCCGGCGGTGGCAACAATACTACAGTGAGAATAAAAGTTATGCCTTACTTTTTTGTGTGAACATTTGGGCAGTGTTATGCAAATCTTCCCACATCATGAAGTAGACATGTAGGGGCATGTTTGAATGAGCCGTTTTCGGAGGGCATGGACAAAAGTCTTAACTTTTATAAAGAATATCTCTTTGGATTTGAGACTTTAATCTTTGCACCTTTACAGATCTTCTTTATGCACCAAGAGATTGTAACACTCCAAAAAAATTTAATCGCATCATATGACCCCTTTAAAGGTGAAAGAAGCAATATAAGCAACACATTCATATACATATATATACATATACATATTTCAAATAAATGCTGTTCTTCTGAACTTTCTATTCATCAAAGAATCCTGAACAAAAATGTATAAGGATTTCCACAAAAATATGAAGCAGCACAACCATTTTCAACATTGATACTTATAAAAAAAAATAATACAAATTCTTGAGCAGCAAGTCAGCATAGTAGAAAAGGATCAACACTGAAGAATGGAGTAATGATGCTGAAAGTTAAGCCTGGTATCAAAGGAATAAATAAAATATATTAAAATAAACAGTTATTTTGAATTGTAATATTTCTCTATGTTTAGTGTTTTTACTGTATTTTTGATTAAATAAATGCAGCCTTGGTGAGCATTAGAGACTCTTTCCAAAAACATCATGCTGCATTTTTTTTTTTTTTTTTGTGCACTTCAGAACAAATATAAAAAGCATGTTTATGCATGTTTGTTGAACCATCATGTCATTTCAAACCTGTATTTCTTCCTTCTGAGGAGGAAAAAATACTTTTGATGTTGGTAACCAAACATTTGTGGTTCCCTTTGATTTCCATTGTAATTTTTGTGCATAATGGAAGTCAGTGGGAACCAAAACTGTTTGGTAACCAACATTCTTCAAACTATCTTCATTTATGTTTCACAGAACAAAGAAAGTCAAGTTTTGAATGTACTGTCTACTGTCAGAATTGTCATTTGTGGTGTGTAATCCTACTTTGAAATCTCTTGTGTCATTGATTTCGATGTGCACATCACATTTTCCCATTGCTGCCCATGCAAATCTAGTGTGTACAGCCCTGATGAAAAAAACAAACAAAAAAAAAAACAGAATATGCTACCGCTCAGGACTAGCTTATAACCAACTTGGACCATCATAAAACCAGCTTATGAACAACTAAGGATCAGCTCAAAACATGCATAAGAAGCTTATACTGGATTTCAACAGGTAAACATACTACTACTGTAACAAACAACACAACACAAACTCTTTCTCTATAGGCTTGTTAGAAACATGTCCTAGCAAGCTCCTGTCCTTAAAATATAAACACCACATAAAGACTATGAGGGGAATGTTTCCTCCTTTTAGAGAAGTGATCACTCAGTGTGGGGTTTTTCAGAAAACGATTCTTAACTTAGACCCAGTCTTGAACATTTAGTTGCATCCTTTTCCTAAGGAGTACCTACACTTTGTGCCAAAATGTAAGTTTGACAGTGAACTTTTTTCATAAACTCAATTGCAAAATTACTTTCCCAAACTTCAATATACCTGATTCATAGAATGACTCAACCTATTTCCAGGAAATGGCCCCAGAGAACGAGCATCCGTTTGAGTTTTCATTACTTGTGATTCGAAAGTAAAAGTTATGATCACTATATAAAGGAAATCCGACTGCAAGCAGTCACAGGAGACGCACTTATAACAACAGGAAAACGCATTATAATAAGGCACGATAAAAAAGGTAGGTAAACGCATTATCACACCAGGTAAATATTATATCACTTGGATGACCGTTATCGGATCAACATGTTAATACCAGCTGGAAATATGGATTCTCTCTCGCACGCTCGATATAGCCTACTTCCTAAATTGTTTAATTCACGAGCGTCAAGGAGCCGCTATCGTAGGCTATGCGGGAGACTGTAGTGTAAATGTCTTAATGAATTATTAATGCCTGACTCTAACCTTCAGATTTCTGTCTCCAGCTCCTCCGCATCGCGCCGGACTCGAGAAAGCATCATCACGCAAGAGATAGTGGATAGTGGAGAAGTGGACTCTCAGAGCGAGGAACAGGATTTAACATGGAGTTGGCACTGGAGAAGGCTAAAGAAGAGCAAGAGGAGTGGGGACAACAAATGGAGTTAGCGATGGAAAAAGCCAGAGATGAGCAAGAGGAGTGGGGAAAACAAGTGGAGTTGGCACTGGAAAAGTGGAAAGATGAGCAAGAGGAGAGGGGCCAACAAGCGGAGTTAGCACTGGAAAAGTGGAAAGATGAGCAAGAGGAGTTGTCAGAACAAATGGGGTTAGCAATGGAGTTAGCAATGGAAAAAGCCAGAGATGAGCAAGAGGAGTGGGGAAAACAAATGGAGTTGGCACTGGAAAAGTGGAAAGATGAGCAAGAGGAGAGGGACCAACAAGCAGAGTTAGCACTGGAAGAGTGGAAAGATGAGCAAGAGGAGTTGTCAGAACAAATGGGGTTAGCAATGGAGTTAGCGATGGAAAAAGCAAGAGATGAGCAAGAGGAGTGGGGACAACAAATGTAGTTAGCATTGGAAAAGTTTAAAGATGAGCAAGAGGAGTTGGCGCAACAACTGGAGTCAGAGGTGGAAAAGGCATTCGCAAAATGAGGAGTTAGCAGAACAATCAATGTAGAGGAAGATGGTGAAGGAAACAGAAGTAACCTGCTGAATACGATGAGGAGGAGGAAGCCTCTCAAGATGATATGTTGGAGAACGAGTGACTTTCTATTGCCTCATCCTAATCCACATTAGTGGTCTCCTTTGCCACATTTAAACATGTATGAGTTAAATTTTCTGCTCAGTGTTGTTATTTTATAATGTTCTTTGCCAATCAAGAGTTTGGAATCAGTCATAATGTTTGTTTCTGAAAGAAAATAATACATTCAGCAAGGGTGGACCAAAAATGGACAGCAAGACATTTATTATAACACAAAAGATTTCTATTTCAAAATAAAAATGCTGTTCTTTTAAACTTTCTATTCATCAAATAATCCTGAACAAAAATGTATGCCGATTTACACAAAAATGTCATGTGACACTGAAGACTGGAGTAGTAACGATGCTGAAAATTTCTCTTTTATCAAATAATACATTACATTTTACAATATATTCAAATAAAATTATAATTTTAATATTTCACAATATTACTGTTTTTGTATTTGTTTTTATTAAATAAATGCAGCCTTGTTGAGCTTAAGAGACTTTTTTCGTATCTGCATTTTTTAACCCCAAACTTTTTCATGCATAAAGTGATTTTACCCCAAATAACAGACAAAGAATTTCTTGTATAGAAGATGGGTTTATTTATGACCATTTCATGATGTCCAAAATTGATGCATTTGGCAAAAAACAAAGAAGGCAAAAGGAAAGAGGAAAGGGAAAATACTGCATGACTAATGTCAATGAAACACTGTCAGACAACAGAGCTACGCAATGAAACATAACAGTGTATCAAAAAAAAACGTTTATCCGACATACAAATAACATTTATCCTATAAATGCAAAGCTAGGAATTTTATCTTCTCCCTGTTGATGTGCAAATTACAGGTGGAGGATCAGAATCATTGGCCAGAGGTGTATGATGGAGTCCACGGATGCTGGTCTCGGGAATGCACATCATGTCCTTAACGGGAGAAGGTCTTGCCCCTGGACAGATGAAGTGAGGGTTACATTCATATTCAAAGGACAAACAGTGAAATACATGTTTGTATTCAATCAGTATTTCAAGAATGTACTACAGACAATTGATGACAAAAAAAAAATAAAAAATTCACACACACATATATATATATATATATGAAGAGTTTGGTTCCAAAACGTGATAAAGGTCAGTTTTTAATTTTATGTAAAATGCAATATCTGCAGAGTTATTCTGTCATGTTTTCTCCCTTTCTTTCCAAACCATGACACAAGCTTAGTCTCCCTTCTCTGCAGAATGCGAAATATCATCTCAACTGATCACAGCGCACCATTCCTCACACTCTAGACAGTAATGGCACACACTGAATACACCCGGCATCCTAGTTTTCCTCATCTACTTTGTTTTTTTTTGTGATCAACAAACAAACTTAAGGCTGCATGATAAATCGCATGTGATTGTCTTGCACATCTCATCAGTAAACACGGTTCTGTGATTAATAGTAAATCTCCATCATGTTCTTTCAGATGGACAGGCAACACACAGTAGATCATTGACAAGTTATGCAATATCGTGCTCATAATCGCAGATGAGTCGCATTCAATTAGGGGGGCGCCGATCACGATTGGCCGATCGTTATGCGCATCTCGTCAGTAAAGCCAGTTCGTGATCGGCGCACGCCTACATTCAATTATGAATGTGATATTGTGTAGCTTGTCAGTGTTAGTGTTTTTATTAATGCCATTTATGTTTTTGTTAATACAGCGAATAGCACTAGCCAACTACATTAATGTACATGTCAAAGATCAATGCACTTTTGGAAGTTGAATGTAAGGGAAATGTCATTTTGGAATTTCTGTGGTCTAATGTGATACTGTTCTTTTATTGCTGTAATTAATTTATAGCATTAACAAGATGACCCGTTGAATTCATTTTGGGAGTGATGAATGATGAATGTATTTTTAGTCCAGTGTCTGTTTATAAGATTAGTATTGACCAAGTTCAGAGGCTGTCATATGTGGATTAACCATGTTGTCTATTTTCAACAGTTTCAGTATGAAAAATTAAATAAATAAATAGATAATTAAAACTAAATAACTATGGGACAGTCGGTCAGCTGATGCAGGCAGGGCTTGAGCAGTATAACATTATATTGCTCAGAAAACAAAACTGCTTGGTAATTGAGATTGTTTAGGTTTTGGGGGGGATTAAAATGTATGACTTTAAAGACAAAGATTTTTAACTCAAACCGTTGCAGTCTATCAGTCTTATAATAAAAGTGGATGGGAATCACGGCTAAAACAAACAATAAAACTAAAAATAAACATGAGTAAGGAGGTAATGCACTTAAGTCTGCGATCTGCTGTAAAGAAAGAAGAAGAAGCAGCCTCCTCACGCGTCGACTGTTGAGAACGCACTCAGGACAGTTTGGACACTGCAGTGAATCAGATGTAAAAAACTATATAAATATTGTTCAGTTTCTTGCACAGACTGATCGTTTTGTGTCTTTACACATGCATCGTCATGAGCAACAGGGTTTCATTTGGTTTTGTTTGTATAGGTTTATTTTTTGTTTTATTGAATGTTGTATGTACTGCAACAGTTTGAGCTAAAAATCTTGGTTTGTGTTCTACTGAATAAACAGTCACCTACATCTTGAAATTGCCCTGGGGGTAAGCAGATAAACATCAAATTTGTCATTTTTGGATGAACTATCCCTTTAATGAACCTGAACTGACAATGAATAGTTTGAATGAAAGATTAATAAATACTGTAACAAGTTTATGGCTCATTGTTGCTAAATGTTAGTTAATGCCTCGTCACCTAATGGGACCTTTGTACTCTTTTTACATATAATGATATGTTGTTGTGGTTGTCTTTTTACATTTAAAGCTGTATAAATAAACATTAGCTAATGCATTACGAACAAACATGAATTAATAATAAAACATTATGTAGAAATAAATATTCACCTATATTAATAAAGGTTGTGAAAAAGGTTGCTCATCGTTAGTTCAAAATACTGCATTAATACATAATGCATTAATTTCCTGAAAAGTGTCTTTACTTTAAAGGAATCTTTAAAGTCTGATGACACACAGAAGCACTTCAAGTTCCAGTTGTTGTGAACTAAATTACAACCAAGAACTGTTTGTTTATATTTAATGATCTATAGAAGTCAAAAGTTTCTAGCAGCTTGTGGAAACATTTCTTAAATTAAATCGAGTTAAATTAAATTCTAATGCATTTTTCCAGAGACATTTAAAAAAAATCTTCAAAGAGTTCAACAAGCTGTGAAATGTAAATTTGACTGAAAACAAAAATATATATGAAGTTTGAACTTAAATAACTTCATGAAGAATAATAATTTAACTATAAAATGCCTAATTTTAGAGGTTGATTGCAAAATATTGAAATATATAGGATGTTTTCTTTTAAAAGTGCCTTATGGGGGTGGGTGGTTGCTGTTGTGCTCTTTTTCAATGGCCACAGCAACTTCTCCGAAAAAAATAGCCTTTGATTCCAGAGAAGACGTATCTGCAGCATCTGGCCACATTTCAGTTCAAACAAGCTCAAACAACAACCAGCTAAGTTAGTACGTAATATTAAAAGTACATGGTAATCTGATCTGATATGTTCAGAGACAGTGGATGGTGCATTGCCTCAGTGTATTTCAAACACACGCTATCAAAAATCAATCTTTTGCAAGCACACGCCTCTGGTGTTGAATAAAACCCAGAGACATGCACAAACATCAGCACAAATCAACCACCTCTACTGGAAAAAAGCCCATGAGAAAAAGATTTTTATTTTCAAAGACCTGGATGACTTTGTGCGGTTTCATACAAGTGTGAAATACTAATGATTGTGAAACAGCACTTACGAAATCGTTTTCATCTCTTTCTTCTCCGCATCGGGACGAGCACGGTTGAGTACCTTGAGGAAGTCCGATGTCTTGGCTCTCATACGAGTGTGAATGTAAGCCTAAAACCAGAGAAAACACACCTTTGAGAAGGGGAAAAAACCTACATTTCTAAGATTAGATATTAACTTCATAGCAGTGCCCTTCACGCTGACAAATTTGTTTCTTTTGGCCATACAAAGGACTGGATTGTTGTAAACTGGGAAGCACATTACAAAGCACTTACAATTCCACATTACAAACTGAAAGGTTGTGTTCGACCCTTCATAAACACAAAGAGTCGATGTTGGCCAAAGAGGCGTATGTGAGGAGGGTCTCACCTTGGAGCACTTTATGTGGTAGTGCAGATAGTCCCGGAAGGTGTGGATGAGGTTGATGGTGTTGTCTCTGGTGTTGGCGTTGGTGTGTCGAGGAAACAGCACTGTTGAGAAATGATATCAGTATTTTTATTTTGAAACATAATATGATATTCACTGCAGCTGTGACATGTTTGGGTAACCTATACATAAAGATTGGAATCGGAAGACTTGGACTTGAAGATTGGAAGACTTTTGGTGTTTTTTTTTTATGCTCATCAAGGCTGTATTTATTTAATCAAAAATACAGAAAAACAGTAATATTGTGAAATATTATAATTTAAAGTAATGGTTTTCTATATTAATATACTTTAAAATTTAATTTATTTCTGCGATGCAAAGCTGTATTTTCAGCATCATTACTCCAGTCTTCAGTGGCACATGATCCTTCACAAATTATTCTAATATGCTGATTTATTATCAGGGTTGGAAGCAGTTGTGCTGCTTAATATTTTTTGGAAACTGTGATATGTTTTTTTTTTTGGAGGGGGAGGGGGGATGGGTTTACAAATATAAAGTAAAAAAAATTTTTTTTTTTTTAAATAGAAATATTTTCTTAAAAATGTAAGTCTTTACCATCACTTTTTATCAATTTAACATTTTTGATTAATAAAGGTATTAATTTCTTAAAAAAAAAAAAAAAGATGCATTAATATGTTATGTGTTTTATTACACAGGTCACGGCCACACAGAGTAGCATTATAACAGACCTTTGAATGTATCTAGTATGGTAAAAAGCACTGCTTTATCCCACAAACGCAAAGGAGTAGAAGCAGTTGACTGTGGCATAATAAAAGCTCCGCTGCTTTCGAGCCGCGTGTCATGCTCGTTCAGTGGCATTGCTTCGTCTCGACGGCTTTCAGCCTCACCCTACGACGTTAATAAATCTTTAATACATTAGCTCATCCGTGAACATGATTTCTGCCTGAATCCCATCAGATTGCATCGGCTGTGGGGATGAAGACGACAAAATCCCATGATTTCACACTCAGTCACAGCGTCATCAAGCTATGCCTTTGTTTCTTTGTTTGTTTTGAATACACGCCCTCTAGTGGCAAAAACGTACATATTGTGCCTTTAAACTGGAAAATATGCAAAAAGACTCATTAAAACTTCAAGTAAAGTCGTTTTGTAGTTCAGTAACTATTTATATGTGGTTATTATATAAATCTATGAAATTTAAACCAGAATACTATGTTTAATACTAAAGGTATAAGTTACATTTTATTAACTAAATACATTCAATAAGGTAACCTTTAACAAAGATGAGTATTTTCAGTTACTGCTGCTCTGCATTTCTTGCTTCAAGGTACCAGAATTAAATGAAAAAAAATAAAAGAGAACTAAACAAGCACTGAGTAAACATTGCATGTTTGCATTGGAGTAGCGCTGGTAAATGTTTGCTTTGATAAAAAGGTGTGGCACTTTTTTAATCCATTAAGAAGATTGTGTAACTGCCATGAAGAGAAGCTGGGCGTTTCACGCTTCCTTGATCCGAATGCAAATAAAAAGTGCACCTGTCACAGGTAAATAGAAGCACTTTGTTCTGGCCTCATAACGTCCAAATTACCATTTACCAAGTGAACCCGATGAGAGACTATATTTAACTTTGTTCCAACTAGCAGCTGTGGTTAATAATAGTGTTCTACCAAGGTCTGAAATTAACACTTGCCAAGTGCCATTTTCAAGTAAAGATGCTAAATTAATGTTTGTGTGTATGTGACCTCATGATACAAACCAAAAGTGATGTAGCCGATGTTGTCTCCCACTGTGGCGTCAGTGTCCTTCAGCTCCAGAGGAGGTTCTCTGTGACTGAACAGCACCTGAGGAGCCGTGTGACTGGCCCTCCTGCCCTCCTTAAACTCCTGAACACAGAGAAACACAGGCATCAGACCATCCTGTCATCATAATGAACACACCAGCTGTTTCACCGAGTGATTTGGTGAAAGTAGTCAAATTAGACTAGAAATGCCCTGTATTTGTAAAGCATTTCACTCACTGGATTATAAAAACATCAAACATCATCAAATATATTCAAATACAAAACTATGGAAGCCCATATTTGCCATAGAATAAAACAAAATAAATAAAAAAGGTCATTGCAATATTCAAAAAGTTCTTGCAATACAGATTGTTTTGTTTCTGCAACAAAGACAAAATCTTACTAAATCATCTTCTTCAAAATGTGAGTTCAAATTTCTGGAAAAAATAAACAATTGAGAGGGAAAAAAATCTGAATTAAGGCCAAATATCAATGAACATTTTCATGTTTTATACCATGTTGAAAACATTTATTTTTTAATTCTAATCATATTTAACAATATTACTGTTTTTACTGTATTGTGATCAATTGAATGCAGCAATATACACTGATGAAATAGTATTCTTAAAGGGGCTGTAAGTAGGAATTACTCCCATCTAGTGGTGAAATTGTGTTTTGCATTCAAACTAATTTTGCTCTCCAGCGCCTCGCTTTTTCAAATGCGCGTTGCATCTACGGTAGGCGATATGTACCAAAAAGCTTTGACAGGATGTCTTCTAATAGCACTTCGTTTTGGCGACAATGTTTTCTTCTCCTGTGGCGCGGCATATGTATGGTCCATAATAAGAATGCAATCCAGACTTTTAAACTTGCCGGTGCAGTTTCAAGCGCCTCTCACTGCTCTGCACCTGCGTTTCTGGCTCTGACCGAAAACGCGTTGTAGAAACGCGTTGGCTTAGTACTTTTTGTCCCTCTCTGCTTATATAGTTTTGCAAGATGGCTGAACTACATGGAAGCCTCCGTCGACCTACCCGTCCCATGTATATAAAGATAATAAATTCTTCATTTACGAGGATTAGTTTAAACATTGGCATAGGTATTTGTACACCATTGAGGGCATATTTATGAATAAAAATATTGATTTTAGATAATAAAATACGTAAAAAGTTACTTATTGTCCCTTTAATACATTTTTAAGCCTTCTTTTTCAGTTAAAATATCTAAAAATCCTTAAAACAGAATACATTTAAGAAAAACACTACATAAAATATTAGAACTTTGTTTTTATTCTAAAACAAATAATGTTATGCTAGTGAAAACAAAATACATTTTAAAGACACTATGAAAACAAGTCTAAATATCTTATTCAGTGTTGCTTTACACACAAATGTATCTTGTTTCAAGAATCTTTAGACATTCTAATACATCAGCTAAAAACATACATATATATATATATATATATATATACACATATAGTAGCCCTCAAAACATTTTTGGACACTTAAAAAGACCTTAATGCCATTGCATTAGATACAAACGTTGGACTGTACTGTACACAAGTTACAGTGATATAAAATGACTTAACAAGTGACAAGCTCTAACAATGAGCTCATAAGTTTTGAGGCCAGTCTAAATGACGCCATTTCATTCTGCAAATACAGAAATGATAGCAGTGCTTGACGTACGGTGGTTTAACCTTGTCATTTAAATGTGAAACCAGGACACAAAATGGCTGGATTGCAAAACACCCAGAGGGCATGTATGTCATGAAATGGTCAAGATTGAACCTGAGAACAGAATCAAATGAGCGAACCTGCATGAACACTTTCCCGATGATGACGTCGTCGTCATCCTTGAACACTGTGCTGAACACAACAGTGACTCTGTCTTTCTTAGCCTCAATATACCTGAAACCAACGAGAAGAGACATAAAAACACTGATCACAAACTTTGTGCAGCAGATGCAAAACTGGTCTAAAAATATTGAAATAATATTAGATGCACCTAAGAAGATACCAAGAAGATAAATCTGTCTTGTTTTCCCAATAATTAATTTAATCAGACTTATAATACATGAAACTCCCAAGATGCGTTCAAATACATTTTAAGTTGATCAGAATTAATCATTTTTAAAATAAATTGTTTTACTTGAAAAGATTTTACCAGTTTCTACAGAAAATATATATTTTAAACAAAATGTATTTGTTGTAATTTAATTTAACCTATTCTGCTGCTTTCAAACGGTCAAGATTTTTAATAATGTAATACTATATTTACTGCTAATTATATTCCAGATTATGAGCTAATTATATTAATATTATGCTAGTTATATTGTAGCGATTTTAAATGGTTTTGCACAAAACATATTGCATACACATTTTCCTTAAAGCCTCGAATTTCCACATTGTTGTTAATGTCAATAAAATGAATCTAATTTAGAGGTTGAGACTAATTTTTATACAGTTAATCATTTAAATAATCACTAGATTAATTGACTGCTGAAATTAGTTGCAGTCCTACTGTCCTGAAGTAAGTTCAGTAAGCTTACATAGACTCATCATCCCTGTAATGGACAACAGCCCTTTTTTCTCCCTCACGACCCTCCTCCTGGAACTTGAAGTACTTCTCGAAGACAGAAGCGAAGCAGTTTCTCTTGAGGATGCCTGCCTGGTGGATCATCTCCTCTTTGTTGGGTGGAAGAGCCTCCAGGTCAAAGAGAAGTGAAATATTGTACCCTTCAGAGAGGAACAACAACAAACCGTCAGCCCTAAATTCTTGCAGTAAGAATAGGAATGAAAACAGCAACCGCTTGGCTTACCATTTTCTGGTGCTACAAGTAAATCTCCATAAACACGCTTCAGCAACTGAAACACAACAAATACAATTTCTTTCACTTTGTTTTAATAAGAAAAGATGCTGGAAGTAGTTCTGTTATGATCCATAATGATCCATTGCTTTGAAAGCATAAAGTCACACATTACGGGGAAAAAAGAAATCCTGCACAGAAAAAAAACATCAAGATAATCATCTTATCGCATTGCAGTCGTCTGAATCATAAGTGTATCGAAGTGTGAGATGCCTAGCCATTCCCACCCAAAGAGTACAGCGTGACACATGAACTTCCAAAAAACTAACTAACTAACCATGGATAAAACAACAAGCACTGGCTTGTTTCATTCCTAGCATTTTTAACAGGCTTTGAGCCACCTGTGTTTTGTGTTGTGTCACCTATTTTATCCCAGATGTCATAGAACAGAAACAGGATTCAACAAGTAAAACAGCTCCCAGAAAAAAACAAAGGCATTTGAATTCATTTTTGTCTAAAAGAGATTGTATCTGTGGGAATCACACGAGCAGACAGGAAGCTGAGGGCCATTTCTGCAGGACGTTCCTCTGATTTGCATTCCTTTTATTTACATTGGCAGTCCTGAATGAGACTGGAACATACTTTGAATATTTATTTGCATTTGCAGGGAAAATTGGCATCGACCTCAACTCCGTGGACCCTCTAGACTCATGAAAATCCTGCCCTAAAAACGATTCATTCATGTTCTCAATGCACTGATTCAAAATCCTGCAGACCCAGCTATGCCTGTGTTTGTCAATCGAGTCAAAATGTAAAACAACAGCTCATCACTAAATTAACGGAACACTGGCTAAGTTTACTAGACAATGAGCCCATGTTTCTTTATTTAAAACATGTGACTTCCTCTATCCAAAGTGAGATGCAGGCACTTCCTGTTCCACATGTCATTTAGACCCTTAAATGGTGATTCAAATGTGATCGCCCTGGACTGAATCGTGTAAAATCACAAGACTAGAAGAGGATGAAAGAATGACCCAAAACAAAGTGTGAAATAAAGATTCCCATCTGCAACTTCACATTGCATAAGTGTCCACAGGAAATCAATCTGCATTTTTGAAACAGACGTGAATTACAATTTATACACTATGAACGTCACAAAAACCAGCTGCAATCTTGCAACCTACAAGTTCAATTGCTAAGTATGCATCTTCTCTAAATGGACAGCGTACGGCAGAAAACCTCACAAAAATGTGTTCTCTCAAATGTTTTAATAACACACTAACGTTTAAAACTCTGGGGTCATTTTTTTTTAAAGAAATTAATACTTTTGTTTAGTAAGGAAGCATTAAATTCACATATCACATATATTACCGTTTCTTTTATCAAATAAGTGTAGCCTTGGTGAACGGAAATAAAAATCTTTTTTTTTTTTCCGATCTTACTAAACCTACATGTTTGGATTGTAATGCATATTTCGTATAATATTTTTTTTTATTCATTTTTTTTATTTTACTGTCAAATGCAACCTGGTTTCTTTATTATTTCTTGTACCTCATCGGCGCCGTGTTCCTGAAGCTCCTTGAAGAACTTGAGATTGATGCTGACCATTACTTTAGTTTTGTCTCCATTGGGGTTGGAGATGTGGTAAAGCACACCATCAAAGTCTGTCGCAAAAACATAGAGAGAGATCCCATGTCATTCACTACTGTTAATGTAATATCATTATCACGCATGTGTATAGTAATAAATCATTTTATGAACCAAACATTTGGTCAACAGAAACACTGACACTTCCACTGCTGAGGTCATTCCTATTTCGACATTACCTGCAATCGTAACTTCTACTGCTTCAGGCTTGTTCCTAAACAAAAAAAAAAAAAAACATTGTTTTGTGAGATAATATACTCTGCTATCCAGAGAAAATTTTTCTAATGAAACGAAAAGAAACAAGTAAAGGGCTAATGGACAGTCATACAAGGTAGTCAAGCAGAAGTGGTTTATTTAGCAATAATGACATTTTCCACTTTTGCATGCCTACTTGCCAAATCAATAATGAAATAGTCATTGCTGAAATAATTGTAACAGTCTACACAATATGCCATTTATACAGCTTCGTCATGGCTTCATCATGCCGACATATTTTACCCGAATGCTGTGACTGACCATCAGAATTATCACTGTAATAATTTTTAGATTAGATTAGATTCAACTTTATTGTCATTGCAGAGTACCAGTACAGAGCTAATGAAATGCAGTAAGCATCTAACCAGAAGTGCAAGAATATCTGTTTTATAAATAAATATAAGTGCAGAGTAAGTGAAGCTATGGTTTACAGAATGCACAGTGGAGTTGCTATAAATACAGAGCAGAGTATATACTTTATAATGCAATGTAGGGATTATATGTACATTATGAACAGCAGCAAGCAACGTAATAAATACAGTTGGATCAGTGTGCAATAGTATTGTTAAACAATGTATTCTACGCAAAGTAATCAGTAGTGCACTACTATTTTTGTCATTGTGAACAATGACTGAATGTAATACTTTTGTGAAATGTTAAACATTTCATTCAAATGCAATAACAAAGCCACTTCATGACGTTGCATTTGCACTGAAATAAAATAACTAAAAAGTAAACGGCGTGAAAACAAATTCATATACACTTGACTTATGATGAGTGACAGCAGAAGAGTAGAGCGCGCGCTAAGTCACGTAAGATACTGGAGAAGAAAGAATTTCCTGAGGAATCTGTTACTTCATCGTGCATAGACGGGGCTAGAAGAATCGCTGATGTTTGCTTGTTCCTGCAGAGACATGCACTCGAGCGGAGGTATGAACAGGAAGTGTCTGTAATCTTTACTGGGACTAAACATTTCTAGAAATCAGCTCAGCCGAAAGCGACGTGTAACTAACAATGTCCAGAATCACTCGAGATACCTGTTTTAGTAATCACTTGACACGTTGATGTCACACTGGCACATAAAAGTTTTTTTACGTGTCCTATCCTTGCTGGACACACCCCAAACAGGATGCTTCGGTTCTCGACAATCAACACATTATCTGACAGAACAACATCAATCCAACACCAACGCGCGCGTTATCGTCTGATCTGATCTATGCATATAAAACATGGCTCGTGTTAAAGCATGCATATAAAATATAGCTGGTGTTAAAGCATGCATGTGTTAGATGAGCGATGTTTGATCCGGGTTGTGTGATCTTCCTCTTACCCGTTGCTCGCGCTTTCGAATTTCAGAGTGAGAGTCTCCTCTATGATCCGATTGTTAATTTCCAACAAAATCATGATGATTTAAATAAATTTCTAGTGGCTGATTGGGATTAAAAAAAAAATACGTTTAAATATTGGTTTGCTACAGTCCTACTACAATCGTTTTGCGTTTCCTGTGCTCCTACACCTCTGCCCGCTTCCGCATTGACTCGAAAGACCCGCGCGGGCTGCCCGCGTCACTGCCTGTTCGTTTGTAGCAACGTTAGTTATTTAAATAAAATAACGTTACTTTACAGGGATTGTTCTGTTTATGTTTCATTAACAGTGGTATTTCCCATTTCAAAATAGTATTTCATAATGAATATTAAAACAAATATTTATTTGTTCTTCAAATGTACGTTATGTCAAAGCCTTCCCACGATGTTCCAGTTATTCGTGATTACTAAATAAGGAGCTTTACAAGCACTGCACTTTAAAAGAGGGCTTTCTACGCTATGTTCTTTCTCTCTGAGATTTGGAAGTCACTGGTAAGAGCCTACTTATACTGTAGTGTCATGCAGCGACATATAGTAACAAAAAAAAATAGACTGCTGCAATATATATATATATATATATATTGTTCCACAATGACCTCATGAACCAGAACCAAACATTTAATGCAGACAAACAGCTAGAAGTGTTGTGGTGGTTTGTTGTTATAGACTATAAGTCATATGAGGAGATCATAAAATCCCACTTAAGCCCTGTTCTTATACCTTTAAGATGTATATACATGTTCTTCTGGAAAAGTTAATTTATTTTAGTAATTCAACTCAAATTCTGAAACTCGTGTATTAAATAAATTCAGTGCACATAGACTGAAGTAGTTTTTGGTTCCTTCAAATGTGATGATTTTGGCTCACATTTAACAAAAACCCACCAATTCACTATCTCAACAAATTAGAATACTTCATAAGACCAATAATAATATTGTGAATTGTTGGCCTTCTGGAAAGTATGTTCATTTATCAGTATCAGTTCAGTATTGTACTCAATACTTGGTAGGGGCTCCTTTTGCTTTAATTACTGCCTCAGTTCAGCGTGGCATGGAGGTGATCAGTTTGTGGCACTGCTGAGGTGGTCTGGAAGCCCAGGTTTCTTTGACATGGCCTTCAGCTCATCTGCATTTTTTGGTCTCTTGTTCCTCATTTTCCTCTTGACAACAGCCCATAGATTCTCTGTGGGGTTCAGGTCTGGTGAGTTTGCTGGCCAGTCAAGCAAACCAAGACCATGGTCATTTAACCAACTATTGGTGGTTTTGGCAGTGTGTGCAGGTGCCAATTCCTGCTGGAAAATGAAATCAGCATCTTCAATAAGCTGGTCAGCGGAAGGAATGAAGTGCTCAAAGATTTCTTGGTAAATGGGTGCAGTGACTTTGGTTTTCAAAAAACACAATGGCCCAACACCAGCAGATGACATTGCACCCCAAATCATCACAGACGGTGGAAACTTAACACTGAACTTCAAGCAAATTGGGCTATGAGCTTCTCCACCCTTCCTCCAGGACCTTGGTTTTTCAAATGAAATACAAAACTTGCTCTTATCTGAAAAGAGGACTTTGGACCACTGGGCAACAGTCCAGTTCTTCTTCTGCTATGCCCAGGTAAGACACGTCAGACATTGTCTGTGGTTCAGCAAATTCCTTGACACGTCTGTGTGTGGAGGATCTTGATGCCTTGACCCCAGCCTCACTGAAATTCTTGAATCGATTTTGCTTAACAATCCTTATAAGGCTGCGGTTCTCTTTTTCTTCCACCCTTTTTCCTTCCACTCAACTTTCTGTAAACATGCTTAGATACAGCACTCTGTGAACAGCCAGGTTCTCTGGCAGTGATGTTTGTGGCTTACCCTCCTTGTGAAGGGTGTCAATGATTGTCTTCTGCACAACTGTCAGATCAGCATTCTTCCTCATGATTGTGTAGCCTAGTGAACCAAACTGAGGAAACCTTTGCAGTTGTTTTGAGTTGATTTTGCCGATTGGCATGTCACCATATTCTAATTTGTTGAGATAGTGAATTGGTGGGTTTTTGTTAAATGTGAGCCAAAATCATCACAATTAAAAGAACCAAACACTTAAACTACTTCAGTCTGTGTGCATTGAATTTAAGTTGAATAACTTTTCCACGACATACAAATTTATCAAGAAGCACCTGTACGTATATGTAAATCTGTCTGTATAAACAGCCTTATCATACAGTAGTAACAAAATTTACCTTAAATTTGAGTGAGCTTGATAAACCTATAAGATTCATCTTGTCATGTTTCAGATATTTTAAGCAAGTTAAGGCAGTGTGTTAGTATGACAGTTTTCCTTACTTGGGCCATCATAACATATTAAAAAACTCAGGTAATTTCTGACAGAAACTCAACGTGTGTGTGCTTGTTTTGTGTCCTTACAAGGAAAATAACTAACAAAACATTATTCACCAAAAAAACAAAAAAAACATCCAGCAAATACAGCAATTCAATATTTTTTATTTGGCTCACACATCAGCTTTTGTGGATCTGTGATGAAACTGATAACAACCTGAGTTTGTTGACAAGAATTTTCACCTCTTTCTTTTTATTGGCACAGTGGAAAACCGCTGTCATTTACACACACTGTAAACTGAGAAGGACACTTGTCTATGCTCTGTCTGTAAAATATTCGTACTTGGAATGGAATGGGGGTCGAATATTTCTATATGTACATACTGGACATTGATCATTTAAAAAATTCTTGATCTTTCACCATAAAATACATAAAATGGACTTGGAAGAACTGGATGAGAAATTCCTCAAGTTCATATTGAATTGCTTACGTTTGATTGCTGGCAATATTCTGACGTTTCAGACATTTAAAAGACCTTATTTGGGATTCTTCGCGTTCTTCCCTTATCTTGTGCTTACCATATTTTTTATACGAATGCTGAACTTATATGGCATTCTTTTGTAACATGACCACTTTATATCTCATCTTGCATTCCTTTCCTTTTTATTCTTCACACAGAAACATGTTTTTTCCTGTCCTCAGCACAGCAGAAAGGAGGCCGGAACAGATTCATACTGTTTTAGATTTTACAAACTGTTGTGTTTTATTAGTCGAGGGAATTCCATATATTATCTAATGCACAATCCTCATTCTCATTAGCAGATATAAACCATTTGCTGTTACCTCTAAAACCTGGATATGTGACCAAAAGACTTGGATTCCTCCCCGACACCACACCTGCTCAGCTGAGTCGAGGCTCTTGAGGCTTAGTAGGACTATTGAGCTCCAAAAGAATGTCACTCATAAATAAATTACTCATAGACTCTTCTTTTAATATAGGTTAAACGCATCACAATTTGTTATGGCTTTGTTTTATTAATAGACAATAACTCATAAGCAATAGAAACATGAAAGTAACAGCGAGGAAGTATTTACCACGGAGTACGACTCATTAAACCCCCCTGCATCACATGTATTCATACACACACATCATACATGACCTTTATCACAGTTTTGAGTATAAGAGTGTCAAAAGATCATTGCCAGGGTGGTCAGCCACACATAACTGGTCATACAAAAACCATCTATAGCACCTTTCAAGCATAGCTGCAAGCATGCCCTGTGTTAACCACGCAGGACACACCTGCTTGTTAGTATAGCAAAAGCAGCACTGCTAGGAAATTGTTCCATTCTGCAAGTTCATTACAAAATGCATCTCTTACCTTTTCTACCTGCTGCATAAGCAAATCACATATCTACTTCAAACGACAAAAGTTAACACCTATAGACATGGGGTACAATAGTTGTGATCAAAAACATACCTCGAACCTCTTATCTTCTTTTGGCTGGAGCTTTCAGTTTTAATGATCAGCTCCAGACTGATCCTAGTCAGCCATCTCTTTTATCAGCTTCATTATTCTTTTATTCAAAGTTTCCTGTTTCCGCATCAACTTTATTACAGTTCTCAATTTGAAGTTCATATTCTTCTGGTATTCCAGGTCTCTAATTTTTCGGCAATGCTTCTCCACTTTCAGTTGGTTTTTGGTTCTTCGGCTTTCTTCTACTTGCAGGACTTGAATGATGAGATCACCAAATTCAAAATTAATTTTATTTGCTTCACAGTTCCCCATAGAATTTGCCTGAATAGAATTATGCCTATAGAACTGATCTGAAAACTACCGTACGTATTTGCATTATTAACACAGATTTCAGATTTAGCTATGACCATATTCATGAATGGACATAAATTCTCATGAATATTATAATTATTATTTTAATAATAATTGTTAAAGTGGATAGTCCACTCAAAAATGACAGCTCTGTCATTATTTACTCACCAAATAAACAGTAGTTCTGAGGCACTCACAAGGCACTCACCCCAAACTTGTATGACTTTCTTTGTTCTGTGAAACGTAAAAGAAGATATTTTGAAGAATGTCACCAATCTGTTTTGGTGTCCATTGATTTTTATTATATGGATGAAAAATACAATAGAAGTCTGTGTTTGTCAACATTCTTTAAAATGTCTTTGTGTTCTGCTAGAAAAAGAAAGTCATACAGGTTTGGAACAGTGAATAAATAATGATCCATTTTTTTCATTTTTGGTGGACTTTCCCTTTAATAAATTGTAAATAATGAATTGGTATGATTTATATTCTATAAAATATGTTATTATCCCATGCACCACATTATTGTTATATCTGTTTTTATGCCTGCTAATCTTCAATTCATTTTGATGATTTTTTTTCCCAAATAACACCTGCATTTAAAAAAAGCTAATGAAATGAAACTGGCTGCTTCTCATGTGAGAAACACACTTGTTTACAGCATCTTCAGGACAAACCCAGTGGGACAGAGTTGCTCAATTTCCTGGGCAATTGTGGGTAAATGATGATTTGTGGCCTCACATCTCTTCACACGTGACCATCTTTCCTCCGATGTTGAAAAATCACTTCCATATTACACATGTCAGGTTTTCTGCTTAAAAGTTTATAGTTATTTTGTCTGAGATAACTATAAACATCATGCCTTTTCTCCTAAATTCTAATCATTTTATCAAAAAACATTCTGGTCATTGATTTAAAATTAAAAAATGTACTCTTTCACATTTTTAATATTGTCATTTAAATCTAAATAAAATTCTCACCAAATGAGCCAAAAGTATTCACACCCCAAATGTATTTGGTTATGAACTGGGTAGCCTCATGGCTTCATATCATAAATATATTTTAGGCCACAAGATTCTTAGTTTCACTTTTAGTGTTTTGATCGTGTTTTTGGCTAGACTGAACACGAGTGATGATCTTGTGACCATTAGGATGTTTCAAATTTCCCAGCAAACATCCCTAACCTTCTGCTTTCTTGTAGCCATATAAAAGCAACATCACCGAATATCCTCACCTGGATCTCATTCAGATATTAGAAACGTGTCAGCTTGTCTCCTGTTTAAGGGAAAAATGTGAGTTCCAGATACGAAGTTTGAACATGTTTTGGAGAAATAAATGGAGCATCTTAGCTGAGATTGTACACTTGAAGGAACCTTTAAGACTTAGGCAAACAGGATATAACAACATCCTTTCAAAGAGTATAAAGAAGCCTTCCCCTCACAACTCTGACATTTCATCTTCTGGATTATTCTCACATACGGAACCATTCCAGAAAAGACGTTACAATGACTGGTATGTCCATTACCCTAATTTGATCATTTAATTTAGAATGAAATCATTTGAAATCTGATTATCAAAAGGTTTGTGATAATTAACAGTTAAAAATGTATGAATGTATATGAGACTATGTATATTTTAGGTGCTGTGACTAATCACCAATTCTTTTAAACTTTTCCAACACAATATTTAATCACTCTTCATCTTCATTGTTTCATTTAGTCCTGAAGTATCAGAATGAATTATAAAAGTACAAATAAGTCCATGATGCTCACTTAATATGAGCTTATAAATACTGCATGCCTTAAAAGCTAAATTTAATAGTATTTTTTTTAATTGTTTTAATATTAAAATAGTTAAAGATGTGTTATACTGCGGGAACACTTTTTTTTAAATGCCAACTATACCTGTTAGGTAAATGTAACAAAAATCACAGTTAAAATACCAAATGATACATTCATATTTATTTATTTGTTTGTTTGTCTTGAACCTTTTTTCTTTTTTACTTTTTTTTGTAGTAATAAGAAATAAGAAACTTTTAATTTAATTTAATTAATTCTAGAAACAAACTGATAAAAAAAAGTAGCATTGTCATATGGGCAGTCCTTTTCTTGTGCCTTTTTTCTTTTTTAAATTTTTTATAGTAATAAGAATTAATAAGATTATATTTAATTTAATTCATACTAAATAACAAACAGTGCTTTTCTCGTGCCTTTTTTCTTGTTAAAAGTATAAAAAAGAACAACTTTTATGAATTGTATTAATTCAAGAAAAAACTGGTAAAAAGCAGAATGAGTGTGTGTGTATATATATATATATATATATATATATATATATATTTTTTTTTTTTTTCATTGCTGTCAATTGATCAATCGCATCCAAAATAAAAGTTTTTGTTGCATAATATATGTATGTGGTCTGTGTTCTTTTTTTATGTATATATAAATACACACACATAGTATATATTTTGAATATAATTGATATTGATATAATTTATATTTTAAATATATTTAATATATAACAAATATATTTATGAAATATATACATGCATGTGAGTGTATTTATATACACATAATAAATATACACAGAACAGACACATATATTATGCAACAAAAACTTTTAATTTGGATGCAATTAATCGCAATTAATCGTTTGACAGCACTAGTTTTTTGTTTGTTGGTTTTTATTGGATAACAATTGTATTTGTATACTGTAAACTTCTCAACCTTAAACATCCTATAGTTGAACTACTATACATTACTTGCCAAAAAGTAGTGAAATTATTATTAATAATTTTAATAATTTCTATTTGTCGTTTTCTAACAGATCCAAATAGATCTTTTAATATTGATAACTTCGAAGATTACTATTATGAGGATCTCAACTACACAGATGTCCAGAACGTCACTGATTTTGTTCCGAATGAGAAGACAATGCTTTGCTCCCCCATCCCTATAGTGGATGGCATCAACATCGCATTCTGCATCTTCTATGTGCTCATCTTTATTATAGCTGTTCCTGGGAATCTGATTGTAGGCTGGGTCATCACCTCCAACAAAAAAACGCTTTCCCCCTCAGACGTCTACTTGTTCAACCTGATGCTGGCCGACACATTACTGGCTCTGGTTCTGCCATTTTCGGCGGTTTCCCTGATCCACGGTTGGGTGTTTGGCAATATTGCATGCAAACTTGTTTGCCTGGTGAAGGAAGTGAATTTCTACACCAGCATTTTGTTCCTGGTGTGCATCAGCATGGATCGCTACATGGTTATTGTCAGAGCTATGGAGTCCCGAAAGATTCAGGGAAGGCTGTGCAGTGGAGTCGCCTGCACATTGGTGTGGCTCCTGGGCCTGGTGCTCTCCTTGCCATCATTCTACAACGAGGCGTTTTATGAGCCAGTTTCCAACCAGACCGTGTGTACTGAACGCTTTGAGACGAATCAAGCCGACGAATGGCGACTGGCCACGCGTATCGTGAGGCATCTGCTCGGGTTCCTCTTCCCTCTGGTGGTCATGTTGATCTGCTACTGCATCACGATGGAGCGACTCTTGCGTACGCGCGGTTTCCAGAAACAGAGAGCCATGAAGGTCATCATAGCTGTGGTTGTGGCCTTTCTTCTGTGCTGGACCCCCTTCCATGTTTCCACGATGGTTGACACCCTCCTCAGAGCTAAAGTGGTTCAGTTCAACTGTTTCACGCGGATGGCGGTGGACATCGCCATGTACTCAACTCAAAACCTTGGCCTTTTGCACTGCTGCGTGAACCCGGTGTTGTACGCCTTTGTGGGAGAGAAGTTCAGAAGAAGATTTCTGCAGCTGCTCCATAGGAAAGGAGTTATGGAGCGGTTCTCGGTCTCCAGATCTAGTAGGTCTTCTTCTTTGACCTCAGAAGCTCCTTCAAGCTTCCTGTGAGCTACACAATGGACATCAGTGTATGAGAACTGCTGGACATTTAGTGCACCTTTGCTTGCTTGCTTGAACTAGAACAGGTTTCCTCAAATCTTGTCCAGGAGGGCCAATGCCCTGCAGAGTTTAGCTCCAACCCTGATCAAACTCACCTAGCTGGTTTTCTAATGACCTTGAAGACAATGATTTGTGTTTGATTAGGGTTAGAGCTAAACTCTGCAGGAAAATGGCTCTCGTGGGCCAGATTTGAGAACAACTGAATTAGAACAACACATTATTGTAGAGGCTAATTGCCATGATGATTTGGCTCCCTCTAATGGTCAGAAAAAACAACATCCATGTTTGGGTGAGAAGTAAAGGAGTGCTGCAATCAATGATGATGTATTTTTGTAAACCAAAAACTCTTTCCATTGGCTTTTGAATTATTGCAGAAAATAAGCTCTTTGGCCATCAAAAGCTTATTATTCTGACACATTTTGTTCATCAGGATAATCTTTACAAATGAACAACTTTTTGAAGGGGGTTTTACTGCATTTGATGTAGAATAAAATACAAAAATATCTTGAGCTTGTGTAAAAAAGAACATTTTGTTGTGTATTTGGTGTAATGAAATGTGTTTATGCAGTTTAAGGTTCAAAAAACATTATTTTCCACATACTGTACATTATTGTTGCTCCTCTGTGTCCCACCTTTCTGAAACGTGTAGATTTTTACAAAACTCATTGTCCTGAAAAGCGACGTGTGCTCTGATTGGCCAGCTATCCAGTGCATTGTGATTGGCTGAATACCTCAAGCATGTGACAGAAATGTTACTCCCCTTAACATACTGTGATACCTTCTCCTGGCAAGACGAGACAAAACCAGTAAAAAACCCATTAGAAATGAGGCCTTTGTTGCATCCAGTGGGGAAATAATTACTTAACACATTGCGTTGTTGCGTATCGCACCACATAAACATAAAACCATGTCTGCATTTGTGATCAAATACATTTTTAAACAATCGCTACTCTACATCAGTGGCAAAATCTTAAAACATAAAAAAATTACTTACAGGCTGTGAGTCAAAAGCACCAGACTGTCCTTGCAAAGTTGGAAATGCCTCACTTTATTAAACAGCCTTTGAGAACAGAAGCGTTGTAGGCTAGTCTGCAGGTTCAGGAAACAGTCCACGCTTCCGCTTCGTCCACGGTGAAAGCCAAGGCAATCCACAACTCTAAGTTGATGTATTTCCTCAGCGACCAGCACAGATCAGCTCCAGGCATGATGAAGCAGATATAGTCCACTTTTGGAAGGCCAAACAAAGAATTTTTGCTGAAACACACAGCGTTTTCACAACATGGCACTGGCGGCAACAACGAGAATACAAGTTACGCCTTCTTTCTTTGCATGAACATTTGGGCGGCATTATGCAAATCTTCCCACATCGTGACGTAGACATGTGGGGGCGTGTTAGAACGAGCCGTTTTAGGTAGGAGCGGTTATCTCTTAACTTTTATAAAGAATATCTCTTTGGATTTGAGACTTTTTAGTCTTTGCAACTTTACAGATCTTCTTTATGCAGCAAGATCTTGTAACACTCCAAAGAGAAAGGAGAATTTTAAATAGCACCATATGATACCTTTAATTACAGACCTCAGTTCATTTATAAAAAAAACACGGCAAATGTTAAAATTCTAACTGGTTTTCAGTTTCTGTCATACAAAAATACATATGTGCAGTACTCTATTGCTTGGTTGAGCTTCTAGAGGTTTAAAGAATCCCTTTTACTATTGCTCATATGGGATAAGTTAACCCTAAAAAAAAAGTAATATAGCAAAATTTACATGAAATTTTAAAGGCAAAAAGGTCCATTGTCTGTGTAGCATTGTATGACGCACAGCTTATTGTGTATTTAAGTCACTTTCAAATCAAGCAGCTTTCTGTTTGTCAGGTCTTGCGAAAACTATGTGGGGAAATCTTTCGCCATCATACAAATTTTCGATGGATTTCTATTGAAATGACAAAAATTGCAGCTGGTCTGTATGTGGTCAGTAAGCAAAAGGTTTTAATTTAAAGCAATTATGTGAATGTTTAAAATATGCACTATGATGTACAGCAAACAAAGTAAAGATCAGGTTTTTCTAAATGCTTTATATTATATATATATATATATATCCTTTATAAATAGTACTATAAATAGTCAAAGCTACTCTTCATTTCATTCAGGGTGTTCTGAGGAATATCATATATTTGTACTCATGAAGTGTTTGTGGTGTAATGACAGAAAAACCTCTCCAGGTCTTATAATGGATGTAGTGTTTTATTTTCTTGCTCATTTATAAGTTAAAATGTAAAAATATTATGGACACTCTGTACGTCTCTTTAATAAAATGATCAGTACTGTTGACTGAAGTGTTGTTGACAAATGTGACATCTGATAAATGCAATAGCATTTTTTCTACTTTTAATCACTTTATTTTTAGTCCATTTTGAATATAGCTTTCTATGTTACAGATGAGTTTTTATTTCATGGGCAGATTTGAATTCATTTCAGTTTTTAAAAGCAGAAGCCTGAAAGTCAAATTTAAAATTTGAGTCACAGAATTAGTTAATTAGTTAATTAAATTAATTGGTTTGTCATTTGATGATTCTTGAACACAACAACACAGCAAACAATAGCAAAAAACTTTAACTGAAATAATTATATTTCAGGTTTCTAAAATGTTAATGAGTGTAATATTCTTCATTGGATTGTCCTTTTAAGAATTTCCATCAGTCTTCAGTTAGATTTTTAAAAATATGTTTAACTCAAGTGTCTGATACGGAAGAGGATTAGGGCCAGGCAATAATAAAAAAATAAAACCATCTCGAGATTAAAGTCATTATAATGCGAGATTAAACTCGTTAAATTTCGAGAAAAAAAGTCGAAATACAATATTGAGAATAAACTCATTAAATAACGAGAATAAAGTCGTTGTGTTGCGAGAAAAAACTCGTTAAATTTCGAGAAAAAAGTCGAGATACAATCTCGAGAATAAACTCATTAAATAACGAGAATAAAGTCGTTGTGTTTCGAGAAAAAAACTCGTTAAATTTCGAGAAAAAAGTCGAGATACAATTTTGAGAATAAACTCATTAAATATCGAGAATAAAGTCGTTGTGTTTCGAGAAAAAACTCGTTAAATTTCGAGAAAAAAAGTCGAAATACAATCTCGAGAATAAACTCATTAAATATCGAGAATAAAGTCGTTGTGTTTCGAGAAAAAAACTCGTTAAATTTCGAGAAAAAAAGTCGAAATAATGAACGCGTTAAATTTTTGAGATCGATTTGAGGCGACATTCATCATAAAATCGAGCCTACATGCGTTTCAGCCATCGACACGCGAGCGAGTGAGTGAATTTTGACTTCATGCATGTATCTTGTTGATTATTGATGACTTTGTAGGCTACCATGTGCACTGTAATACCGTATCAATAGTTCCTAAATAGTTCAAGAACGAACACTTTACAGAGCTGGTTATAGCTCCACATTGCTTTCTTCTTAGCTAGACCCATTTATTAGCCTATGTTTAAGCGAGTCACGTTTACACGACCAAGCTTTTTCTAACGTAATATCAATTTGAAAGGCCCAGGGGGAGCAGACTGCACAATTATGTCCATCATCACTGTGACAGAATTTTTACGAGGCCGGGGTATTTCAGAGGACATACTTTCACTTCTAGAGGAAGAAAAGGTATGTATTCAAATTGGAACAGTACGGTGACGCATTGCTGCCACATAAATATTATTTCCCCCCCCCCAATTATGTCGTAATAACGATATCTTATGTCGTTTTAACGACATCTTTTCTCGTAATAACGAGATCTTGTCGTTTTAACGACATCTTTTCTCGTAATAACGAGATCTTATGTCGTTAAAACGACATCTTTTTCTCATAATAACGAGATCTTATGTCGTTAAAACGACATCTTTTTTGCCCTTATAAGGGCATGTGTTATCATGTACAAAATATGCCTTTATCCACATAAAATTGACAGCCTATCGCGCCTTTATCACACATTCAAAAAGCTTAAGCAAATAGTAGCAGCCCCCAATCATGCAAAATTAATCAATGAGGCCCTTTTTAAAAATATATTTTATATAGGCTAAGTTTTTTTTAATATGATATATTATATAGGCCTAATAAGATTTATTTTTGTTAATAGGCTATATCTTCATTACCTAGAGATATAATTAAACAAAAAGTATTCAAAACACATCTAACAGAACATAGCCTGAGTTGTTTATTTTTTACAACATTGTGTTCTTATTTTGTTTAATTAACGAAATGTCAATCTTCGTCTTTATAAGAAGATACAATAAAATAAAAAAATCTTCAAGATGTATAACGGATTGTCACCTTATAAACAGTCCTTTTTTAATGGAATAATACACCCTTATAATAAAGAAAACGCTTCAGTTATAAAGAATATGAACGCAATGCATTTAATTATACATTAAGCGTTTTCCTTCCCTTTATTATAAAGAAAATAGGTGGCTCTTAACGTGTCTTTCTATGGGAGGGTGGTATTGCGGTGCACAGCGAATATTCAATGCATTCAATGAAAATATTCAATGGTATTCAATGCAAAACAAAAATGAAAAATACAATTAGCCAATAAAATAAACAAATTATTGTGGCATTAATTAGCCCATAAACAATATTTATTTTAAAGTCTAAACGAATTTGTTTAAAGAAAAACACCAGCGTTGGGCGTTTATCTGTAGGCTAAGTGTTTCAGCCGCCCTTTTCAAACTGGCGCAATAAAATGCAACAGAATTTGATTAGTTAAACATGAAGAGGATTATCTGTCTGGCATGGCCGCTCGCTCTAACATTAACCTATATAAATGTTTGCTATTATGAAGCTCATATCCAAGTGTTTGTGCGGAGTGTGGTACGCGCACTATGACATGGATGAAGGCGCCGGTGCCACTCGCATTTTCCTATCAACAGTGGAAACAACTTAAAATACTCCATCATTTCTGGTCATACAGAACAGAATAATACATCAGTCGCAACTACTTTTACTTTTATTTGTGTAAACTCACAACAACAAGAAAACGTTGTGCCTTTGTAAAACAAAATAAAAGGAACAGGGCGCGCTTTCATGATCTCTGTGAATTGGAGCGCCGCTCAAAAATGAACTGACAAACAGTGTATAGACAAGCCTCACAGACATGAGAAATATAACTATAAAGTTAATAAAAAAATGTCCACCAACGAAAAAAAAATCCAATCGAAAGCAAATACGGTAGCTACTATCTGATTAAGTAATCCTGTCCGTAATAAAGGCGCATCTAGGCTACATTACAGCGGAGATGTATGGAGATATGTATGCAGGCAGCCTACACTGATTTAGAAAATACTAGTTAATTAATAAACAATTAAAATGCTTCATTATTTTTTTCAGATACATTTATTATATCATTAGCCTACTTTTGCTGGTGCTTTGCGGCAAGTTTTATGCATGCGCTTGAGCGCGGAATATAGGCTATAGCCTACATGCACCCAGGATTGAATATAAACGTGCGATTTGTCCTAATTGCTTAAATTAATGACTAGAAAAATCCTTTAGTGTATGGCAACTCTAATCAATAGCCTACATTTAATATTTGACATTATTTCATTAGTAATTAGTATCCAGCTCGTCACATTTAATTAGCTGAGTTAGCATAATGAATGAACTAATAAAATAATAAAATAAAATTTAAATTAAGATACGAATCATATATTTCTATATAGCATTGCTTATTCCACCACACAAAGGACTGTTTATAAGGTGACAATCCGTTATACATGTGAAGATTGTAGGCTGTATCTTGAAGATTTTTGTATTGTATTGTATCTTCTGTTATAAAGGCGAAGATTGACATTTCGTTAATTAGGCAAAATAAGAACACAATGTTGTAAAATTTTCTTTTACGCCGGTTTCACACTGCACGCGATAGCAGAGCGTGAGCAGAGCAGGAGCAGTGCGTATGGTGAGCAGGAGCAGGACACGCGCGTTTTGCTTTCACACTGGCAGCGTTTGTCACGCGCGGCTGAACTGCGGCTTTGTGTACAGACAGAGTACTCTATAATGGATAAGTTGGCATTGCTTTATTTCGTTTTCAAATACATTTAAGAGAAAAGACTTGTCAAGAAGCTTATTTTATTAATCATTTCATTTATATAACTTTTGATTTGTCTTTGTTTTTATTGTTCGGGCAACAAGTTTGTTTTTGGACATTTGTTTTCTTTTTAAATTGCTGTTGATCATTTGAGTGACTGTTTAAAACACAATAGATATCATCAATGCACTTTTTGGATAACACTGCGGTGTATTTTGCCCATGATCAATGCGTGTCATTTTAATTCAGCGTAAGCGGCGCGTTAAAAATAGACTGGGCGCCGAAACTATTGCTGCACTGCTGTTCCTGCTCTGCTCCTGCTACGCGCTGCCGCGCCGCTTCTGCGTGCGATGTGAATGCACTCATTGAATAACATGGACGCCGAAAAAAATACGTGCTGCTCACGCGCCGCTGACGCTTGCGGTGTGAAACCGGCGTCAAGCCTGTTTTATGCTTCTGCGTCTACTCGACGGCGTTGCTACGCCGTCACTCCTACGGCGTCGTGGCCGTTTTATAGTTCTGCGTCGGGTTGCGTTGCATCGCGGTGCATTTCACCGCCAGAACGCTAGGGGGGTGTGGGGTTCGCGAATCTCTTTGCTAGTTTGTTTTGGTTCAGTGCGAGCGAAAGAGAGAGAGAGAGTGTTCAGTGTTGTTGCAGCTGGAGCTAATCGACGTTGAACAACAATGTTCCAGCGTCTTTCAAAGCTATATGTGTGTTTCAGCCAGAGAACTTAACGAAATTATACTGCAGTAATAAAAATAACCATATAAGAATGGATATTCTCCTCACAGAGCGATGAGCATGTTCCTCATCTAATTCGGATTCACAGTGCGTGCCGTGTTCCACTGCGATCCATAAACGCCTTATATCATATCATATGTATTTTAACAAATGATTTTATTTCAAATGTTTAATCGCAGAAGAAAAAGAAGTCTCCACATGGATGACTGTGCCATGGCATGATAATGTAGTGTCCCGTGGCAGACTTTGATTACTGTATCCATGATGTAACCATGAACATATTGTAAATAAACAACAATCTTTTTGCAAAACAAACGTTGATTTATTTATTGATTGATAAAAAAAGATAAATGAATATGTAAATGTATACATATTAACACAATAAAAAAACAGTTTATCACCCATACATGCATATATTTTTGTGGGCTTTATACAAGAATTGAGCAGTATAAAATCAAAATTTTAGATTGCAGAAATAATATATTTGTGTGGTCAAATATCTCACCTTGTGTATAATTCGAATTTGTTTTTGGAGTAGTGAACTTTATAATTATTGCCCCAAATTTCTATACAATAAGTACGAACATGGAAGCATAAGATAATAAGAACAAAGGGCAAAGTTTTAAGTACAATTAAAATATAAATAACTTAGGTTATTTTAAATAACTTAGTAGGCTATATAAAAATATAAAAAACTTTGTCCATCGTTGAACACAAACAGTGCAGTGTTCACTTTAAAAATGTCGCTATAGCGGGAGGGGAAACCCGGGGAAACCAGAAAAGCTACACTCCAGAAATGATGTATAATCTGACCAATCACAGCCCTTGGGGTCTGCGTCGCCTCGACGCGTAGTTACAATTTTTTGGAGGTGCGCGTCGAGCTCCGGCGGAGGGTTTGGAGAGGGGTTCGCGTCGACGCAAAGGGGTCCGCGGAGGTACGCCGTCGACTCGACGCAGAAGCATAAAACAGGCTTAAAAGTGACAATGCATTGATCATGGGCAAAATACACCGCAGTGTTATCCAAAAAGTGCATTGATGATATCTATTGTGTTTTAAACAGTCAATCAAATGATCAACAGCAATTTAAAAATAAAATAAATGTCCAAAAATAAACTTGTTGCCCGAACAATAAAAACAAAGATGAACCAAAAGTTATAGGCTATAATTAAATGATTAATAAAATAAGCTTCTTGACAAGTCTTTTCTCTTAACTGTATTTGAAAACGAAATAAAGCAATGCCAACTTATCCATTATAGAGTACTCTGTCTGTACAAAACCCGCAGTTCAGGCGCGCGTGACAAACGCTGCCAGTGTGAAAGCAAAACGCGCGTATGGTGCTCCTGCTCACCATATGCACTGCTCCTGCGCTGCTTACGCTCTGCTATCGCGTGCAGTGTGAAACCGGCGTTATGGTCAGCCGTTGTCTTTAGTAAAATATATTTTTAACAGCAAAAGAGGATTAGCTCTGGTGCAAGCTGTTAGTACAACTGGCCCGTAGTGTTGTAGCCTATTTACAGTTAGTTGATGATAAATTATAAAACACAAACCATTAATAATACATTTAATGTACATTTTCTGTACACTCATAATGACTACTGCCAGTGCCTACGCATTAGAAAAATATAAATCATTAGTTTATACCTTTAAACTGACCTTGATTGTTCTTTTGAAAGGCAAATGGCATATTATTTTTTTTAATCCACAGATTGACAGTGATGTTATCTTGCTAATGGAGGATTCAGCTCTGGCCAACTATATTCCCTCATATGGAGATAGACTTGCTCTTTTCAATTTTTGCCGCAATCAAAACCCTGCTTCCAAAAGGAAGTTGGGTCTGTTTGAAAGACTGAGAGAAAAGATGAAACTGAGAAAGCAATCTACAACTGAACCCCAATCTGAAGAGAGACCTGAGACTTCTAAACCCAAACCCAAATCCAGAGCCAAAGCAAGTAAGCGACAGATTGAAATTGGCTGGATTCATACAGAAAACAAAGAAACAAAACAGGTCAGAACAAAACAAGGAGGGGGTACTAGAAAGGTTGCAATGGACATTAATGCAGGATACAATGAGATCCTTAAAGAAGGAAAAGAACTTTTCTTCCCGGATGGAAATTCTTGTAAGGGTGATGAATGTGACTTCACATTTGAAGTTTGGGACTTCAGACAAAATGTTCTTCCCAATGATGTCTCCATTGGCACAATACATGAGGCAGTGAAACTGCCAAATTTGCGCTTCTACATAGCTACTAAGCCAAACGAGTCAGCTGACAGTACTTCAAATATTGAGTCTGAAAGTGAAAATAATGATGAGACCAGCATCATCTCACTACAAAGTGATTATAGTGAAGATTTAGCAGACTTTTCTACAATGCCCACTAACAACTATGCAGATTCCTCAGTTGTCACAGATCTTCCAGTGGTACCAGGCCTGAGTATTACATTAGCTGAGGAAGTTTTCATCATGGCAGATGATGTAGTGAATGACCCACTTAATATTTCTGACCCTGAAATCACATTTGGCCCTTACTCAGGAGATGAATCTGACCTGGAGAACACGTTAGTTTATGTGCCTCCAGAAACCACTGAAATTGGCATTCAAACAAAACAAATCATTATACGTCATGGAAACTGCCTCCATGACATGATCAATGAATTTTCTGATCCGGAGACTTTGACCAGGCAACTGGCATTTAAACGCTTATTGCCAGACAATTCAGAGGAAGCTGGCTGTGGGTCAGGGGTTCTCCGAGATATATATAGTACCTTCTGGCAAGAATTCTATGATCGTTGTACACTTGGAACTACAATGAAAGTTCCTTTCATTAGACATGATTTCCAAGCTGACTCTTGGAAAGCTGTTGGCAGAATTTTCCTGAAAGGTTACAAAGACTGCCAATACATTCCAATAAAGATGGCCCCCCCTTTTATGGAGGAGATGCTTTTTGGTGCAGTATACAGTGACCTTATAGAGTGCTTCCTTCAGTTTGTAAGCACCCAAGAACGAGAAATTCTTCAACGTGCATTACAGGATTTCTCTTCTGTTGAACTTGATGAACTGTTGGAAGTTCTTGACAGCTATGAATGCCGCAGAAAAGTCTCTGCAGAAAACTTCTCCGAAATTCTGAAGGAGATTTCCCACAAAGAGCTTGTCCAAAAGCCAATGTTTGTGTTAGACTGTTGGAAGGACATCACACAATCACAAATCACCCTTACTTTTGAGGAGCTAAAAGAGATGTATGCTAAACTCTTACCAACAACTAAAAAGGTCTTAGGACTTTTGAAGTTCCCTGCTGATATGACAGCAAAGCAAAGAGAAGTGGCACATCATCTGAAAAGGTACATCAGAGAAATGGATGATGAGAAACTAGGAAAGTTTCTGAGGTTCTGCACAGGATGTTACTTGATTGTGTCAGAACGCATCTCTGTTGAGTTTGCAGTGATGTCAGATTTCACAAGGCGCCCTATTGGTCGTACATGTGGGATGTTCCTTCAGCTGTGTGAGAACTATGAGAATTTTCCAGACTTTCGTGCTGAATTTAATGCTGTTTTGGAGAGCAACATTTGGGTAATGGACATAGTTTAACATGTAGTTGTCCACCTCATTCAGAATATCTGAAAAATAATTTTGATTTCTGTTTGATTTAATTTTGATTTGATTTTCAGTTACAGAAATCAAAAGTTTATCATAAGTTAAAGATGAGTTAACACACATTTCCCTTTGCTTGTTTGGTTTTAGCAATGTTGCCTTAGAAATCTTAGCTTGAAGATTGCAATTATACAAGCATATACTTTTGAAAAAAAAAGTAGTTTAAATCCCAGTCTAATTATGCTGTAAATTGTAAATAATTTAACTGCTTGATCACATTTTAAGATACAGATACAGATAAAAAGACACTATTGTCATACATACACTGATACTTGTAATTGTATGCTCAAATATTTTATTGTTAATTTTCAGTGCAGACTCAAAGTTCCTTTAGAAAATGTTTCTGTTAAAATCCAAGGAGTTTTGTGCCAATTTAACAGATTTTGAAATTTCAAAATGTTTTCATGTTTCAATAAGCAGTGCTGTTTTCATGTTTCAATAAGCAGTGCACTTCATAAGCAGTGCTGTTCATTGTTCACATTTGTACTAAATAAACATTTTTCTTAAAGGTGAAATGTGCATATACAACAACTGTGCATAAATCAGACATAATGTTGGTAATTCAGTATCATAAAAAACATCAAATACTCTTATTTTTAACATGGCACACAGCAACATGCACTTTAGCTAAATAAAGGCTGTGCAATCCATAATGCACTATATAGTGATACTTTGGACACATGGTATGTTTACCTACAAAGGGTTAAGTAAGCATTGTGTATTAAACTTTTGCTGTTGATATAGCAGTCACACTCATTTTAACACACCTGCTCTAATTTTCATTGATATGGAGCATGAACTACAGAAAAGACAAATAAATATGAGTTATGACAGATAGGTGCCCAGCTAACAAACTTTTCTTTGGATTAAGGACCATCAAATATTTTGCTGTATTTCTGCTCTCAACAAAATGTAAAGATTAGCTGCACTGAATGGATCTGTAGGAGCATCCCATCCATTTTCCTCCATTAACAGACAGCACAGATCAAAAACTGTTTCATCACAAGGGAACTGACCCTTGGGGGTGCACTCTTCCTGACACAAGGCCGCTTCGTCCATGTCAATTAATTTGAGTCTATCTTCAGCATTGTGCAATCCTGGAAGAGAGAACATCACTATCGGACGTCCTGATGCTGCATCATTTCCAGATCGTGCTCTGATTTTGTGGGAATTCCATGTATTTACTACCTCATCAAGTTCGTCCTGTAAAGAATAAAGAAATACAAAATAATAAAAATGTACAGAGAAATAAAGCATACTTTAGGTATATTGAACAATAGTGTGATGTATGCGTAATTATATAGCTATTTAAAAGATATAGTTTAGCAAGTGCTACTATATCAATCGTTTTAAAATCCATTGGCGTTGTTAGCCTAATAGTTACTAGTTCATTGTTTATCTTGGCTGTTAGTGGCTATAGGTCTGGAACTGTTTTTTTTTCATGGTAAACCCACATGAAAAAAATACTATAGTATTTTTGAACCACACTATAGTAAAGTACTTGAATTAATTTGTTGGGGTAATTCTATAGTTGTTGTGGTAATATAAAAACTATAGTAATATAAACAAATTACTTTACCCAATACTGTAGCCTACTAAGTTTTTACTATAGGTTATACTACAACACACTACAGTTTACCGTAGTAAAAACTAAAGTATACTACAGTATATGCAGTTGTCAGTTCACTATAGTTAACACTACAGTATGCATTGGATTCAGTAACAAATTGTTAATACTTTAGTATAGGCTATACAGTAGGCAATACTACAATTGAATTTACTATAGTAAATACTATAGTATTTTTTCATGTTAGAAATGTCATAGGTTATAAAACTATAGTAGGTCTACAAAATGGCATTTTAAAACAAGACATACCTGAATAAGGTTAAGGAAGCAGAACTGGATCAGACTTTTATCCAAAAAGTCTTCGCTAAAGTGTCCATCACTGATTAATGTCTGGAAAAGGTTCGTCCAAAACTGTGCGCTCTGCTTACGGAGGATACCCCACCATCCCTCGATTCGTTGGTTTGCTGTGCTTCTTCCGTAAAGGAAACTCCTTTCTCCGGCAAAACTGTCTCCATGGTTACTTCGTAAAGACCTTTGCATTGCTGCCACACTACCATTTTCGGTCCCCATGTCCGCGCGCAACCTCTCGGGACACCCTCCTATGCCAGTAACTGTTTTTATGAAGTAACTGGCTATTACTTTAGGATCGTTGTTGGTTGTGTACGCCTCCATCCACAGAATGTAACGACTGTAACCATCTATACAGCCATTAATGGCAATGCCGTACGGTTTTAATTTATCATAGCTGTCCATATGCCAGAGTGCATTCGGGCCAGCACAAGTGTACTGGCGTCTTCTCAAGCGTTTCCTTCGTCGAAATTCCACACCTTGAGGATCAACAAGTTTAATAATGCGTCTTATGGTATCCTGGGAAACCACGAAACCTCGATGAATCGCGCGTAGGTGAAGCCAGCGATAACCTTGCATTTGTCCACTGGTTGTCATTTCATGTTGGACAAAAGCGAGTACATCGCGCAAATTGGACTGATTTTTTCTTCTAAAAAGACCTAGCCGCTGGCAAATTCTCTTTAAAGTTCGTATGCTAATTAATATTCTGTCATAATTAGCTAAAATTGATAGTATTTCTTTGTTACTGAAAGAAAGTCTAAAATATAGCTTGACTAAGTGATCCAACTCTGCCATCCTCTATCAGTAGGCTGCAATGAACACTGGTCGAATGCGTTATTCTCTACATTTCATTTAGACTTTTTTTCTCGAAACACAACGACTTTATTCTCGATATTTAATGAGTTTATTCTCGAGATTGTATTTCGACTTTTTTTCTCGAAATTTAACGAGTTTTTTCTCGAAACACAACGACTTTATTCTCGATATTTAATGAGTTTATTCTCAAAATTGTATTTCGACTTTTTTCTCGAAATTTAACGAGTTTTTTTCTCGAAACACAACGACTTTATTCTCGATATTTAATGAGTTTATTCTCGAGATTGTATCTCGACTTTTTTCTCGAAATTTAACGAGTTTTTTCTCGCAACACAACGACTTTATTCTCGTTATTTAATCAGTTTATTCTCAAGATTGTATTTCGAATTTTTTTTCTCGAAATTTAACGAGTTTAATCTCGCATTATAATGACTTTAATCTCGAGATGGTTTTATTTTTTTATTATTGCCTGGCCCTAATCCTCTTCCGTAGTCTGATGATAGAGCTTGGCATAACTAAAATGTATATTTATTGTTCAAATTCCCAAGACGTTTTAGTATTTTATGAAGGTTTCTGTCTGAGGGGGTGAACCTACGGAAGAGGATTAGGGCCAAGCAATAATAAAAAAAAATAAAACCATCTCAAGATTAAAGTCATTATATTGCGAGATCAAACGTGTTAAATTTCGAGAAAAAAAGCCGAAATACAATCTTGAGAATAAACTCATTATATATCGAGAATAAAGTCGTTGTATTTCGAGATTAAACTCGTTAAATTTCGAGAAAAAAAGTCGAAATACAATCTTGAGAATAAACTCATTATATATCGAGAATAAAGTCATTGTATTTCGAGAAAAAAACTCATTAAATTTCGAGAAAAAAAGTCGAAATACAATCTTGAGAATAAACTCATTAAATTTCGAGAAAAAAGTTGTTGTGTTTCGAGAAAAAAAGTCGAAATGAAATGTAGAGAACCCATTCGATCAGTGTTCATTGTATAGCCTACTGATAGAGGACATGGCAGAGTTGGACCACTTAGTCAAGCTATATTTTAGACTTTCTTTCAGTAACAAAGAAATACTATCAACTTTAACTAATTATGACAGAATAATAATTAGCATACGAACTTTAAAGAGAATTTGTAAGCGGCTAGGTCTTTTTAGAAGAAAAAATCAGTCCAATTTGAGCGATGTACTCGCTTTTGTCCAACATGAAATGACAACCAGTGGACAAATGCAAGATTATCGCCGGCTTCACCTACGCGCGCTCCAACGAGGTTTCGTGGTTTCCCAGGATACCATAAGACGCATTATTAAACTTGTTGATCCTCAAGGTGTGGAATTTCGACGAAGGAGACGCTTGAGAAGACGCCTGTACACTTGCGCTGGCCCAAATGCACTCTGGCATATGGACAGCTATGATAAATTAAAACCGTACGGCATTGCCATTAATGGCTGTATAGATGGTTACAGTCGTTACATTCTGTGGATGGAGGCGTACACAACCAACAACGATCCTAAAGTAATAGCCAGTTACTTCATTAAAACAGTGACTGGCATAGGAGGGTGTCCCGAGAGGATCCGCGCGGACATGGGGACCGAAAATGGTAGTGTGGCAGCAATGCAAAGGTTTTTACGAAGTAACCATGGAGACAGTTTTGCCGGAGAAAGGAGCTTCCTTTACGGAAGAAGCACAGAAAACCAACGAATCGAGGGATGGTGGGGTATCCTCCGTAAGCAGAGCGCACAGTTTTGGATGAACCTTTTCCAGACATTAATCAGTGATGGACACTTTAGCGGAGACTTTTTGGATAAATGTCTGATCCAGTTCTGCTTCCTTAACCTCATTCAGGTGTGTCTTGTTTTAAAATGCAATTTTGTAGACCTACTATAGCTAACCTATGACATTTCTGACATAAGTATTTACTATAGTAAATTCAATTGTAGTATAGCCTACTGTGCAGCCTATACTATAGTATTAACTATTTGTTAATGAATACTATGCATACTGTAGTGTTAACTATATTAAACTGACAACTGCATATACTTAAGTATACTTTAGTTTTTACTATGGTAAACTGTAGTGTATTGTATATAATATACCCTAAAGTAAAAACTTAGTACAGTATTGGGTATAGTAATTTGTTTATATTACTATAGTTGTTATATTACCACAAAAGCTATAGAATTGCCACAACAAATTAATTCAAGTATGTTCTATAGTGTGGTTCAAAACCATTATAGTATTTTTACTATAAATTACTATAGTATTTTTTCATGTGGGTTACCATAAAAAAACAGTTCCAGGCCTAGCCACTAACAGCCAAGATAAATTTGAACTAGTAGCTATTAGGCTAACAACGGATTTTAGAACGAGTATTGATATAGTAGCACTTGCTAAACTATATCTTCTAAATAGCTATATAATTACCCATACAACACACTATTGTGCAATATACCTAAATATATGCTTTATTTCTCTGTACATTTTTTTATTTTTATTTCTTTATTCTTTACAGGACGAACTTGATGAGGTTGTCAATACATGGAATTCCCACAAAATCAGAGCACGATCTGGAAATGATGCAGCATCAGGACGTCCGATAATGATGTTCTCTCTTCCAGGATTGCACAATGCCGAGGATAGACTCAAATTAATTGACATGGACGAAGCTGCCTTTTGTCAGGAAGAGTGCACCCCCAAGGGTCAGTTCCCTTGTGATGAAACAGTTTTTGATCTGTGCTGTCTGTTAATGGAGGAAAATGGATGGGATGCTCCTACAGATCCATTCAGTGCAGCTAATCTCTACATATTGTTGAGAGCAGAAATACAGCAAAATATTTGATGGTCCTTAATCCCAGCTTTGTTAGCTGGGCACCTATCTGTCATAACTCATATTTACTCTGTCTTATCTGTACTTGTCTTATGTAGTTATGCTGCATATCAATGAAAATTAGAGCAGGTCTGTTAAAATGAGTGTGATTTTGCAATATAAACAGCAAAAGTTTAATACAAAATGCTTACTTAACCCTTTGTAGGTAACTATGTATTCAACGTATCACTATATAGCGCATTATGGATTGCACAACCTTTATTTAGCTAAACTGCATGTTGCTGTGTGCCATGTTAAAAGTAAGAGTAAATGATGTTTTTTTTATGATACTGAAATACCAACATTATGTCTGATTTATGCACAGTTTTTGTATATGCACATTTCATCTTTAAGAAAAATGTTTTTTTTTTAGTACAAAATGTGAATAATGAACAGCACTGCTTATTGAAACATGAAAACATTTTGAAATTTCAAAATCTGTTAAATTGGCACAAAACTCCTTGGATTTTAACAGAAACATATTTTCTAAAGGAACTTTGAATCTGCACTGAAAATTAACAATAAAACATTTGAACATACAATTATAAGTATCAGTGTATGTATGACAATAGTGTCTTTTTATCTGTATCTTAAAATGTGATGAAGCAGTTAAATTCTTTACAATTCACAGCATAATTAAAACTGGGATTTAAACTACATTTTATATTATTTTTCAAGCATTTGCTTGTATAATTGCAATCTTCAAGCTAAGATTTCTAAGGCAACATTGCTAAAACCAAACAAGCAAGGGGAAATGTGTTAACTCATCTTATGCAAAACCTTTGATTTCTGTAACTGAAAATCAAATCAAAATCAAATCAAACATAAATCAAAATGATTTTTCAGATATACAACTACGTTAAACTATGTCCATTACCCAAATGTTGCTCTCCAAAACAGCATTGAATTCAGCACGGAAGTCTGGAAAATTCTCATAGTTCTCACACAGCTGAAGGAACATCCCACATGTACGACCAATAGGGCGCCTTGTGAAATCTGACATCACTGCAAACTCAACAGAGATGCGGTCTGACACAATCAAGTGACATCCTGTGCAGAACCTCAGAAACTTTCCTTATTTCTCATCATCCATTTCTCTGATGTACCTTTTCAGATGATGTGCTACTTCTCTTTGCTTTGCGGTCATATCAGCAGGGAACTTCAAAAGTCCTGAGACCTTTTTAGTTGTTGGTAGAAGTTTAGCATACATCTCTTTTAGCTCCTCAAAAGTAAGGGAGATTTTTGATTGTGTGATGTCCTTCCAACAGTCTAACACAAACATTGGCTTTTGGACAAGCTCTTTGTGGGAAATCTCCTTTAGAATTTCGGAGAAGTTTTCTGCAGAGACTTTTCTGCGGCATTCATAGCTGTCAAGAGCTTCCAACAGTTCATCAAGTTCAACAGAAGAGAAATCCTGTAATGCACATTGAAGAATTTCTCGTTCTTGGGTGCTTACAAACTGAAGGAAACACTCTATCAGGTCACTGTATACTGCACCAAAAAGCATCTTCTCCATAAAAGGGGGGGGGGGGCAACTTTATTGGAATGTACTGAGAGTCTTTGTAACCTTTCAGGAAAATTCTGCCAACAGCTTTCCAAGAGTCAGCTTGGAAATCATGTCTAATGAAAGGAACTTTCAATGTAGTACCAAGTGTACAACGATCATAGAATTCTTGCCAGAAGGTACTATATACATCTCGGAGAACCCCTGACCCACAGCCAGCTTCCTCTGAATTGTCTGGCAATAAGCGTCTAAATGCCAGTTGCCTGGTCAAAGTCTCTGGGTCAGAAAATTCATTGATCATGTCATGGAGGCAGTTTCCATGACGTGTAATTATTTGTTTAGCTTGAATGCCAATTTCAGTGGTTTCTGGAGGCCCATAAACTAATGTGTTCTCCAGGTCAGATTCATCTCCTGAGTAAGGGCCAAATGTGATTTCAGGGTCAGAAATATCAAGTGGGTCATTCACTACATCATCTGCCATGATGAAAACTTCCTCAGCTAATGTAATATTCAGGCCTGGTACCACTGGAAGATCTGTGACAACTGAGGAATCTGCATAGTTGTTAGTGGGCATTGTAGAAAAGTCTGCTAAATCTTCACTATAATCACTCTGTAGCGAGATGATGCTGGTCTCATCATTATTTTCACTTTCAGACTCAGTATTTGAAGTTCTGTCAGCTGACTCGTTCGGCCTAGTAGCTATGTAGAAGCGCAAATTTGGCAGTTTCACTGCCTCATGTATTGTGCCAATGGAGACATCACTGGGAAGAACATTTTGTCTGAAGTCCCAAACTTCAAATGTGAAGTCACATTCTTCACCCTTAGAAGAATTTCCATTTGGGAAGAAAAGTTCTTTTAATACCTAATAATAATAAAGAAATACCTTCTTTAAGGATCTCATTGTATCCTGCATTAATGTCCATTGCAACCTTTCTAGTACCCCCTCCTTGTTTTGTTCTGACCTGTTTTGTTTCTTTGTTTGCTGTATGAATCGCTTACTTGCTTTGGCTCTGGATTTGAGTTTGGGTTTAGAAGTCTCAGGTCTCTCTTCAGTTTGGGGTTCAGTTGTAGATTGCTTTCTCAGTTTCATCTTTTCTCTCAGTCTTTCAAACAGACCCAACTCCCTTTTGGAAGCAGGGTTTTGATTGCGGCAAAAATTTAAAAGAGCAAGTCTATCTCCATATGAGGGAATATAGTTGGCCAGAGCTGAATCCTCCATTAACAAGATAACATCTCTGTCAATCTGTGGATTAAAAAATAATATGGCATTTGCCTTTCAAAAGTACAATCAAGGTCAGTTTAAAGGTATAAACTAATGATTTATATTTTTCAAATGTGTAGGCAGTAGTCAATATGTGTTCAGAAAATGTACATTAAATGTATTATTAATTGTGTTAGTTTTTTACTTTAAATTTATTATCATCAACTAACTGTAAATAAAACAATATGGGCAAGATTTACTAACAGCTTGCACCAGAGCTAATCCTCTTTTGCTGTTAAAAAATATATTTTACTAAAGACAAGACAGCGGCTGATCATATTGCATTTGCATTTTTAGGAGTTTTTCTTTCAGACAAATCATTTATGGGAGCAGAATATTTAAATTAATCCAGCAAGGTTATTTACTAAGGTTTGTGCCATTATTTAATGGCCAAAAAAGCCTCAAACCACCTTAAATCAGCTTATTTGCGCTGCTTTTTTGGTATTGCGTTGCTCAGTAAAGAAATTATCACCACGAATTCATGAAATTGCGTATCTATAGCACTAATTTATTTATCGTGCCATTTCTATGCCAAAAAATGGTTTTCATGAGATCGGGCTGAAATTATCCCTCTGTGTCGTTTAATTTGTGCGTCATCATCAGTAGATCACACGCAGAACTGTCCACTCACATCGGCGCTTTTGTGGAATTGCGCTCTCACGCTATTTGCCCTGCTTAGTAAATCTGGGCCTATAATACAGTGGGTTCACTGAAAGGCAAACAACACTGACTTTTCAATAAAGCACTAAATATAAATGTGTTATTTTTAATCAGCTGTTTCAATCGTGTTGAATATACATACCTTTTCTTCCTCCAGAAGTAAAAGAATGTCCTCTGAAATACCGCGGCCTCGTAGAAATTCTGTCACAGTGATGATGGACATAATTGTGCAGTCTGCTCCCACTGGGCCTTTCAAATTGATATTACGTTAGAAAAATCTTGGTCGTGTAAACGTGACTCGCTTAAACATATATAAAATATAAACGGGTCTAGCGTTGAAGCTACAAAAATCATTATAATTGATTTGTGTGTAGGCTATAGGCAATGAAGAAAGCAATGTTGAGCTATAACCAGGTCTGTAAAGGGTTCGTTCTTGGACCATTTAAGAACTATTGATACGGCTAGTATTGCAGCGCACATGGTAGCCTATACAAAGTCACCAATAATCAACAAAATACATGCAAGTCAAAATTCACTCACTCGCTCGCGTGTCTATGGCTGAAACGCATGCAGTAGACTAGATGTTAGGATGAATGTGGCCTCAAATCTCAAAATTTAACGCGTTCATTCTCGAAATTTAATGAGTTTATTCTCACGATTGTATTTCGACTTTTTTTCTCGAAATTTAAAGAGTTTAATCTCGAAGCACAACGATTTTATTCTCGATATTTAATGAGTTTATTCTCAAGATTGTATTTCGACTTTTTTTCTCGAAATTTAAAGAGTTTAATCTCGAAGCACAACGATTTTATTCTCGATATTTAATGAGTTTATTCTCAAGATTGTATTTCGACTTTTTTTCTCGAAATTTAACAAGTTTAATCTCGCAATTACATGACTTTAATCTTGAGATGGTTTTAATTTTTTTATTATTGCTTGGCCCTAATCCTCTTCCGTAGTGAACTGAAATAAAATATATATAAAAAAAAAAATTATCTTGTGTTTTGTCATATTTTATTAATTTGTGTTAAAGGGGCCCCTTTTGAACTCTGCACACGATTTGAAATCATTACTAGCATCAACAACTTTACTCTTATCACGAACCATCTCGCCATAAGTAGGATATCTTTTCAAACACACCAGGGGCCCATTTCACAAAGGAGGTTAAGTGAAAACTCTGAGTAAACACTGCCGACTCTTATTACTAAGTGTTTTTTTTCCTTCAGTTTTTTCCCCCAAATACAAATATATATATATATATATATATATATATATATATATATATATAAATATATATATATAAATATAAAATAAAGATTGATTTTCTATATAAGAAAATTATATAAAATACTTAGTCTTGTATCCTGGGGGGGATCAAAATTAAGTGCATTTTACTTAAGTAAAATTATATGCCAGTGTGTTAATAAAAATTATCTTAATGCAAATGGAAAACAAGATTATTCTGAGTGTCTATTACTAAGTGCAAATCTACTGTAGCTCCGCCCACCATTTACACATAAGGTTAAATACGACACATGTGAATAACGGCTTCAGTGGTGTAAGCAGTAATGTTTTGGGCATAGAAAACTAGCTTGTAACGCGATTGATTGGGTTAGAGTCCGGATTTTGCCGAGACCGTTCTTCTCACTTTTCCCATCACGTCACATTAGAATTTATTTTCAATAAAAATGAACAAAATGTTCTAAAAGTGGAAGTAATGTGCCTAACAAGTGTTTAATAATGATACTACTATTTATAATTGTAATAAATATAATCATTTACAATCTGTTATTATTGCATCCCGTTGATGTATAACAATACTGAGGTGCAAATGTATCTGCCAGTATAAAGTATAACTAGCATCTAATTATTATTTACACTTAGCCTGTTGCAAAGAACTGCTACTTTTACATGGTAAATAGAATATATCACGATTTTCACTGTACATTTTTTCTGTAAATAGCATCTAGAGCTACTTGCACTTAGCCTACTGTAAATAGGATCTATCGCTAAGAAAGTATGTTAATTCCATTTAGTGTAAATAGCCACTGCCGATTTTACTTACTCTATTGGCAGATCATTTATAAAATAAGAAAAATGCATTTAAAATATTATTATTCATATTATTATTATATATATATTTTTTGCCCATGAGATACCATAAAATGACTAGCTATTAGTTCATTACTCTAATGCTCTGCCAGTTTTCACCTGTGATATTATAACACTGATAAGAATTACATTTGTATCGAGTCTGAAATATGCGGACAGCTTTTTGGCAGGAGCTGTTGCCGTGGTGAATCGTAATATCAGCGCTCCATTGATGTGGCTTTTTATAGTTGTGTTGCACACGCTTAACTCAGGGTCAGTCAATTTAGGATTGATTAAACCAACTAATTTCAGCTGTTCTGTAACCGAAAACTCAGAGTTCCCCATCTCAGGGTAAGTCAACTCAGAGTTCAAGTTTAAACTCAGAGTTGGTTGAACCTCCTTTGTGAAACAGGCCCCAGTCAGATTAGAGTGTTTGTAAATGGCAGTTTAGTTAAATATAATTTTACATAAAAAACTACTCCAACTAGAAGTCAGCATATCCTAATTTGTTAACATCCAAAAGAAAATAATTTAATGTCACAAAGTATCCCAGGAAGAGTTTACAAGAAGAAATAGATTCAAGATTCACAATTTAAATATGTATTGACCTCTGCCGAACATTGTATTTATTACTGAAATGATTGAAAGTGTTTACAGGAATAATATTTCTTAACTTACTCCACCACAGCGAGTGGGAGCTGTTAAAAACAAAAAGACAAAACAGAAGAAAAGCATGTCAATATTTGAAATGAGTCATTATTATTGCAGCGACAGGTAATTGGCATGTGGCTTAAAATATGTATTATTTATAATTATAAACTTAAAAATACAAACCAAGTTTACCTCATGTACTGTAAATAAAAGGTTGCATTATTGCTTCTAAACTCCACATTTTAACGGTATACATCATTTTGAGAGATAAAATGAAAAACAGAAAACCATTTAAACTCTGGTGCATCTATATATTCTTATTTTTAAACAGGAGATTTAAATAATCTAATAATCTGCAAACTGGAATCCCAGGCTGTAAACTGTAAGTGAGCGGAATCACATAGACCAAAACAAAAACAGACATTCCGACATGGAATGCACATTTATAAAGTAGAATAACTGACTGTAGCATGTAGCAACCGAATCCTAGCTTCTGCTGACTGTCATATGCATGTTCACTAGAGAATGGCATTAGCTCCAGGTGAGAATATGCTAGTTTCGCAAAAAATATTTTTTCTTCTTAGACCTACACAATTTAGGCTGTTTTACAATGAATGCAGACAAGTGCGTGACACCAGCAAAAGTTATTAATTACCGGTATGTCTGCTTTACTATAAAAAACATTAACTGTTTCACTTATGCTACATGTAACACACACTCATTGCATTTAACAGATAATTTAATGGTATGTGAGAACGGATCAATCTTATGTCTCTCAAAGAACTGTCGAACACCTTGCCTAGACTCTTGACTGGCTTTTCTGAAACAGTTGGGATAGCTGTGCCTATGTGGAATCTTACTTTATCTTCCACCTTCCCTTTTTCAGTACCAATGATCTTGATTTGGCAGGTTTGAAATGCATACGGGTAATGATCCCAATCTCAACCTTGTGCCAGCTTGATGTCATTGCTTCATGGAGAGACCCTCATCCTGAAATTGCTGTAATGATCATTGATGAGGTCTGTAGTTCTGCTGGGGATATGATACCTGATTAGTGTATGCTGCACCAGCTTATAAGGAATGGAAACATACGCATTTGCCAGATCTAGTCATAAGACTGATAAGTTGCCCTTATTCTCTCTGGCCTCTCTAATGAGCTGCGTCACTACGTCAGTAGGATCCAAGCAGCTTGGTATACCTGCAACTCCACCCTTTTGTACTGGCGTATTGATATAGGTGTTCTCTGTCAAATAGGTGCATATCGGGTTGGAGACAGCACTGAAGAAGATCTTTGCTTTTATGCTCAGCAGGAAGATTATGCGGAACTGATGTATATGAGTTGAGTTTTCCTCCTTGGGGATCCATAGCTCTTCAACCACTTGCCACTGCTCTGCTTTCACACCAATATGAAAAACTAATGGAATGCATAGTCGATATAAAAAACTGGATGATGAGTAATTTCTTACTGCTAAATTCTGAAAAAACAGAGGTGTTAATTATTGGACCTTAAAACTCTGCATGTAATAACCAAACACTGTCTAAGACTTGATGGCTGCTCTGTCAATTCTTCGTCATCAGTTAGGAACCTAGGTGTGCTATTTGATAGCAATCTTTCCTTAGAAAGCCATGTTTCAAGCATTTGTAAAACTGCATTTTTCCATTTCAAAAATATATCTAAATTACGGCCTATGCTCTCAATGTCAAATGCAAAAATGTTTATCCACGCATTTATGACCTCAAGGTTAGATTATTGTAATGCTTTATTGGGTGGTTGTTCTGCACACTTAATAAACAAACTGCAGCTAGTCCAAAATGCAGCAGCAAGAGTTCTTACTAGAACCAGGAAGTATGACCATATTAGCCCGGTCCTGTCAACACTGCACTGGCTCCCTATCAAGCATCGTATAGATTTAAAAATATTGCTTATTACTTATAAAGCCCTGAATGGTTTAGCACCTCAGTATTTGAATGAGCTCCTTTTACATTATAATCCTCCATGTCCGCTGCTTTCTCAAAACTCAGGCAATTTGATAATACCTAGAATATCAAAATCAACTGCGGGCGGCAGATCCTTTTCCTATTTGGCGCCTAAACTCTGGAATAACCTACCTAACATTGTTCGGGAGGCAGACACACTCTTGCAGTTTAAATCTAGATTAAAGACCCATCTCTTTAACCTGGCTTACACATAACATACTAATATGCTTTTAATATCCAAATCCGTTAAAGGATTTTTAGGCTGCATTAATTAGGTAAACCGGAACCGCAAAAACTTCCCATAACATCCTATGTACTTGCTACATCATTAGAAGAATGGCATCTACGCTAATATTAGTCTGTTGCTCTCTTATTCCGAGGTCACCGTAGCCACCAGATCCAGTCTGTATCCAGATCAGAGGAGTAGTATATATTCTACTGCTTCTGTCATGATGATTTATGACTTTGACCTTTGACCTTTTGACAGGTTGAACTTCCGGTGACCTTATGATGGATGGGTTGAACTTCCGGAATGAGTTCATGGGTTAACCTATGACCGTTTCCCACGCATCGATCATGTGGTTTTGACAGAAAGTTTTACCCTATTGACCTAGTTAGTTCTAAATTATATATTTTGACGGCTAGCTTAAACGGTAACGGAAACACTCCCCACGCATCGATCATGTGGTTTTGACAGAAAGTTTTACCCTATTGCCCTAGTTAGTTCTAAATCATGGTTTTAGGAAACCCTCCCCTACGCTGTTTAAAGTTTGAGTCAGTTAGGTTGTTTGAAGTTTGTGCCAGTTATACGGTTATGCGTGTATGTGTGTCTGTGTGTGTCTCCCCTCCCATTAGATTCCTGAGCAGTGTATAAATGGGATCGGTGTGTTCTATCTGTATATAAAACATTCTATAATTTATATGATATAATTAATTATCATGCTAAGGTTGAAAAACATTTCAGTTATTTCACATTCATATATAAAACATTATATAATTTATATAATATAATAATTATCATGCTAAGGTTGAAAACATTTCAGTTATTTCATATATGTGACATTCAGTTATTTCACATTTATATATAAAACATTCTATAATTTATATAATATTTATATAATTTATATAATATAATTAATTATCATGCTAAAGTTGAAAAACATTCTGTTCTTTTAAAAAGGTTATAAAAAGCTTACTAAAACCAATTGTTTTAGTTTTAGATAAAAATTACATAAAACATTCTATCCTTTATATTCTATGCTTTATATAATTTATATAATATAAATTATATAATCTAAAACAATTAAACTATGGTTGTCAAAAAATTATATCCTTTAAAATTATATAATGGAATGCTTACACAATATATCTTACTAAAAAGAATAAAATAAAAATAACACATGTTTGTAAGTCTAGACGGTCTCTGACTTCAGTGATCAAGACATCAGGGACTGAAATTATAATCCTAAAAGTTTAAAAATGTTTTACATTTAATACATTATTAAAAGTTATAATAGAGTTGTTAAATTATTAAAAGTGGTGAAACAAAAACACTGTTTTTTCTGAATGACCTCACACTGTCTCAAAAAGTAAAGGAGCCGCGTGCGCGTGTCTGTGTCCGTCTATGCGCGCCCCCTCTCCGTCTGAGCTCTGACCCCCTCCTTTGCATACCAGAGTACGGTGAAATCTCACACTAACAAAAGTTGAAAACATGCCTTTAAAAGTATAATATAAATATCTTATTAATCCAATTGTTTCAGTTTTAGATGAATAAAAGTATAAATGAAATGCTTACTGAAACCAATTATTTTAGATAAACAAAATAATAAATAAAATTGTCTTACCTTATTTTAGAGAGAGTTGAAGAAGTAGCTCCTAACACATCATTGTCCATTGATGTCCACAAAAATGCAATGTATGAATGGATTCAAAATTTTTTTACACAACTGAATTCATATAGTCATTCCTGAATGTCTCTCAAAGCACCGTCTCAAAACATAGGGAGGCGCGCGGTATGTGTGTCAAAAAGTAAAACACACGTGTCTGTGTGTGTGTGTGTGTGTGTGTGTGTGTGTGTGTGTGTGTGTGTGTGTGTGTGTGTGTGTGTCTGTACGCGCCCCTTCACATGTGAGCTCTGACATATGAAACAGGACCCCACTCCACATTCCTGAGCACGGTGAAAGTGAGATTAATATACATATAACATCATATACAATAATTTAATATAATATCTTACTAAAAAATCTACTGAAATGCTTGTAAAAAGAATAAAACTCATCTTACGTGTTTAGAAACTTACAACTCTTGAACTTACATGTTCAAGAAGCTCTTAAGAGACATAAATCACAAAGTGGTTCTCTCTCACACCAGCGTCTCTGACTCAGAGGACTGTATTCAGTGATGGGATGAGACATTGTGTTAGGGCTAAAATTACTTCAAAGTAAAATCTTAAAAGGTTAAATGATATCTTTTAAAAATAAAATTTAAATAAATTATTAAAAGTCTTAATAAAAACAAATATTCTACAACGATGGTCTGTGGAAAAATTCGACTTGAACTTAAAGTATATTTTTTTATTTATCATGGGTATGTAAAATAATTTAAAGTGTCACAAGTCATCTCACGCCTGTGAAATGTTCAATAATTTCTTAAGTTGTATCTGTGAGAAAATGACAATAACATAGGCCTATCTTCAGAGAGAGCAACCCTGAGAACATTTAGAAACTGGGAATCTTCCAGAAATAAGGGTCTTCCGATCAGCGCAGAGAAAGAAGTTACTTGACAATAATGATAACTTCAGGATATCGGATGACAGATGAGACTCTGTGCATCGTGTCAGAGCGTATGTCATGTTAGTCTGCTAACGCCTTTCCAGGGCCAAAGTTTTGTACACACTAAATTTATTTCAAATCATAATCGTAAAATTAAAAGACTGTTTAAATCTTTAAAGTTTGAACACATACTTATCTTCTATTTATCTTTTAGAAGACTTGTGTATGATATAAATTATTTTGTTTAACGGTGACCTAAAATATAATTGTTATTAAACAATGTCTGTTCAAAACTTTAGATGGTTGAAAAACTGTACTTGGTCATAAACTGTACTTAAATCTCATTTATATGAAAAAGATTCAATCAGCATTTTTTGTCCATGCTGGGTTTCAATTTTATGGTGGAGGCTTTCCATAGCTATCCCGTACACCTAAAAACGACCATCACAGAAAACAAAATGTAAAAAAAATGAAATAAATAAATAATTTAATAAAATGTAAAAAAGTTTTAGCTAAATAAAAACACCTTACATTTCCAGACAGGCGAAGTAGTTCATTATGCAACAATCCAAAAAAAAAAAAAGCAAATAGCCCCAGACCCTTCAGTGATAAACTACAGTGTGAACTGAAGCTTCAGGATATAGGGCAACAGACCAGATGAGTCTCGGGGGACAATGTCGCAGTACATCTAGTCTGCTAATGCCTTTCCAGAGTACATCCAGAGTTTACACTAATTTCATTTAGAAGCATAACCTTAAAAGTTTAAATCAAATCTTTAAAGTTTTATTAAAATCATATCTTTTATTTATCTTCTTAGAAGATTTATGTATTATTGTTACTGTTGTTATTGTTAAGCAGTGTCTGTCCAAAAACTTTAGATTGTTTCATACAACATACAACATGAAACATGTTGTCAAAGTTTGTCACAAAAATCCTAGGACTTCACATTGCTCTTATGTAGACAAAGTTGTATCATTTGGAAAATCAAAGTAAAAATCACACATCGTCTTAATTCAAAGTATAAGTATAAGATCGTATAAGATCATTTTTACTTGTATCTCCCGAACTAGGGTGAAACCCTTTACTGAAAATATACTATCGGTCATCTACTCAAAATACATGTAGAAGTTTCAAATGTTAGCATTAGCTGATGGCGGCCGCATGACTTTGGGGAGAGCTATAGCACGAAGCATGCCCTTCGACCTCCTCGATTTTGGAGGCTTTTTTGTTAAAGATTTCTCCCATCTAGCGGTTCACCCATCTACTCACTTTTTCAAATGAGTGTTGCAGCTGCGGTAGCTGTTATGCGTCAAGAATCTATGACAACATGTCTTCCAATAGCACATCATCGAGTTTAATTGTACATGTTCTACCGTTATGCCACCTATATAATGATTTACACAACCAAGCAATGGAAAAAGCTTGTAATTTTGACTTACCCTGTCGAGAAGAAAGCAGGCACCCTTTCATTAGCTCTTTCCACCTGGGAAAAGCTATCCCGATATTTATTTACATACCGATCAATTCAATTTTAGCTTTTTGGCTTTTTTGGAGGGATTTTGTCCCGTGCAGTGCAGCCTTTCAAATGTGCCGAGGACTGTATCAAGGATTTATTAAATCAAACATAGGCAAGGTAAGTAGCAAATAACAGGTGGCAAGTAACAGGTAACAAGAGGACAAGTAGACAAGTTGACAAGTTGACAAGTAGACGAGTGACAAGTAACTAGTAACGAGTAGACCCGACAAAACAGAACTGAGAGGACAAGGCTTAAGTAGAAGGGATAATTGGGGAAACACAGGTGGATGGCATGACTAAATTAACAGGGACATGGAACACATGGGGAAATGAAGAGACACACCTGGAAACTAATCAAACCAGACACGGAAGACAGAAACTGGGTCACAGGGGCAAAAAGACACAAAATGAGTCCAGGTGTGTGACAGTACTCCCCCCTCCCGGTAGGTGCGTCCTCGCACCGTAGAAACAAAGGGAGGCCAGCAGACAGGGACCACAGAGGAAGGAGCCATGGAGGAGGAATGGTCACCGACTCCAGGGACTCGACCCACGGCAACGGAGCAAGTGGAGGAGGAGCCCGAGGCGGAGACGGAGAGCCGAAGAGCCAGGGTGACGGGGAGGAGCCGGAAGTCCTAGGCGGAACTGATGGCTCTGGTGACTGACGCGGCGATGTGGATCCGGAAGGCCGCGGTGAGGCCAGAGTGACCGAGGACTGAGGTGTAGCCGAGGGGATGAAGGAGCCTGACGGAGCCGGAGGGACGGAGGGATGAGGCGAAGCCGGAGGAGTGGAGTCCCGAGGCATAGGATGGACGACGCCAGACCAAGGCGGAGCCGGAGGGACGAGGGAGCCAGGCAGAGCCTGCGGACTGCCGGGCCACGGCGGAGAGGAAGGAGCTAGGAGCCATGGTGGAGCCGACGGGTCAACGGGCCGAGGCGGAGTCCAGGCCTCAGAGGCTGGAGGCGGAGGTGAGGGAGACGCCGACCAAGGCGTTGCTGGAGGATGGCGGTCCCGCTGAGCTCGCACCACAATGATGGTAGTCTGAGGGCGAGCAGAGGGGCAGCCAGACGACAGCGGAGGAGGAGGCAGGAGTGGGTGGGAGGGTGGGAATTTTGGAGGAGCAGGCATTGGAGTAAGCTCTGGGGCTGGAGCCCTTCCTGGGCTTAACGGAGGATCAGGAGCCCGTCCTGGGCTTAACGGGGGTTCAGGAGCCCGTCCTGGGCTTAACGGGGGTTCAGGAGCCAGTCCTCTGCTTAACGGGGGTTCAGGAGCCCGTCCTCGGCTTAACGGGGGATCAGGAGCCCGTCCTCGGCTTAACGGGGGATCAGGAGCCCGTCCTCGGCTTAACGGGGGATCAGGAGCCCGTCCTGGGCTTAAAGGAGGATCAGGAGCCCGTCCTCGGCTTAACGGGGGATCAGGAGCCCGTCCTGGGCTTAAAGGAGGATCAGGAGCCCGTCCTGGGCTTAACGGAAGATCAGGAGCCCGTCCTGGGCTTAACGGAAGATCAGGAGCCCGTCCTGGGCTTAACGGAGGATCAGGAGCCCGTCCTGGGCTTAAAGGAGGATCAGGAGCCCGTCCTGGGCTTAAAGGAGGATCAGGAGCCCGTCCTGGAAAGAAAAAGACTGTGAAAAAACGGAAAACAAAACGGAGGGAAAACACACAGTTTTTAACTTTTTAGGTCGGGTCTTCTGTCACGGCTTACGCTGCTGGAAGGAACACGGAGCCGAGGGATAAACGAAACAAGGATTTATTAAATCAAACATAGGCAAGGTAAGTAGCAAATAACAGGTGGCAAGTGGCAAGTAACAGGTAACAAGAGGACAAGTAGACAAGTTGACAAGTTGACAAGTAGACGAGTGACAAGTAACTAGTAACGAGTAGACCCGACAAAACAGAACTGAGAGGACAAGGCTTAAGTAGAAGGGATAATTGGGGAAACACAGGTGGATGGCATGACTAAATTAACAGGGACATGGAACACATGGGGAAATGAAGAGACACACCTGGAAACTAATCAAACCAGACACGGAAGACAGAAACTGGGTCACAGGGGCAAAAAGACACAAAATGAGTCCAGGTGTGTGACAATAGTAGAGTTGATGATGAAACTTTGAGTTTTGAGTCTCTGCTCTTTTTCAAGATGGCGGAATGACACGGAAGCCTCCTTGGACTTAACCCTCCCCATGTAGATAAAGATAATAAATTAAGTCAGATCATTGGCAGAGATCATTTTACACCCATGAGGACATATTTATTAATAAAGACAATGATTTTAGCTAATAAAATACCATTTTTCAACCGAGCGACTCTGCACATGTGAGGCCTTCAAAAGTTTCAAAAGGCCTTCAATGGTTCAATGTGTAATGGTTGTGTAAAAATCAAATACTGTATTACACTTTTCAAATGATAATCTAGCTTTAAAGTTTCACAAAGTCTGACACAAGGCCATTAACATGTTCTTTTTGCTTATTTCTACAAATATCAACCTGATCAATATGAATACGATAATGGAATCTTCACACTATACAGTTAGATATTCTCCTACTTAGTATCTTTGGATGTATCTGTGGCTGGATTTTGTCACACTCTTGTAAAGACTATGGACTAACTTTAAAACATATTTTTTATACAGGAATCACATGTGTAAGATTCAAAAGATCAATTCACTAAGAATTCTGTATAGTGTGAAGATTCCATTATCTGTTTATTTTGGGTCAGATGTTATAAGTAGTAGTTAATAACAAAAACTTTAAATCAACATAATATTAATCAAATATGGTTAAATTACAGTTTGAAAATGTTTATTTACAACGTGTTGCGTTGTGAGTGAGATGTTAGAGAAATCTGGTTGCACTACGCCTGAAACTTAGTCATCAACATCTAAACTAAAAATTATCATGGTTTAGTTGTATTTTAAAACTCTTTTTTTTCTTAAAAATTAACGTGTTTAATCGTATTCATATTGATCAGGTTGATATTTGTAGAAATAAGCAAAAAGAACATGTTAATGGTCTTGTGTCAGACTTTGTGAAACTTTAAAGCTAGATTATCATTTGAAAAGTGTAATACAGTATTTGATTTTTACACAACCATTACACATTGAACCATTGAAGGCCTTTTGAAACTTTTGAAGGCCTCACATGTGCAGAGTCGCTCGGTTGAAAAATGGTATTTTATTAGCTAAAATCATTGTCTTTATTAATAAATATGTCCTCATGGGTGTAAAATGATCTCTGCCGATGATCTGACTTAATTTATTATCTTTATCTACATGGGGAGGGTTAAGTCCAAGGAGGCTTCCGTGTCGTTCCGCCATCTTGAAAAAGAGCAGAGAGGGACAAAAATCACTAGCCTAACTCAAAGTTTCATCATCAACTCTACTATAGTCAACAACCAAATTATGACTTAAAAACGTTTTAAGTATTACATTAAAAAAGCGTCATTGACAAAAATTGTAATTCTGACTTAAAAAGTTGAAATTATGACTATGCGTCATACATTATGAGATGAAAAGTTGAAATGATGATGTACTAAATTGAAATTATGATAGATAAAGTAAATATTCCATAGTGAAATTTTCTGAATTCAATATAATTGTATTTGTGAAAATTGTCTTCCCATACCGGGAGTCGAACCCGGGCAGCCTGGATGAAAACCAGGAATCCTAACTGCTAGACCATATGGGGGGGGGGCGTTGATACAGTCCTCGGCACATTTGAAAGGCTGCACTGCACGGGACAAAATCCCTCCAAAAAAGCCAAAAAGCTAAAATTGAATTGATCGGTATGTAAATAAATATCGGGATAGCTTTTCCCAGGTGGAAAGAGCTAATGAAAGGGTGCCTGCTTTCTTCTCGACAGGGTAAGTGGGTAAGTCAAAATTACAAGCTTTTTCCATTGCTTGGTTGTGTAAATCATTATATAGGTGGCATAACGGTAGAACATGTACAATTAAACTCGATGATGTGCTATTGGAAGACATGTTGTCATAGATTCTTGACGCATAACAGCTACCGCAGCTGCAACACTCATTTGAAAAAGTGAGTAGATGGGTGAACCGCTAGATGGGAGAAATCTTTAACAAAAAAGCCTCCAAAATCGAGGAGGTCGAAGGGCATGCTTCGTGCTATAGCTCTCCCCAAAGTCATGCGGCTGCCATCAGCTAATGCTAACATTTGAAACTTCTACATGTATTTTGAGTAGATGACCGATAGTATATTCTCAGTAAAGGGTTTCACCCTAGTTCGGGAGATACAAGTAAAAATGATCTTATACGATCTTATACTTATACTTTGAATTAAGACGATGTGTGATTTTTACTTTGATTTTCCAAATGATACAACTTTGTCTACATAAGAGCAATGTGAAGTCCTAGGATTTTTGTGACAAACTTTGACAACATGTTTCATGTTGTATGTTGTATGTAACAATCTAAAGTTTTTGGACAGACACTGCTTAACAATAACAACAGTAACAATAATACATAAATCTTCTAAGAAGATAAATAAAAGATATGATTTTAATAAAACTTTAAAGATTTGATTTAAACTTTTAAGGTTATGCTTCTAAATGAAATTAGTGTAAACTCTGGATGTACTCTGGAAAGGCATTAGCAGACTAGATGTACTGCGACATTGTCCCCCGAGACTCATCTGGTCTGTTGCCCTATATCCTGAAGCTTCAGTTCACACTGTAGTTTATCACTGAAGGGTCTGGGGCTATTTGCTTTTTTTTTTTGGATTGTTGCATAATGAACTACTTCGCCTGTCTGGAAATGTAAGGTGTTTTTATTTAGCTAAAACTTTTTTACATTTTATTAAATTATTTATTTATTTCATTTTTTTTACATTTTGTTTTCTGTGATGGTCGTTTTTAGGTGTACGGGATAGCTATGGAAAGCCTCCACCATAAAATTGAAACCCAGCATGGACAAAAAATGCTGATTGAATCTTTTTCATATAAATGAGATTTAAGTACAGTTTATGACCAAGTACAGTTTTTTTTTAACCATCTAAAGTTTTGAACAGACATTGTTTAATAACAATTATATTTTAGGTCACCGTTAAACAAAATAATTTATATCATACACAAGTCTTCTAAAAGATAAATAGAAGATAAGTATGTGTTCAAACTTTAAAGATTTAAACAGTCTTTTAATTTTACGATTATGATTTGAAATAAATTTAGTGTGTACAAAACTTTGGCCCTGGAAAGGCGTTAGCAGACTAACATGACATACGCTCTGACACGATGCACAGAGTCTCATCTGTCATCCGATATCCTGAAGTTATCATTATTGTCAAGTAACTTCTTTCTCTGCGCTGATCGGAAGACCCTTATTTCTGGAAGATTCCCAGTTTCTAAATGTTCTCATGGTTGCTCTCTCTGAAGATAGGCCTATGTTATTGTCATTTTCTCACAGATACAACTTAAGAAATTATTGAACATTTCACAGGCGTGAGATGACTTGTGACACTTTAAATTATTTTACATACCCATGATAAATAAAAAAATATACTTTAAGTTCAAGTCGAATTTTTCCACAGACCATCGTTGTAGAATATTTGTTTTTATTAAGACTTTTAATAATTTATTTAAATTTTATTTTTAAAAGATATCATTTAACCTTTTAAGATTTTACTTTGAAGTAATTTTAGCCCTAACACAATGTCTCATCCCATCACTGAATACAGTCCTCTGAGTCAGAGACGCTGGTGTGAGAGAGAACCACTTTGTGATTTATGTCTCTTAAGAGCTTCTTGAACATGTAAGTTCAAGAGTTGTAAGTTTCTAAACACGTAAGATGAGTTTTATTCTTTTTACAAGCATTTCAGTAGATTTTTTAGTAAGATATTATATTAAATTATTGTATATGATGTTATATGTATATTAATCTCACTTTCACCGTGCTCAGGAATGTGGAGTGGGGTCCTGTTTCATATGTCAGAGCTCACATGTGAAGGGGCGCGTACAGACACACACACACACACACACACACACACACACACACACACACACACAGACACGTGTGTTTTACTTTTTGACACACATACCGCGCGCCTCCCTATGTTTTGAGACGGTGCTTTGAGAGACATTCAGGAATGACTATATGAATTCAGTTGTGTAAAAAAATTTTGAATCCATTCATACATTGCATTTTTGTGGACATCAATGGACAATGATGTGTTAGGAGCTACTTCTTCAACTCTCTCTAAAATAAGGTAAGACAATTTTATTTATTATTTTGTTTATCTAAAATAATTGGTTTCAGTAAGCATTTCATTTATACTTTTATTCATCTAAAACTGAAACAATTGGATTAATAAGATATTTATATTGGTGGTGTTGGCGCAGTGGATAAGACACATGCCTTTGGTGTGAGAGACCCGGGTTCGAATCCACTGTGAGGCACCAATGTGTCCCTGAGCAAGACACTTACTTAACCCCTAGTTGCTCCAGAGGCGTGCGACCTCTGACATATATAGCAATTGTAAGTCGCTTTGGATAAAAGCGTCAGCTAAATGAATAAATGTAAATGTATATTATACTTTTAAAGGCATGTTTTCAACTTTTGTTAGTGTGAGATTTCACCGTACTCTGGTATGCAAAGGAGGGGGTCAGAGCTCAGACGGAGAGGGGGCGCGCATAGACGGACACAGACACGCGCACGCGGCTCCTTTACTTTTTGAGACAGTGTGAGGTCATTCAGAAAAAACAGTGTTTTTGTTTTACCACTTTTAATAATTTAACAACTCTATTATAACTTTTAATAATGTATTAAATGTAAAACATTTTTAAACTTTTAGGATTATAATTTCAGTCCCTGATGTCTTGATCACTGAAGTCAGAGACCGTCTAGACTTACAAACATGTGTTATTTTTATTTTATTCTTTTTAGTAAGATATATTGTGTAAGCATTCCATTATATAATTTTAAAGGATATAATTTTTTGACAACCATAGTTTAATTGTTTTAGATTATATAATTTATATTATATAAATTATATAAAGCATAGAATATAAAGGATAGAATGTTTTATGTAATTTTTATCTAAAACTAAAACAATTGGTTTTAGTAAGCTTTTTATAACCTTTTTAAAAGAACAGAATGTTTTTCAACTTTAGCATGATAATTAATTATATTATATAAATTATATAAATATTATATAAATTATAGAATGTTTTATATATAAATGTGAAATAACTGAATGTCACATATATGAAATAACTGAAATGTTTTCAACCTTAGCATGATAATTATTATATTATATAAATTATATAATGTTTTATATATGAATGTGAAATAACTGAAATGTTTTTCAACCTTAGCATGATAATTAATTATATCATATAAATTATAGAATGTTTTATATACAAACGTAGAACACACCGATCCCATTTATACACTGCTCAGGAATCTAATGGGAGGGGAGACACACACACACACACAGACACACATACACGCATAACCGTATAACTGGCACAAACTTCAAACAACCTAACTGACTCAAACTTTAAACAGCGTAGGGGAGGGTTTCCTAAAACCATGATTTAGAACTAACTAGGGCAATAGGGTAAAACTTTCTGTCAAAAACCACATGATCGATGCGTGGGGAGTGTTTCCTTTACCGTTTAAACTAGCCGTCAAAATATATAATTTAGAACTAACTAGGTCAATAGGGTAAAACTTTCTGTCAAAACCACATGATCGATGCGTGGGAAACGGTCATAGGTTAACCCATGAACTCATTCCGGAAGTTCAACCCATCCATCATAAGGTCACCGGAAGTTCAACCTGTCAAAAGGTCAAAGGTCAAAGTCATAAATCATCATGACAGAAGCAGTAGAATATATATTACTCAGAGGGTCACTGCAGTCACCCGGATCCAGTACGTATCCAGACCAGATGGTGGATCGGCACCTAGAGAGGACCTCTACTGCCCTGAAAGACAGCGGAGAACAGGTCAACTAGAGCCCCAGATACAGATCCCCTGTAAAGACCTTGTCTCAGACGACCACCAGGACAAGACCACAGGAAACAGATGATTCTTCTGCACAATCTTTGTGCAGACTTTGCTGCAGCCTGGAATTGACAGCAAAACTGCTGCATTAACTAAGTGAGTTGTGAAGCTAGGTCTAACATGACTTTGCTTACAGATTGGCGTGAAATCGTGCTCTCACAACAACCACGCTGTTATCGTTAAAAAAATCAACATCACACTAAGGTTGTTTTCAAGTAAGCAAAACGATGCTTTGAAAACATCTGTTTCGCTGGAAGGGCAAGGGGGTAGCAACAGGCCAACAGTACAGAGACTGACAGGTCCAACGGGATATTTTACAGGAAAATACTAAAACAGGAAGACAGCGGGAAAAGAGCTCAAATACGTGAGAACCCCAGGAAAAGAACGGGAGGGTTGACAGCTACACTTTTTAAACACATAGTTAAAAGTACATGTAACGGTTACTAAACTAACAGCTAACGTTAGGTGGAGCACAGTTTACCTTTGTCTGGATTACTGTATTCCCACTTTTTGCTGGATTTATGATCTGCAGCTCCTGAACCCATCCATTTGTGAACTGCACGTGAGACTCCAATGACTTGTAGCTTCGGACCTGTTCTGAAGTGTAGGCACTCACAAAACAAACAAGGTAGCCGATGATATCTGTAATGCAAAAGTGCCTTCACAAGTCGTCGTAGTTGCTCCTCTCTTTGTTGGTAATTTCATATGGATCCAAACCATTAATAGTGCCGATTTTGTCCACATACCGGTCCCTGGCATCCCTATTTAGCATATCCCTCTAAATCCCACAAACCTTTCGCGATTTTAATATCTTTTTTCTTTCTCCCAACTCTGCTTCTTCTCGTTCGACTTGCTGTATGTTTACATTCGCGAGGCCATCAACATGGTAACTAATGTGGTCGGAGTTGCGTTCTCTGGAATCCTCTCAAGCGGTGGACTTCTACGTTCCGTCTGGTTGCTGCCCAACCGCGTCATATCTCATTACCATGAAGTTGCCCTGATTTCAACTCTCCTCGACGCTGCTCGACGCTGGCTTACATTGAAAATGAATGACTTCCGGCCACTTTGACGCTCTCGACGCTGGCGGTCAGTGTTGGGAAGGTTACTTTGGAAATGTAATAGGTTACAGATTACAAGTTACCCTATTTAAAATGTAATAGTAGTGTAACTTTTTCAATTACTTTATTAAAGTAATGTAACTAATTACTTTTGATTACTTTTTGATTACTTTTCAAAATCTCCAATAAATGTTTATTTGCAACTGTTAATCATCTTCAAACATTTACACAATTCAGGTTTAACCTTACAGCAGTGCTCAATACTGTCAGACTTTTACAATCCTTCATCACTTGAATTAAGATGATCAAATTTGAACACATGTCTGCATGTCTGCTTCATTAATTTCCACATGGGGCGGACTGGGATAAAATTTCAGACCGGGAAATCTCAAACTCATACAAACAAATTCATGGACAACACTATTTTTTGTATGGACCTGATATAAAAAAAGATTTAAATCTTTAGTTTGGGGACATGCAAAATAATTAAAAGTTCTCTCCTGAACTTCACCTTCACTTCATTTCTTTTTTCTTTTCAGTCTCTTTATTTTGCCCTGTTATCCATCTACCTCATGACTTTAACACTCAAGATTTAACAAAACTATACTTTCTAAATTGCCTACATGTCAAATTGAGTGCATCACTACAATATAAAATCCTAATACTGAACATGAGTCATGTTTTTCCCTCACAAAAATTAACTGCTTTTATTACGTAAAAGTACAGTAACCATGTTTTTTTTAATTATTATTATTGCAAATGGATTACCATTTGTATTTATTTTTAAATAAATAAATATGTAAATTTGTGGCATGGTTTAACAACAGTAACCTTTGTCTCTGAATTTATAGCAAATATTAAAACTTTGCATATGCTTTGATGCAAGTGTACTTTTGATATATTTGTCCAATGTGGCATATTCCGTCCGTGTTAGGCAATAGCAATCCCGTTTTTATGACTGGATTCTACTAACCAGACTATGTTTCTGCATCGCGGAAATTATAGGGCCGTACGTCTCAGAATAGTCAGTTCAATTTGGGAAAGAAATCAATTACATCTGTATGTGGATGTGTGTAAATATTCAAATGTAATCCCCACTGTAATCTTTAAAATTTTCAGAAGTAACTGTAATTTAATTACTCATTTTTTCTTAGTAACTGTAACTGATTACAGTTACATTTATTTTGTAATTAAATTACGTAATTAAGTTACATGTAACTAGTTACTCCCCAACACTGCTGGCGGTGTGATCATTTAACCAGGGTACAGATTTAGGTTCGGATTTTTTAAGCTGCAGAGGACTTACTGAGTCTTAAAAATTATTGAAAACATTATTAAAACAATGTATAAGCTCTTCTGCATATGATTTAACAACAGGAGATGACAAAGGCACAGTAAATTAAATAGGTTTATGATCTAAGAAACTGTAATCACCTAATTCAATGTCCAGCACTGAAAAACCACAGGACATCACAAGGTCAAGTGTATGACCATGTGAATGAGTGGGACTTTTCACCAGTTGAACTAGATCAAATGAGTCTATAAGGCTAATGAAGGCCAGCACACAAGCACATTAAAATCTCCAAGGATTAAAAACTAAATTAGGAATAATACCACTTAAAAACACAGAAAAATTAGCAAGAAAGTCTTTGTGAGGTTTTGGGGGTCGATAAATCAATGCAATCACCAATGGATTAACAGAGCTCAGAGCCAGGAGTTGAAGTTCAAAGCTGTTATAAAATTTTATCTACGTCTTTAAAGCCCGGCAAGAAAAATTATCTTTAAAAATAGTTGCCAATCCTTCTCCCCTTCTCAAAGTCTGGGTTATTAAAAATGTACAGCTGAAACTGACTCATATCCCCGGCAGTAAACCAAGTTTTGTAACAAATAGAAAATCCAGAGAATGCAAAATAAAGAAGTCATTGAGGTTAAAAGTCTTATTCGCAGCTGATCTTGCGTTGACCAAAGCCATTCTTACCCGCACCAGTCCATCCGCTAAAGTGAGCGGATATTGTGCACACACACCGCCATGATGAAGATGAAGCAAATGGGGTTGGGGTAGCTGATCAAAGCTATTCATTATTAAATTCAATTTTCACATTCATTCTTGAGTGAGGGGGCAGGATGGTCACCCCCAATATCCACCCCACCCTCCCCCGACACCGTGCCTGAATACGTTTACAGTTTTTTTGGTTGACTCTCTTGTGAAACCTAGGTGCTGATGATATCTTTGCTCTACACCTCACTTTCTGATTATTCATACAGGAAGGAAAGGGACGGGTAGCCTTGTAATAATCAGTTGTTAGCAACCAGTCACTCTCAGAAAATTATCAGTCAGTATCAAGCAATTGACTTAACTGAATGGTCCCTAAATCCAGACCTGAGCGCTATTAATCAGTAAAATCACAGAAAACGGTAAGATAATACTATTTTTGTTTTTTATCATTTACAATCTTTTAATTAAAGATTGATGGATAAGCCAGTATGACTTAATGTGACATATTTTACTAAATTAAGTGTACTTTTTGAATTATGGATTTAAGACCAGTCAAAACTGAAGACATATCAACATTTCTTTATTATTATTTTTTACACTTTTAGAAAAAGTCGTCATTTAGCTCTTTTATGTTTGCAATACAGATAGTTTCAAAGCAGATTCACAGCAATAAACAAGACAATAACTTATGTTGCACATATTCAATTATAAAACATATATCTTTTCAGATGTAAAGCAGCTCTAAAAAGACACGTGTCTTTATAGAGGTCAATGTAGATCAGTATTGACAGTGTGAATGTTGCAAAGGGAACAAACTAAGTTGATTGTTGTTCAGTTTAATAGCACAAAGTTAATTAAATTAACTTTAGAAAATGGTTGTTTGCACCAAAAATGTATTGTTAATGCTGCCTTAAAATTTAAGTTTATTCAACTCAAACATCCAAGTTTTCACTAAGCGCAACTTAACATTTAATTTTGACTAAACATAAAAATTTTAAGGCAGCATGAACACTTTTTAAAGTTGAAACAGTTTTTTTTACAGTGGATAACAAGCTTAATTTGGTAATAAGCAGCTCTATAGAAGGCAGTTAAGAGTTTCATTAAAACTATAAAATAACACAAAATATTTAAGTATATTTATTTATTTCATAAATTACATATTGTACGGAATGTCCAAATTTTTGACTGGTAATGAATTATTTGAATGATTTATATCTAAATATGCTGGTTCTAATAAAGTTTTCCCCCGACAGTTGGCAGGGAAACATCTTAAACATGGATACTACTACAGAATTCAATTACCCAGATTTAGTACCTCCCTGCCCAGAAAACCTACGGAATATGAACAGCTTGGCTTTGGTCTTAGTTTACGTCATAGTCTTCTGTCTGAGCTTGCCGGGCAACTTGGTGGTGATCTTCGTGGTGTGCTGCATGGAGAACCGCAGGACATCTACTGATGTTTACCTGATGCACCTGGCCATCGCTGACCTGTGCTTTGCCCTAACTCTTCCATTCACAGCTGCTGACCTTCACGCCGGCTACTGGATGTTCGGCACATTTATGTGCAAACTAATATCAGGCTTGCAGGAAGCCACATTTTACTGCTGTGTCTTCCTGCTGGCATGCATTAGCATTGATCGCTACCTGGCCATCGTGAAAGCAACTCAATTCCTCACCCAAAAACGCCATCTGGTTGCCATAGTGTGTGCACTGGTGTGGCTATTTGCCTTTTTGTTGTCATTGCCCATTGTGGTGAATCGCGAGTCCTTTATCTCTATAAATACGGGAGATTATGTATGCCATGACAATTTGACCGCAGAAAACATGGATAGCTGGAGAGTAGGTTTGCGGATTCTCCACCACACTTTGGGATTTTTCCTGCCATTAGCCGTTATGGTATTCTGCTATGGTTTCACCATGTGCACTCTCTGCCGCACACGCAACAGCCAGAAGCAGAAGGCCATGCGGGTCATCCTGTCTGTCGTCTTGGCTTTTATCATCTGTTGGCTGCCCTATAATATCCTAGAGTTCACAGACAGCCTGATGCGAGGCAGCCAGGTGATGGAAACGTGTGAGCTGAGGGACAGCATAGACGTGGCCTTATACGTCACACAGGCAATGGCTTTTACCCACTGTGCTATAAACCCTATTTTGTATGCCTTCATTGGAAAGAAATTCCGCAACCAGCTTCTGACGTCTCTCTTTAAGAAGGGCCTGTTGGGGAGAGACACAATGTCGAAATATCGAGTGGGATCTGTTTATAGCTCTGGAAGCACTAGGCAAATGTCTGTGACTATGTAGTAAACTGTTATCCTCTTTTAACTTTCAAATTATACATATTCTTCCTCTTTATGCTACTGTCAAAGAAATCATTTGTAATAGCCAGAACTGATATCTCGTTCTATCTTATCCCTGTCTTAAAAATACAGTTTTGAGGTTGAGTCAGTTTAAATGAGCTGTAACTTGCTTGCATGTAAACTATAGATGCAGGGGTGTAGATTATGCGGGGGACATGCTAAAAAAGTCATACGAGGAAATTCAAAAGCGTCCAGCTATCACTGTATGAAAACATGGAAACATGAAAACATTAAACTTACGATTGTGTCAATATATAGTTTTTTGTGTTTTTCAAGTCATCTCCAGCAGGTAATAAATAAAGTATATGAACAATGCAGTGCTAATTTACATAGCATTTATTACAGTATAGAAACTATCCTGCCTTGTTATATTAAAAAATTAGTTTGTAGTATATAAATAAGTCATTATTATTTGATAATGTTCAACAGTTATAGATTTCTAAGGCAGTTAAAAGCTAGAAATTAGAGAAAAAATTTAATTTCCTATAAACTCAGTCAAAAGTTTTTGAACAGTAAGCTTGTTAATGTTTTTTAAAGAAGTCTCTTCTGTTCACCAAGCCTGCATCTATTTGATCCAAAGTAAAGCAAAACAGTAAAATTTAGAATTTTTTTTTACTAGGCTATTTAAAATAACTGTTTTCTATTTGAATATATTTTTTAATTACATTTATTGTAATTGCAAAGCTATATTTCAAACATTACTTCAGTCACGCGATCCTTCAGAAATAATTCTGATTGTGATTTGCTGCTCAAAAAACATTTATTAATATTATTATGTTGAAAACAGAGGAGTATATTTTTTTCAGGTTTCTCTGATGAATGGAACGTTCAGAAGAATAGCATTTATCTGAAATAGAAATCCTTTGTTACATTATAAATGTCTTTAACATCACTTTTGAACAATTTAAAGCATCCTCGCTAAATAAAAGTATTAATTTCTATAATTTCCATTCCAAAAAATAAAAATTATACTGACTCTAAGCTTCTGAATTGTATAGTGTGATATTACAAAAGCTTTTATTTCAGATAAATGCTGATCTTTTGATCTTTCTATTCATCAAAGAATCCTGAAAATGTTTTTACTGAACTGTTTTAATATTGATAATAATAATAATAATGATAATAATAATAATAATAATAATAATAATAATAATAATAATAAAAGGTTTCTTGAGCTTCAAATCAGCATATTAGAATGATTTCTGAAGTATGTGACACAGTATGTGAAAAGGGGAAAGTAGAGATTTTCCGTTTTGCATTTTTCAATTTTATTTTTTTTATTTTGGGGTTGGTAAAATCTCTTATTCTCACCAATGCTGCTTTTATTTGATCAAAAATACAGTAAAACAGTAATATTGTACAATGTTATTACAATTAAAAAATATTACAATTGTTTAGCTATGCAATTCATTCCTGTGATGCCATGATGAATTTTCAAAATCAAGAATGTTTTTTTACCACAAACATTTGAAAAGTTTTATTAGTTGCTTGTTTCAGCACGTGCTATTTGTGTTCTTATTCTAAAATAATGTAAAAAGCAAATTTCATTTTGGCTTCAAATGTGTAAATAAAGTTGCTTCAGGAAAAATATGTATCTCACAATTTTAAATTAAACTCTGTTTGAGTAATCAGTCTGCTAGCTCTAGGTCAGGCAATGACTTGATTTCATTATTGTCACCACTTCCTTTCCAAAACAAAACAGAGAGAAGTGAAGAAACCTGTTTTCCTCCTTCAAAGAGCACAGCCTTAAAAAACATTTCAACATACTGCACGTACACACAGATATGCAAAATATGAGCAAACTGCAAAAAAGGTATTATGTTTTATCTTCTAGATATATTAATTTTTGTAATATGATTATTAATTTGAATGGCCATTTTGACTAAGTGTTAATCAAGATAAAATTGCACCTGTCTATGTGGCACGTCATTTATCCATCTGGTTTGCACAGTTAAAGTCTTGAGAAATGGAAACAGGAAAAGGTGCTTTTGAAACAATACATTCCACTTCTGTCTTTTTGCATAAACAAACTCTTCTCTAAATCTTAATGCTGTGTCCATCCCATAATCTCTGGTTTATCCTCATAATCTGTGTTAACCTCAGTTTAACCTATTATCAGTTTACATATTTCTCTGAGTGTGAATTAAAGCACACTGGTGGTTATTTCCAATATTAATACATAAATACGACTAAAAGAAGGGTAAGAATTTAGATATTATTTAAAGAATCAGTGGAAAATGAAATATGTTAACTAATAATCAATTTCTGCCCTGATGCAAGCATGTTTTTGTGTTGTTATTTTCCAAGAAGGGTCCAGGATGTGGTTTGTCTCTCTTTGTTTTCCACTGTATTAAGTCAAAAATAGACTAAAAGAAGATGGTTAGACTTTAACGATTGCTGCATTACATGGAAAATTCACTTCTTTTGTCTCCTCTTGTGCCAAAAGATTTTACTAATAGACCAATTGATCTCCATGTAAGAATAACAATGAAGCTGCCATCTTTCTAAAGTCATGTTTTCAAAATCTCATATATATACATATGTAAAAATGTAATTCTGTATGATTTATAAGCTTGGTTCCTCATGGGAACTTAAATATGTCCCCATAAGGACAAGGGTTTTGTATATTGTATTTTTTTTTTTTATCAAAATGTCCCTATAACACAATTCTGCCTGCCATTAGCTGTCATGATGTTCGGCTGTGGTGCACGCTTTGTAATTGTATTTATTTATTTTTTAAAGGGACAATACACATTAATTAACATGAGTAAACAGGTCTACTATGTAAGTGTGCCAGATTTAGTCATTCAGGCTTATTGTAGTGTCGTTACTGGGCTTGTTGGGCCTTGGCGAGGTTTTCCCGGATGATGGGCATGACCCTGTCGATCCGCTCCCGCATCTCTCGTACGTGTTCCACCGTGGTTCGGTGGATGGCTGGCTGTTATTCCCAGGCCTCTCTGGCTACGTCAAGCAAGCCGTGGGGCTGTCGGCCAAAGAGGATCTCGAATGGGGTAAAGCCGGTGGATGCTTGAGGTACCTCTCGGATTCCGAAGAGTACATAGGGCAACATCTTGTCCCAGTCCCACTTGTCCTCGGCAGCCACTCAACGTGACATCTGTTTTAGCGTTTGATTGAACCGCTCGACCAAGCCATCCGTTTGAGGGTGGTACACGGTGGTGCGGAGCTGTTTGACCTTCAGGAGCTTGCAGAGGTCAGCCATCATCCGGGACATAAACGGGGTGCCTTGGTAAGTCAGTATCTGGGTGGGTATGCCGACCTGACTACTCAGCAGGAACAGCTCCTGGGCGATGGCTTTTGCGGTGGCCTTACGGAGGGGGGTGGCCTTAGGGTAGCGAGTGGCGTAATACAGGATGACCAGGATGTGTTCATGTCCCCGGGCAGACTTTGGCTTCCAGGTCCATCCCGATTAGCTCGAAGGGCACCTCGATGATGGGCAGCGTTATCAGCAGGCTGGGGGGAGGGGTGCGTGGACGCAGATGGGACAGTAAAGGTGGGGCAGGTGGCACAGTAAAGCAGGCCGTATTTCACAATGAAGTGAGGAGTTGGATGGGGTGCCGGCTGGAGCTCCTTCGGGTCGGCGATCCTCACTTGGGCCCAGCAGTGTTTCAGGCGGTCATCCTCATGCTGCTCTCTGGCCAAGGCCCCAGCCCCAGTCACCTGCTGGAAGAGGTCAAAGTAAAGATTAGGGTTATGAGGGGGTGACTCACCACCCCTGGGGCTGTCCGAGGCCAGCAGCACGGGACGCTGTCTGGGCTTCTTTGCTGTCTTCCACTTTTGGCGGTTCCCGGCAAGGTTGACAGGCTGGCTGGTGGTGGCGAGTAGGCGGTCAAATCCCGGCCAATCTTTCCCGAGAAGGACCGGGACTGGCAGATCCCTGACGATCCCGACTTCTACAGGCCAGGCGCCAGGGCGACGCTGACGAGAGCTCGGGACACGTGTCACGATATTTATTAATTCTATGGGTATAGTATTCCAAGTATGTATAGCTCTATAAGAAAATACTGATTGCCCAAAATAACTTCTTCTATGTGGTATTATGCAGTCCCTTCTAGTAGTGGCTCTAGTAAAATAATTAGAATTTAAGAGTAAAATATCTGCAAATTTAATCATATTTTCCCAACTTAAAACCCCACATTTACCGAATTTTTCGGACTATAAGTCGCACCTGAGTATAAGTCGCATCAGTCCAAAAATACGGCATGATGAGGAAAAACATATACAGTATAGGTCGCACTGGACTATAAATCGCATTTCTTTAGAACCAAGAGAAAACATTACCGTCTACAGCCACGAGAGGGTGCTCTATGCTGCTCAGTGTAGACTACAGGAGCACTGAGCAGCATCTCTGGCAGCATAGAGCACCCTCTCGTGGCTGTAGATGGTAATGTTTTCTCTTGGTTCATTTCTCTCGGTTCATGTCAAATTAATTTTGAAAAATAAGTCGCACCTGACTATAAGTCGCAGGACCAGCCAAACTATGAAAAAAAGTGCGACTTATAGTCCGGAAAATACATTAGTTAACATTTCACAATGATGATATGAATTAGACCTGTTATCCAATATTTTCAGAGTCTGCTTATAGAGTCTTTCTATTGATTGCAAAATAGTCCCACCTGTCTGTGTCCAACTGGTGAGACAGTAATTCATATGTGAAAGAATCATAGCATTAATTTATAACTTTGAGGCGTCAGTGGTGAAATGATTTCTTATAAATCTAAAATTTGCCAAATTTAATTTAATTTTATTCCCAACTTTTTAAACTTTTTTTAACATGTAAGTTGTGAATCAAGTATTAAACCTAGTTAACTGATAACCTTTTACCTTCAACTGTGACATCTGGATCTGGATCTATCCGGGTCTATTGGCAGACTTTGAAAAAAGCATACATACAGTTTTGCTAACATTAAGATGTAAACAAGTTTTTTTAACCAATTTGTAATCTTAAAATTTCTGCTGATAATTCATCTGCCACTTGTTTTTTTAGTTTTAGCATTCAAGTGTATCATCAGCATACATCTGGCAATTAACAGCAGGTGCACAAACATCAGGCAAATCATTAATATAAAAACTGAATAACAGAGGACCTAATATTGATCCTTGAGGGACACCAACTGAATTTATAAGTGATTGTGAGATTTTATTGTCCACTTGAACACACTGTTGTCTATCCATTAAATATGATTTTATCCATTTAATTATTCTTGTTGAGAAATTATAATTAAACAACTTTTTAATTAAAATCTCATGATTTACTGTGTCAAATGCTTTCCTTATAAACCTAGAGAAACAACTCCCACCACACCACTTTTATCTAATTTTGCTTTACTATTTTACAAAAGTAGACACTTTGCGGTTTCTGTTGAATGGTACTTTCGAAAACCAAACTGCATCGGCTGCAATGAAAATTATGTGTTATTCAAATGTAATATTATCTGTTCTGAGATATTTGCTGCACACGCAACAGCCAGAAGCATAAGGCCATGTGGGTCATCCTGTCTGTCGTGTTGGCTTTTATCGTCAGCTGGCTAGAGTTCATAGACACCCTGATAGCATAGACGTGGCCTTGTACGTCACACAGGCAATGCTTTCTCTCACTTTGCAATATATCCTGTGTGCCTTTATTCGGAAGAAAATCCCACAAACATCTTCTGACGTCTCTCTTTAAGAAAGGCCTGCTAGGAAGAGAAACGTTGTTGAAGTATCGAGTGGGATCCATCAATAGCTCTGGGAGCACTACGCAAATGTTCAGAAGTCCACCTCGTTCTCCTCAACCAGAGGCTTTGATCCCTCAAGGACCACACCAGTGAGTTTTTAGATCTTGCTCACCAAACCCTCTAACCATCATTGGTCTTTATCATCACAGCCACGGCATGAGAACCATGGCATTAGCTTATTTAAAAAATCTGACCCATGTTATTTTCTTCTTACATAAAAAAATGTAAAGGGCAAATTATTATGTGTTGATACTGCTTCACAGTTCCTTCAGTAAAAAAAGTTAACTTACAGTTGTACATAAAAGTCTGTTTAGAAATCAGTCTGCTCTTGGTCGGGCAATGACATGATTACACTAATGTCACCACTTCTCTGACAAAACAGGAGAAATTACAGAGAGAAGTGAGGTATCTTGGTTTCCTCCTTCACAGAGCAAACATACTTGCAAAATAAAGTTACACTTTTATTTTTATATGTGTGTTATTAAATTCTATTCTTTAAAGTTAATCGAAAATATATGAATCTGAATTATTTTCACCCAGGGGTTTGTTTATATATAATTTCCTGGTTTTTGTAAGGTTTTGTTTTCAAAAAAAAAAAAAAAAAGGAAATATGCTGTGGTCAAGCTCAGACACCTGGTAAGACATGATAAGCCTCTTGCGTATATGATATTTTTAAAGGGTTAAAGTTAGCAGCTGTTCACATGAGGATGCCAACTTGAAATATGTTAAGCTGATATCAATTGTAACAGTCCGGTCAATTTCTGTATTTTTGTGAAAGGATGGAGTGTTTTCAATTCACTCAACCCAACTAACAGAATTTGTTACTGATATTTGTATAAGTAGGCTATGTTTTTTTTATATTCCAAATTCACCAACTGAAATTGATATCTGAAACTGCTTAGAATTTATCCTGAACTACAGTACATTATCAAAATGAATTACAAAAGGAATAAGGAGTCATTTCAGGCATGGTTAGTAGCAACAACAAAACTTTTTTTATTGTATTTTTTATTTGTTTTTTTACTAGGTCTATTTAAGAATATATATAAAAAATGAAAAGTTGCAAGCAGCGATGAAAGGGCCCTAACACCCGGTGGCTTTAGGAAAACAGCAAACAGTGGTAAATATAAAGTGGAATATGTCAACGTCATTTATATGAGCCAAAGTTCCAGCTGCCAGCTGGTGGTGCTATGATTATAACTAAATGTTGACATGTAGATATCTTCAAACTTTGCGCAAGCACAAAATGGGCATGGAAATGTGCATATGCAATTTTCCACGAACATATCAGGATTTATAAAAAGTAAACTAGGCATAAATATGTGCACACCGTATGGACACTCTAGGCTTTAAACATTTTAAAGTGACCTTTTAGACAAATTGAAAAAAATTGAATTGTGAGGTCTCAAAACGCATTTATAGTCTGTATCTCATATATTTCTAATGTATTGTAGGCCTACTCTTAAAGGGTCAGTTCACCCAAATGTTAAAATTACGTTTTCAATTGAGGGACAGAAAGCTCTCGGACTGAATCTAAAATATCTTAAACTGTGTTCCGAAGATGAACGGAAGTCTTACGGGTTTGGAACGACATGAGGGTGAGTCATTAATGACATAATTTTTATTTTTCGGTGCACTAAACCTTTAACAACAGCAAGACAAAGGAGCTCATTGTGAACTTCAGGAAGAAGAAAGAAAGCACTCATGACGCCATCCACATCCTAACTCTAAGGTTGTGGGTTCAAGTCTCAGGCCGGCAATACCACGACTGGGGTGCCCTTGAGCAAGGCACCAAACCCCTAACTGTTCCCTGGGCACCGCAGCATAAATGGCTGCCCACTGCTCTAGGTGTGGGTTCACTACTGTGTGTGTGCACGTCGGATGGGTTAAATGCAGAGCACGAATTCTGATTATGGGTCACCATACTTGGCTGTATGTCACTTCACTTCATTAATGGGATTTTTGTTGAATGGGTCTCCAGCTTCAAGTTCCTGGGAACCACCATCTCAGAGGACCTGTCCTGGACCACAAACACCTCCAGCTTGGTCAAGAAGGCTCACCAGCGCCTCTTCTTCCTCAGGACACTGAAGAAGAACCAGCTGTCTTCAGCCATCATGGTGAACTTCTACCGGTATGCGATCGAGAACATCCTGACCAGTTGTATCATAGTCTGGTATGGGAACTTCTCTCAGCTGCTGACCGCAAGGCACTGCAGAGGGTGGTGAAAACTGCCCAACGCATCACAGGGACACCACTTCCTGCTATTGAGGTCATCCAGAGAAAACGCCATCTACGTCAAGCTCGCAGCATTATTAAGGACTCCTCTCACCCTGACCATAGACTGTTTAACCTCCTGCTCTCCGGGAGATGCTTCAGGAGCCTCCGGACAAGGACCAGCAGACTCAAGAAGTGCTTTTTCTCTACATCTGTCCCCTTTCTGAATTCTGCCCACTGAACCCCTAAATTATGTACATACTGTAGTACTGGCTTATCTGTATATTTTTTGTTCATTTTTAACATATTGTAGACTCTGTATATCCTATAATTACTGCTAATTGCGCTTCTGGTTATTACATTTTTATCCATTTTACTGATAGTCCACTGTATGAAAACTTTTTGGGTATAATCACAGTTGGGTATGTCACAGTTTACTTTATTTTGCTATACTCACTTACATAAATGAACTGTAGTGTCCTGCACCCACTAGTAATATATATATATTAAAGGGATAGTTCTCTTTCAAATTAAATTTTGGTATGTTTTAGCTTACCTCAAGGACATCCAAGATGTAGGTTTCTTTGTTTCCGCAGTATTTCCCATTTTGATATTTTTAGGTCAAACCGTTCTTGTCTGTTACTCATATAATGGAGGTCTATGGTCACCACCTCAAAGAGCATGAACAGAGAAGTCCAAATTAAACAGTTCCCCATCGTAAGTACACATTGATGACCTAAGACACGAAACGAGTGGTTTGTGTAAGAAAACGGAACAGTATTTATATCGTTTTTACCTCTTGTACACAACCACGTCCAACTGATCTGAGGGCGCGAGTGCTTCCTGATGTGACGTGTGCTCGCGCTCTGGCTTAGTCTGCGCAAGTGCGGTAAGCGCTGGAAGTGATCTCTCGTGCATGAACGTCACAGATTGTTTACTGTTTACCACACGCTACGCCACCAATCTGCACTGTCTGAAATATAATGCAGTAATTGTAATTAATTAATTTGTTTATAATGCACCCTATAATCGTTGCGATTATAATAAAAATACAACACATTACTCACTCTATTGACAGCATGCCATTGGGTCCCTCTGGCATTGGACATCGCCTCCAGTTTATACGTGGCAAACTAAACACAACGTGTAAAACGCTGCATCTCAACAGCGGAGAAAACTCAGGAACTTCAGTCAGGCAGGTGTGTGATGTGATACTGTCAATGTCCTCGTCGTCGTCTTGTAGTTGTTCCATTCATGACAACATATGCTCTCCACTTCTGTTGGCATCTCACAACACTTGCTACTAAAACACCACCAATTTTGAAGAGATCTCTGTCTCTCTGAGGCTTGAAGGCGTGCTGCTGCAGCGGATCGCTCCTGAGTACTTGATTTGTGTATTCTGGTACATGTGGTTGTGAAAAAAATTAAACGTTGTCTATGGATATATTGAAATCGTCTTCCATTGCAATTTCCTGTACGTCTAAATATGTTTAGATCTTCACAGTGAAAGGTAACACTTCCAAAATCTCTGTGTAAACCATACAGTAGACAGTAAGTGTAAACAATGAGTGATGTACATGCGCGAGAGATCACTTCTGGCACTTTCCGCGCTTGCGCAGACTAAGCCAGAGCGCGTGTGCATGTGGACGTGGTTGTGTACAAGAGGTAAAAACGATATAAATACTGTTCGTTTTCTTACACAAACTGCTCGTTACGTGTCTTAGGTCATCAATTAGCCCTTCCACACATACAGACTTTTCCGGAAAATTACCGGTAAATTGCCGTAAAGAGATCATGTGTGAACAGGATCTTTTCAAAAATACCGGTAAATTCGTTCCCGCAATTTACCGATATGAGAAGTTGTAACATTACCAGTAAATTGCCGGAATTCTGCTGTGTGTGAACGCAGAAGGAAAATTACCGGTATGAGCACGTAAGAGTTCAGAACGCGGTGACGTAAGACGTCTACTCCGGGCCAATCATAACAATGTGACGCATTTACGCACTGTTTAAGAAAATAAAATAAATGTCATCCAACTGAAGCGACAGTGAAATTAAAGCGCTTCTCCTTATCCGGGCGGATGAAGAAATATGTCATAATTTGAGAGAAACTGTTAGTGATGCAGTAACGTATGATAAAATAACTGTTAACTGTCTCCGAGAGCAAAGCATTCACAGGAAAAGTCAGGTCATCAATAAACTGAAAACATTGTGTCTTAATATCTAAAAAATAAACGACCATCACAAACGAAGTAGTAGACCTAGTGGAAGTATTTCTTGTTCCTATTATGACTTTTGTCAATCTATTTGGGGACCCTGCTACTCCATAAATCCTGTAGCTCTAAACCAGTAGATCTCAACCCGCGGCACGTCATGAAATCACATGCGACCCACCATGCCGAACACAATAAAAAAATAATAATAATAATTTTACAACTTATTTTAGTTTTTACATATGGAAAAACACACAGGGTAAAAACGAGAAGTCGGAGCAGTGGAGAATAGTGCTGGACATTCGGCATCAACTTTCGGTTTGCCCCGCAACTCACTTCAGCCCGTCTTTTTTCCCAATTCTCCCAAAACAGCTATTAAAATAGTTCAGTTTTGTATGTTTGGAGCAGTTTTTGATCGTTAAACAGGCCTATAAGTTTATTTTTTAAAGCGGCCAGCACAGAGAGAGAGAGTTTACATAGCCTATGTTTAATGAGTTTAGCCTTCTGAAATCATCACGAATTGTCTAAAATAAAATCTAAAGATATAAAATTAACGATTAACGTTAAACCCAGATACATGTGCGCTATATCGAATTTTTTGTGCGGAGAGTGCAAGATAAAGCACGCTTTTTATGGGACATATAGGTGCCAGCGCGATCATAATATAAAATAAAGAAATAAAAAATAAAGAAAACTTTCTGCCGTCTCGTCTTGAACAGGAGAGCTTACAAAAATAAACCGAAACTCAGCGAATACATGCCTCGCAGACATGATAAATATATTTATAGAAAGCTTTAAATTACTACTTAACGAAGTAATAAAAACAAACAACAAAAAATCTCAATACAATTATAATCCATATAGGAGGCCCGTCTAATGAGATGATGAGTCAGGCAACTTCATCCTTGCGACACAGACTCAGAAAACACTAGTTTATTAGTAAATAATTCAAATATCTTTTTACTATTTCCCTCTGTCACATTCATGGTTATTACTTTTTCCGGTGAGTTTCTTTTGAACTCAATTTGAACGCAGAACTGTTTATCTGCGCTGATAGACTATTTAATATGAATTTGGATCAATAGGCTACATTTGTGAACGCACCTTTTCTGCAATGTCGCGCGTCTTACAGACTGCAATTTACAATCGCAACTTCATTGTGCTATTAATCCTTTCAAGCCGATTTTCAACAAATTGGTCAGCTCCCGACAGCATCAGGTGTTTTATTAATGGTGAGTATAATTATTTAAACCAGTCGTCTATTACGATGTCTCTGTAACAAAAGCAGTTGCATGAATACTAAAGTTTGAAACAAAAATGAAACCATCAAAAGAAATAGGCTATTGAACACGTATTACCCTCCATGTTTAAAAATACAAGTGCAGCTGTTTAGAGGTTATTGACGTCACAGAATTTACTGGTATTTTGGAATGGATGTGTGAATGGTGCTTTTCCGGAAAAAAGACGGAATGTCGTTGACTGTGTGAACAGCGCATTTTTGAATTTACCGGTAAAGTCGTTCCGGTAATTTTACGGCAATTTACTGGTATTACTGTGTGAAAGAGGCTAATGTGTACTTACAATGGGGAACCGTTTAATTTGGACTTCTCTGTGCATGCTCTTTGAGGTGGTGACCATAGACCTCCATTATATGAGTCACAGACAAGAACGGTTTGACCTAAAAATATCAAAATGGGAAATACTGCGGAAACAAAGAAACCTACATCTTGGATGCCCTTGAGGTAAGCTAAAACTTATCAAAATTTAATTTGAGAGTGAACAATCCCTTTAAAAATCATGTCTGGTGTGTGATAAATTTTTGGTTTGACTGTGGATTAATTCTTGTTAAAACTACAAAAAGTAATTTAGTCAAGAGCAATGAGTGATTTTCTTTCTTTCATTTTCTTGGATTAACATTACAGCAGCTAGTAGCTAAATTAGGTGTGGTCACTTTAAGAGACAATGCATCCATTTTAATGATACACATCCCATTTCTTTCTCCACTGTTTACTTTCACTTATGACATAACCAACAGTTTTTTCAAGGATACTCTCAAAGACGGGTATTTTGACATAATTGTGTACGTATTTGTCAGTACAAGAGACAGAAGAGGCAAATGTGCCCCGAGCACACAGAACACCATGTGTGGGTGCTGAATTGGCCTTTTACTGTTGCATGTTTAAACTGTCATTTGCATTTGTTTGTTCAGGTGAAGGAGAGCTCGTTTCAGTGTTGCGGTGTTCTGTGAGATGCGGCTCTCTGCGTGTGCACAGAACACGGCGCAAGTACTCATTTCAAGTTGTTTTTGAATGCTTTAAACTCCTTTGAATGTTTAAATTGGCGAGGCTTAAAAACACATGCAAATGATAAGCTTTTGTGACCATACACAGTAATGGCCCGTCAACTGTCCTGGAATGTATTTCCCATTCAATGACATAACTATCCAATTTACCACCATATGATGTATTGTTGAAATTAACTAGTTATGACTGTTTCCTGAACACGGTCGCATCTCCTTTGTTTAAACCAGAGCCGTATAGAGAGAGAGTTGCGACAACGGAATGGCTTCCCCGCTGACATGGAGAGGAGAAAATAATGGTTGGCTCAAGTCAGCAGGAGCAATTTGAATATATAAAAATTACAACAACAAAAAATTGTTAGGTAATTATACTTAAATGTATTTATATATAAATTTATACTTAAAAACTTTTTTACATGGAAAATGATTTACTAGAAATAAGGAACAAGCAAAGCTTTGCAAAACCCAGGGAGGTGAGACATTGGAGGGAGTCATTAGTGTTACCTGATCTCAAGGGCGTAGATTTGGTTTGAACATTGGGGGGGTTAAACGTTGTATGCTGCCCGTTATTTTTTTTCAAAAAAATTTTTTTTTATGTGTATTGTTATTGGATAATTTATTTCTTCCTATCTATCTATCTATCTATCTATCTGGCAACATGCTTTAACTGATTACAAATTCAACATATACAAATATGAAAGAGACAACATTTAGACATTTATTTTAAGATTTTTACATTCCACCTCAATGCCTTTTCATTTTTTTTCTAAAGGGAAACACATCTTTAAAACATTAAAGGCATTAATGTATAGCCTAACTTTACAAAGCTGCTGTTTTTCTATACTGTTTCCTATTTTATTTTATTTTATTGATTGAATGGCATCTTCTTTACCTGATCACCTGCTCCTCCTCTCCCTCTGCTGACTTTTCTACCCTGCAGCTATATTTACCTCGAATCTGTTATAAAAACATGTTAAGAGATTATACACCTCATAACGTTATGAAATTTGTGTATAATCATCATTAATAAAATTCTAACATGGTAGAGATTATCAAAAGAAAGAAATTAAGTATTGAAACCCGCCAGTAGGCGGCAGTGTTTCACTGTTTTAATGAGTTAGCCACTTAAATCGTTAATTCATCCAATTCGTTCAAAAGTCAGATTAATTTAGTAAGAAAACACACACCGATGTGAATACTTTTGTCGTTGATAATTACAGACACTATTGAAAAATATACTAGCAAAACAGACAGCTGCTTTGGTAACTTGTTATACTGATAGTTATAGCTAAATACATTGCAATGGATTAGCTAGCTAAAATATATGTGGTGTGTACTAACTATTACACAATATTCTCATACCTCATTCTCAGTACATGCTTTTTATTTTCTTTTTTTTGCATCCCTCTCTGACCAGCAGTTAAATATAGTCCGCTGTGCAGCGCTTCTCTTCATTTTTGGCGTTAACATTAACCGTGTGCTCTCCCATTCAAACACCACTCGCTTGTTTTGGTGAAAGTGCGACTCATTGGTTGGGCGTTACCAATCGGTTCAATGGAGGGGGAGTATTTTTTGTCTGATTAATTATGACATACTCATATTTGATTAAGAACAAAATTATTTTTACAAAATAAATGAATTCTATTTTTTCATATTATATTTTTCATTTGATCTACTGTGATTTTCATGTTGAAATATTGGGGGGGGGTTGTAACTGATGGATTTGAATATTGGGGGGGTTACCTCCCCCCCATCCCCCCCACAAACTACGCCCCTGCCTGATCTGTACCGTATGTGGGTAGACAAAAAAAAAAGTTTTTAACTAAACTAAACGTACTCGGTTACTAACGTAACCTCGGTTCCCTGAGATGAGGGAACGAGTACTGCGTAAGCTAGCTTACGCTATGGGAAAAGGTCCCCTTTTCTCGAGAATATGAAGCCAAAAATTATCCTTAATTTTTAAATAATGTAAAACGCAGTGCTGCAGCACAGCAGACCCAAGCGAAGCGGCTCGCGCGCTTATTGGCTGTGCTGCGGCAACTGCAGCAACCTATGGTGAGGCGGCGGAGAGTAACGAACCAATGGGGGCGCTTCGCGCCCATTGGACGTCAGAGCGCGCCAAAATAGGCGTGGCTGGAACTATATAAGCCACCGCTTCACCATAGGGATCAGGTTTTAAATCGACTAAAGCGATCACCCGGTCCGAGCACATAGCACGGCAGGTTACGCAGTACTCGTTCCCTCATCTCAGGGAACCGAGGTTACGTTAGTAACCGAGTACGTTCCCTTTCGAGAGTACTCTCGTACTGCGTAAGCTAGCTTACGCTATGGGAACACAATGTAAAACGCCGTGTGTGCTCGGGAACTTCGACCTGTCACAGCACGAGGCGAGAGCTCGGGGCTTTATAGCAGGAGAAATCCCAGTCCCAACAGCCAACCTTAGTGAGCTTTATATAGGGAACGAAAAAAGGGGGACGTGATAAGGCTTAGCACGTCTATATAGAATGTACCCTGGCCTGCAGGGCAGGGACTTGCAGATTATAGAATCTAATAAATGTGGACGGAGAGGCCCAGCCTGCCGGCGCACAGATATCATCCAGTGGTATCCCGCAGGACCACGCCCATGACGAGGCCATACCTCGGGTGGAATGGGCTCTGATGCCGAACGGGCAGTGAAGGCCCTTAGATTTGTAAGCCAGCGAGATAGTGTCTACTATCCATCGCGATAGGCTTTGCTTCGTGGTGGCGAGACCTCGGGTGCGCCCACCAAAGCATATGAAGAGCTGGTCCGACCTCCTGAATAAGGCAGAGCGCGCAATATAGGTTTTAAGAGCCCTGACGGGGCAGATGAAGCTCGCGTTGCTTTCGTCGCTTTGCGAGGAAAGGGCTGACAGCGAGATGACCTGCGCTCTGAACGGTGTTGAGAGCACCTTGGGGACATAGCCGTGTCTTGGTCTGAGAATGACTCTGGAGTCATTAGGCCCAAACTCGAGACAGTCAGCGCTTACAGATAGCGCATGTAAATCCCCCACTCGCTTGACTGAGGCCAGAGCCAGTAGAAAAGCGGTTTTGAACGAAAGAAGCTTCATATCGACAGACTGAAGCGGTTCAAAAGGGGGGCCCTTTAAGGCCTCTAGGACCGTAGACAGGTCCCAGGAAGGGATTGAAGGGGGTCGGGGAGGGTTCATCCGACGAGCCCCCCTAAGGAAACGAATGACCAGTTCGTTTTTTCCCAGTGATAGGCCGGCCACCGGAGCATGAGAAGCTGCAATGGCTGCCACATACACTTTGAGCGTAGACGGGGATCTGCCCGCATCTAAACGCTCCTGTAGGAAGGAGAGTATCTCCGACACGTCACATAAGTGAGGGTCTAGGTTCCGTGTCCCGCACCAGGTGGAGAACACTGACCATTTCTGCGCGTATAGGCGCCTGGTTGAGGGCGCTCTGGCTTCCGTAATGGTCTTTAACACTCCCTCAGGGAGGTTCCCGGGTACCCGTTGAGGGGCCATACATGAAGGGCCCAAAGTTCGGGGTGGGGATGCCAGAGCGCGCCCCTCAGCTGCGTGAGGAGATCTTTCCGCAGCGGTATTGGCCATGGGGCTGTACTGGACAGCTGCATCAGCTCGGAGAACCAAGGTTGGGTCGTCCAGAGTGGGGCTACTAGCAGCATAGCACATCTGCTCTTCCTGACCCGATCGATGACCTGCGGTAGCATCGCGACCGGTGGGAAGGCATAAAGCGGGCGTCTGGGCCAATCGAGGGCCAGCGCGTCCCTGCTCTTTGAAAAATATATTGGGCAATGAGCGTTGTCTTCTGAGGCGAAGAGGTCGACCTCTGCCCTGCCGAAGATGCTCCACATCAACTGAACCGTCTGTGGGTGAAGAGACCACTCCCCAGGGGGAACATTCGCCCTGGAAAGCATGTCCGGGCCCCGGTTCAGGATGCCAGGTACATGCGCTGCCTTTAGCGAGCGCAGATTGTAATGTGCACATGTCAGAAGACGCTCGGTCAGGGTGTGCAAGGTTTCTGACCTGACACCACCCTGGCGATTTATGTAGGCCACCACTGACATGCTGTCTGATCTGACCAGAACGTGGTGGCCCTTTAAAAATGGGAGGAAAGCTTTCAGGGATAGTTCGACCGCTATCATCTCCATACAGTTTATGTGTAACAGTCGCTCCGGGCTCGACCAGAGGCCGGAGGCAGACCTGCCCTCGTACAGGGCGCCCCAACCGAGGTTGGATGCATCTGTCGAGACTACTTTCCATTTCGAGACAGCGCCCGTGCTTACGCCTAACTGATACCAGTTGGCTATTTTCCAAGGGGCCAGAGCTGCGATGCAGCCGTGGGTCACCCTGATGCGCGCGCGGCCGGAAATCCAGGCGCGCGCTGGAACACGGTCTCTCAGCCAGCGCTGTAGTGGGCGCATGCGCAGCAGGCCCAGTTTGAGAACCGCAGAGGCTGATGCCATCAGACCTAGCATTTCCTGAAATCGTTTGAGCGGGTAAAGAGACCCGGCTTTGAACGACACGGCTAAATGCTGAATAGTGAGAGCGCGCTGTGACGTCAGACGCGCTGTACATGTCACAGAGTCTATGTCTATCCCCAAAAAGGAAATCCTCTGGCTGGGAGACAGAGCGCTCTTGACAGTGTTGATCGTGAGACCCAGGCATTCTAAATGGCTGAGGATCCAGGATCTGTGTGTCGTCAGTAGTTCCTCGGAATGGGCTAAAACTAGCCAGTCGTCGAGGTAGTTCAATACTCGCACTCCCCGCATTCTCAGGGGTGCGAGAGCGGCATCCATGCACCGTGTAAACGAACGGGGCGCTACGGAGAGGCCGAATGGAAGAACCATGTACTGATAAGTCTGCCCCTCGAAGGCGAATCTCAAGAATGGCCTGTGATGGGGTGCTATTTGAATGTGAAAGTAAGCGTCTTTCAGATCCACTGAGAAAAACCAATCCCTCGGGCGAATTTGCGCGAGTATTTGTTTGGTAGTTAACATTTTGAACGATCGCGTCATAAGCGCTTTGTTCAAACGTCTGAGATCTAGGATGGGTCTGAGACCGCCATCCTTTTTTGGTACGAGGAAGTAGCGGCTGTAAAAGCCTGACTCGCGCTGCGCAGGGGGGACAGTTTCTATCGCCCCTTTTGCAAGAAGGTTTATCAGTTCGGCGCGAAGGACGTGTGTCATTTCGCTTTTCACTTTCGTTTCGACCACGGCGCGAAAGCGCGGCGGTCTGCGAGCGAACTGGAGCGAGTAACCTCGTTTTATTATATTCAAAACCCAATCTGATATGCCGGGGATGGCCTGCCATGCAGCGGCTCGTGCGGCTATGGGTTGAATGTGTTTCGGGCACTGGCCGCCTGTTATGAGGGGACCAGTAGCTCGAGTATGCTGTGCTTGTGACACTGTGGTGACAGCGCTTATTTGTAGGGTTGCGCACTGAGAAGTGGGCACGCGCGCTACATTTAGAGCACCTCCGGCGCGAGCGGGAAGGTGGGCATGAAAGGAGACCCGAGAGAGTCTTTGTGACACTTGGGGGAGTGTGTATACATGTAGGGGTGCGTACTGTGTAGTGGGCACACTGCCTACATAGAAAAAGCTCTTTTTGTGCTTTATTGAGGTCGCCGTGAAAACGGTGTTTGTGTGCAGGCGTGCGTGCATTGTAACAGGCTCGTTTACTGCAGTATAGACATCTCCAACCGCCTTTAGTGAGGGGATTGGAGGAAGCATGTGAGGTTTCTTGTGTGGTGGTCCGGCCGCAGCGGGACTTAACCACGGTCTTTTCAGCCCGAAGGTCAGGAGGGCTTCGGAGGCTCGGGGTTCAGCACAATCCTGGGCCGAGGTCCCCGTCTCTCTGGCGGTTTGCGGCTCGTAGAGCGAGAGTGGTGCTGGGTTTTGGTCGCTGGGCGAGACTGTAAGTCTGGCTGCGATGGCTTCGAGGTCTGAGGGGGCGGCGCATTTCTACGGCGTCCCGCAGCAGAGCTAGAGCGTTTCGCCAGGAAGTGTCTCATTGCCTGCGACGTTTTCTGAGCCTCAGTGAAGCGTTCAGCGAAACCCTTAACCGACTGGCCAAAGAGGCCGGAAGGCGAGATAGGAGAGTCGAGAAAGGCGGATTTGTCGGCGTCTTTCATCTCCGTGAGCGTGAGCCAGAGGTGTCGCTCTAAAACAGCGAGGCTTGCCATGCTTCGGCCGATCGCTTGTGCTGTGGTCTTTGTCGCACGCAGGGCTAGATCAGTAGCGCTGCGGAGATCTTTAAAGTCATAGGTATCTGGGGCAGACTCGTCCAGGTTACGGAGAAGTCTGGCCTGAAAAACCTGCAGCACAGCCATGGTGTGTAGAGCCGAAGCAGCTTGACCAGCGGAGGTGTAAGCTCGGCCAGCGAGAGCTGAGGTGGTGCGGCACGGCTTGGATGGATGCACAGGCTTCGACCGCCATCCAGCGGCTGAGGGCGGGCAGAGGTGTGCAGCAATAGCCTCCTCGAGAGGCTATTAACCGTGGTCTCGGGCGCCGTCGACAGAGGAGAGCGCTGACGAGACAGAAGTCTTCAAGCGTGCGGAGAATGGGGCTTTCCACGACTTCGAAGAAGGGGGCGTTTCTTTGCGGAGGGGCCGAAGGGCGCCCCTGCAGGAACCATTCAACCAGCCTGCTTTTAGCGGGCTCGTCTGGAGGAGACCAGTCGAGCTGAAGGTCGCTGACAGCCCTTGTAACCACGCGAGTAAGCTCCGCGTCGATATCGGCGCGTTGTCCGGTGCAGCTGAGTGCTGTAGAGGGGGGGGGGGTCCGCAATGGAGCCCGACCATTCCTCACTACTGGACGCGGCGAGAGAAAGGCTGTCGTGTCTGTCCTCTTCCGCCTCAGGCGCTCCGAAGGAGAAGGGGGCGCTGGTGAGCAGGGACTGGCGCTGCTCATCCACGAAGAGGACAGGCGAAGGAGCGAGAGCGGGCGAGGCACGCGGGGAGTGTTCCGGCGTGAGCTCGCGTGTAACAGTATGCTCAGGCATTCTCTGATCGCGGCATTTCTTACGCGCCACTTGAGAGAGAAGAGGCGGAGCGGGTGGAGCATCGTGGCTGGTTTGAGCTAATCGAGCCCGCAGGGTCGATATAGCCATGTCGTCGCACTCAGGGCAGCCGCCCTTGAAGAGTGCGCTCTCAGCATGCTCGCGGCCCAGGCAGGAGACACAGATGATGTGGCGGTCTTCGCTGGGCAGAGGGCCTCGGCAGGAAGCGCAGGCCCGAGGCATTTGAAACAACGCCTCGAATTCTGGAGGAAAAAAGTGTGATGCAGCGGCAAACACACTAGCTTCGAAAAGGATATAGTCACGCCGGATGGCGCAGCAGGAAGCGAGTGCTGAAGGCGGCGTCGAGATGAAGCATGAGCCGGCGTCCTCAGATCTGCGTTGCAGTGCTATCCCGCTGAGAGGCTTTTCGACGGCGTGTAGAGGCTTCTCCGGAGAAGACAGCGAAGTGCAGGTGAGATCGCTGAAGGAGATGAAATCTGATCCCTATGGTGAAGCGGTGGCTTATATAGTTCCAGCCACGCCTATTTTGGCGCGCTCTGACGTCCAATGGGCGCGAAGCGCCCCCATTGGTTCGTTACTCTCCGCCGCCTCACCATAGGTTGCTGCAGTTGCCGCAGCACAGCCAATAAGCGTGCGAGCCGCTTCGCTTGGGTCTGCTGTGCTGCAGCACTGCGTTTTACATTATTTAAAAATTAAGGATAATTTTTGGCTTCATATTCTCGAGAAAAGGGGACCTTTTCCCATAGCGTAAGCTAGCTTACGCAGTACGAGAGTACTCTCGAAAGGGAACTCAAGTCACTCTGCAGGCACATTTTGATGCAAACCAATTTGTCATGACCAAAAAATTCAAGAGTAGACTGAGACCAGATGCTATTCCCACAATCTTTGTACATCGTCCTGTGGTCAAATAGAGGAGGGCCCTGCTCCACGATGCACCCCTAGACCTGTAAACATACAGCAAATGGCTGCTGATTACAGCTATATTATTTCTGGTAAAACATATAAGTACAAACTCGTACTAGTTAAAGTAATATTTCTTATTTTGAAGTGATGTGATATTTTCAATATTTAAAATTAGCAATACCATGTATTCTGCCTCTATCAGTTTCAAAGGTTGAGGAAAAAAAAGAATGAGGACACTCAGAGAAGGGAAAGTGACAGTGAAAAAATAGAGGACATGGCTAGAGAGGAGAGACGGGGACAGGTGACACTACCCAGTCAGTCAGCAGCAAGTCAGTCAGCATACCAGTGACCCGGGTCTATTTAAAAAAAATTAAAGAGACAAAAAAAAAAAAAAAATGCTAAGGCAGCACTAAGAAAAATAAAGAATGAAAATGCAGCTCTCAAAAAAAATAAATAAATAAATAAAAAAATAGGTCCCCTCAGCACTCCTGACCTGCATCCTCACTGATGCTCCATCACAGAACAGTCCAGTGGCACCACTAATCCTCCACCTACCAGCACCCACAGAATGTTACAGTATGTTACTTTTATACACTAACAAGTTTAAGTATATAATACAGTAGTATTATATAATATAGACAGGTTATATAATATAGACAGGTAATAGTCAATGAATCACAATGACTAAAAACACTCCTCCCATGTTTTTGCAAACTCAATTAACTCTAAACTTATATCAATAGGGTGCATTTTATTATTAAGGAATTTACTTATTTAATACGTGTAATAAAGAACAAACGTTATAACCTAATTTTTACCACTTCCAATCACCGCTGTCACACGTGCTCAAACGTTATATTGAACTAACGTAATAGGCTATGTAACGTTAGCTAACTTTCCCCACCATGCAAAAAAATATGTTTAGACTCCTTTTTTCCAATTCCAAACACGATGGATGAAACTGAATTAAGAGAACAGATTTTACAATTAATAGGGTGTTCGTTACTAACTTTATTCAGCTCCAATCCTAGCCTAATCTGTTAGTTATCTGATAACATCCCTTAAATCTACTAATTTAATGAGTAATAATCTACTTGAAGGTTTTAATTTGCAATTTATTGTTAAGATGTACTGATAATATACAATCTTATTATTTAAACGTCTTACCTTTTAAAAGTGCGTCGCAAACGGTTTGTTCTGCTGCATCTCTTGTTTTGTTCCCGGTCATTTTGCTTTATTTGATGTTTGATTCATCCTGGCTTCCATCTCCCGTCATACTCCGGGGTTCTCTTAGGTATTATAGGTATTTGTGCAGATTCACAATCTTCAAAAATTTGCACGCAAACAAACATAGATTAATATATATAATGTAATATATACTGTAGATTGCACTGCATGCTAGCTTGCTTATTGTTCCCAAGAGCATATTTATTTAAAGGAGTCATACCCTCGTATTACCTTGGATACCTACTGCTGTATTATAGTCTTTCAGGCCCTTCTAAAAAAGAAAAGTGGAAAAAAAATAAACACAGAGCTCCTCAGACCCTTATTTCTGTAGGCATTATTGTCTCGCGAGATCTGATGCGATATTTTGGCTGTCGTGGACGGTCATTATAATAATGCAAATGAGGGGTGCGTTGATTGGTTGCAGGAAGGGGGGGGGGGGGGTTGACAACGCAGGTAACGCTTTAGCATATCATTACAAACTGACATCATGGCGCAAGTTGTAAATGAACGCGACCGGCTTCCCGGCCAGTATATAAGTATGAGGCGCCGTTTAGGGCTTAAATCAAACTTCATTCACGCACACATATGAAACACGCTTGCATATATACTAAGTGGTCACACATACATGTATATGAACTCACGCACATAACGTTACTCATATGAGACACGAGCACAGCACACACACACAAATATAAGACGAGCACAGCACACACACACAAACTAGACGGCGCCTCATATATAAGCGATAGGCAACAAATAAACAATAACCGAATTCATGATGATCTCAGTCATTTGTTTTTTGCAAAGTACGTTAGCAGCCATTCCCCATACCTCGAAGCTAATACTCCTGCCAGTGTTGTGCCTGAACGCGTTCATTGAACGATAGTTCATGAACTCGTTCATATTTTGGGCGAACATGAACTGAACGTACCGCATTACTGCCTGATGAACGTTACTGTGAAGTCGTTCATTCTGGTGTCTGTGAACGCCACGCTCTCTCTCAGTTTAACTTCGTTCAGTAGGATGCCAGATTTCTATAAAGCCTTCTAGGCGAAAACACACCTAAAACACACCGTAAACCGGCCTTAATATGTAGCAGAAAAAACACCCAATCTGACAACGCCAGACTCTCTTGTTCAAGCTCGTTCATCAAAATGAACAAATCTTTTTTCGAGTCATTTCGTTCACTTAAGGGGCTTTAAATGTTACTATTAACTGGCAAATTTCCCGAACACATCAACCTACGCAATCTTGATCATATTCTGAATTAAGAAATCATTATAATGCAGTCAAAAGTCCGTTTTTGCAGTCAGTTTACAGGGAACATAAATAATTACTTCACCACGAGTCTTTCGTTTATTTGTCTAGTGACAGACGCAATAGCATACAATAGCCGCATTAGCAGTTAGATGCTGTTTGTTACACACAGTAGATCAATAAAAAACACAGTCTTACCGTTTCAATTGCATGCAATTTTGTTGGAATGGCGCTTCTCCCGAGCTTCGATGCCAACTTCGCCTGATATAGCCCCAAATTTGTAAAGGATTTCAGCGTACAATGTGTTTAGCACAAACACGTAACGATAAGCCAGTGGGAAGGGTTGAAGGAACCGCTTCATTAAAAATGAATTTAATCCACTGGTCTCTGATAGGTAGGTCCGTTCTTGGTAGAGAAAACACATTTACATGTTGATTCTGGCAGTCAACCACAGAGCAACTCATGTGTGCACTAGTTCCAGCGTCTTTCTCGACTGAATATGAGGGGGAGAGGGGAAGGGCGAGCTTCCTGCTGCGGTGTCCATATATGGTATATCCTGCCCCGTCTTGACGTAAAGACGGGGAAGAAATCAAAATCTAAACAACCGCTTCACTTTTAAATATCGGCTTCCCAGCCAGTGTATAATCGTTAGGCAATCATAACATACATTGATTCTCGTGGAAAAGTGCAAATTGTGGGTCATGACTCCTTTAAAGGTACAGGTTGTAGGACCTGCCACTAGAGGGCGTACAACCAAAACAATAACAATCGCGTGGTTTGATGATGCTAAGAAGGAGCGTGGAATGATGGGATTTGTTGTCTTCTACCCAACCGCTAATGGCCATCAATCAGACGGAAAGATAAATCATGGATTTAACACAAGTTCAATGATTTGCAAGAGTAGATTACATAAAAAGTCAATGCAAATGCCCCGCGTTTGCCGTGTATTCCCAATAATACTAATCTTGTTGATCATTATAATAGCATATGTTTTCTGTAAAGATATGAATCAAAACAACTCACCTGTCGAGTAAAACACAAGCGAGATCGGCATCTCTTTCTATTTGAAGTTTGTCTCGAAGCTACTTCCACATTTGTCCACGACACTGTTGTCACGTGGTTTCTACGTCAGTAAAGGTGGTAACAAAGGGTAACTAACGTCATTGACAGGCGACTGCACTGCCCCGTGTCACGGTTAAGAATGGGAATTTTCTCATGATTTACAAGTAGTTGAAAACATTAGAGATATTGTTAGCTGGACAAAATATATAACACTAGCCTAGTGGTTTCTGGATATCTTACAGCAGGTATCTTACAAATTGTACCTTTAAGCCAGTGGTCTCAAACTCAATTCATGGAGGGCCACAGCTCTGCAGAGTTTAGCTCCAACCAGCTCCAAGTCACACCTGCTTGGAAGTTTCTAGTAATCCTGAAGACCTTGAGACCCTAGCTGGATCAGGTCTGGTCAGGTGCAAAACTGTGCGGAGCTGTGGCCCTCGAGGAATTGAGTTTGAGACCAATGCTTTAAGCCCATATCCCTTGCTAATAAGAAACTATGCTTCTCACCACAGGTGAGAACTGTGGTTACTACCACGTAAATTTGCAATGCTGTTTGCGAATGTTTGTTTGAACTATGGTTTAGGGACACACCGAATCGTTGAACTGTGTGTGCAACGTCGGAACTTGCGACCATCGTTGGTTGGCTAATGATGCCCTTGGAAAACGCACCCCTGTGTGTCTTTTTAGGCTTGCCTCAGCCAGTCGGTTGAGATCGCAGGGGGGCCTGGGCACCTATAATCATCACCACCTTTCACCCTTTCAGTGATGGCCCTGTTAAATAGCAAGCCCTTTGAGTGTCTTGTTCATCATATTTATTTTCATATAAAAGCAACAGAACTAAAATTATCTCATGTTTATCAGCAGCACAGCACACAAGGAAACTTTTCCAATGCAAGTTAAATATTGTTATAATATATATATATATATATATATATATATATATATATTTACGTTTTATTGGTGCAAAGATGAGAAGTAGTGATGTTTATTTTGTACAACATTTGCAACTGCTTTTTAATCACTTAATTAGGAGCACCACAAATTAAAATTATTTCATGTTATTTGGACTACTGAATAGACATTTAGAAGTTGATTTTAAAATGCAAAGTATTTAAAATTAAAATAAAGCTATGTAAACACTTGCATTTTTTTCAAAACAATAAGTGTGTCCCATCAGGTAATGGAAAGTTTGACACACACTTGTGGTCTTGCCCACTTGAACACTTGGCCCAAATACAGGAAATATGTCATTTTATCAAGTTGTCAAGTGCAAAGACCACAAGTGTGGATATTTGGACAAGGCGAAGCTATCTTTGAGTTAAGCATGTAAAGCATGAAATATCCTGTTGCAAAACAGAATGCGCTATGATTATATCTGAACATTGACGTGTGTTCAGGCCAGTATTCTTACCATGCTTTTGGGAACCATAATGCTGACTGTGCGCCATGGCAGTAATCAGACAGCAGATCATATGGCGTTATTTTTTAGTCAAAAGTTATGAGCGTGTAAGACATGCTCACGAGCACATTATGTTATTTCACACGGAGTATGACGGGCTTCCATCTCCCGTCATACTCCGGGGTTCTCTTAGGTATTATAGGTATTTGTGCAGATTCACAATCTTCAAAAATTTGCACGCAAACAAACATAGATTAATATATATAATGTAATATATACTGTAGATTGCACTGCATGCTAGCTTGCTTATTGTTCCCAAGAGCATATTTATTTAAAGGAGTCATACCCTCGTATTACCTTGGATACCTACTGCTGTATTATAGTCTTTCAGGCCCTTCTAAAAAAGAAAAGTGGAAAAAAAATAAACACAGAGCTCCTCAGACCCTTATTTCTGTAGGCATTATTGTCTTGCGAGATCTGATGCGATATTTTGGCTGTCGTGGACGGTCATTATAATAATGCAAATGAGGGGCGCGTTGATTGGTTGCAGGAAGGGGGGGGGGGGGTTGACAACGCAGGTAACGCTTTAGCATATCATTACAAACTGACATCATGGCGCAAGTTGTAAATGAACGCGACCGGCTTCCCGGCCAGTGTATAAGTATGAGGCGCCGTTTAGGGCTTAAATCAAACTTCATTCACGCACACATATGAAACACGTTTGCATATATACTAAGTGGTCACACATACATGTATATGAACTCACGCACATAACGTTACTCATATGAGACACGAGCACAGCACACACACACAAATATAAGACGAGCACAGCACACACACACAAACTAGACGGCGCCTCATATATAAGCGATAGGCAACAAATAAACAATAACCGAATTCATGATGATCTCAGTCATTTGTTTTTTGCAAAGTACGTTAGCAGCCATTCCCCATACCTCGAAGCTAATACTCCTGCCAGTGTTGTGCCTGAACGCGTTCATTGAACGATAGTTCATGAACTCGTTCATATTTTGGGCGAACATGAACTGAACGTACCGCATTACTGCCTGATGAACGTTACTGTGAAGTCGTTCATTCTGGTGTCTGTGAACGCCACGATCTCTCTCAGTTTAACTTCGTTCAGTAGGATGCCAGATTTCTATAAAGCCTTCTAGGCGAAAACACACCTAAAACACACCGTAAACCGGCCTTAATATGTAGCGGAAAAAACACCCAATCTGACAACGCCAGACTCTCTTGTTCAAGCTCGTTCATCAAAATGAACAAATCTTTTTTCGAGTCATTTCGTTCACTTAAGGGGCTTTAAATGTTACTATTAACTGGCAAATTTCCCGAACACATCAACCTACGCAATCTTGATCATATTCTGAATTAAGAAATCATTATAATGCAGTCAAAAGTCCGTTTTTGCAGTCAGTTTACAGGGAACATAAATAATTACTTCACCACGAGTCTTTCGTTTATTTGTCTGGTGACAGACGCAATAGCATACAATAGCCGCATTAGCAGTTAGATGCTGTTTGTTACACACAGTAGATCAATAAAAAACACAGTCTTACCGTTTCAATTGCATGCAATTTTGTTGGAATGGCACTTCTCCCGAGCTTCGATGCCAACTTCGCCTGATATAGCCCCAAATTTGTAAAGGATTTCAGCGTACAATGTGTTTAGCACAAACACGTAACGATAAGCCAGTGGGAAGGGTTGAAGGAACCGCTTCATTAAAAATGAATTTAATCCACTGGTCTCTGATAGGTAGGTCCGTTCTTGGTAGAGAAAACACATTTACATGTTGATTCTGGCAGTCAACCACAGAGCAACTCATGTGTGCACTAGTTCCAGCGTCTTTCTCGACTGAATATGAGGGGGAGAGGGGAAGGGCGAGCTTCCTGCTGCGGTGTCCATATATGGTATATCCTGCCCCGTCTTGACGTAAAGACGGGGAAGAAATCAAAATCTAAACAAACGCTTCACTTTTAAATATCGGCTTCCCAGCCAGTGTATAATCGTTAGGCAATCATAACATACATTGATTCTCGTGGAAAAGTGCAAATTGTGGGTCATGACTCCTTTAAAGGTACAGGTTGTAGGACCTGCCACTAGAGGGCGTACAACCAAAACAATAACAATCGCGTGGTTTGATGACGCTAAGAAGGAGCGTGGAATGATGGGATTTGTTGTCTTCTACCCAACCGCTAATGGCCATCAATCAGACGGAAAGATAAATCATGGATTTAACACGAGTTCAATGATTTGCAAGAGTAGATTACATAAAAAGTCAATGCAAATGCCCCGCGTTTGCCGTGTATGCCCAATAATACTAATCTTGTTGATCATTATAATAGCATATGTTTTCTGTAAAGATATGAATCAAAACAACTCACCTGTCGAGTAAAACACAAGCGAGATCGGCATCTCTTTCTATTTGAAGTTTGTCTCGAAGCTACTTCCACATTTGTCCACGACACTGTTGTCACGTGGTTTCTACGTCAGTAAAGGTGGTAACAAAGGGTAACTAACGTCATTGACAGGCGACTGCACTGCCCCGTGTCACGGTTTAGAATGGGAATTTTCTCATGATTTACAAGTAGTTGAAAACATTAGAGATATTGTTAGCTGGACAAAATATATAACACTAGACTAGTGGTTTCTGGATATCTTACAGCAGGTATCTTACAAATTGTACCTTTAAGCCAGTGGTCTCAAACTCAATTCATGGAGGGCCACAGCTCTGCAGAGTTTAGCTCCAACCAGCTCCAAGTCACACCTGCTTCGAAGTTTCTAGTAATCCTGAAGACCTTGAGACCCTAGCTGGATCAGGTCTGGTCAGGTGCAAAACTGTGCGGAGCCGTGGCCTTCCAGGAATTGAGTTTGAGACCAATGCTTTAAGTCCATATCCCTTGCTAATAAGAAACTATGCTTCTCACCACAGGTGAGAACTGTGGTTACTACCACGTAAATTTGCAATGCTGTTTGCGAATGTTTGTTTGAACTATGGTTTAGGGACACACCGAATCGTTGAACTGTGTGTGCAACGTCGGAACTTGCGACCATCGTTGGTTGGCTAATGATGCCCTTGGAAAACGCACCCCTGTGTGTCTTTTTAGGCTTGCCTCAGCCAGTCGGTTGAGATCGCGGGGGGGCCTGGGCACCTATAATCATCACCACCTTTCACCCTTTCAGTGATGGCCCTGTTAAATAGCAAGCCCTTTGAGTGTCTTGTTCATCATATTTATTTTCATATAAAAGCAACAGAACTAAAATTATCTCATGTTTATCAGCAGCACAGCACACAAGGAAACTTTTCCAATGCAAGTTAAATATTGTTATAATATATATATATATATATATATATATTTTTTTTTTTTTTTTTTACGTTTTATTGGTGCAAAGATGAGAAGTAGTGATGTTTATTTTGTACAACATTTGCAACTGCTTTTTAATCACTTAATTAGGAGCACCACAAATTAAAATTATGTCATGTTATTTGGACTACTGAATAGACATTTAGAAGTTGATTTTAAAATGCAAAGTATTTAAAATTAAAATAAAGCTATGTAAACACTTGCATTTTTTTCAAAACAATAAGTGTGTCCCATCAGGTAATGGAAAGTTTGACACACACTTGTGGTCTTGCCCACTTGAACACTTGGCCCAAATACAGGAAATATGTCATTTTATCAAGTTGTCAAGTGCAAAGACCACAAGTGTGGGTATTTGGACAAGGCAATGCTATCTTTGAGTTAAGCATGTAAAGCATGAAATATCCTGTTGCAAAACAGAATGCGCTATGATTATATCTGAACATTGACGTGTGTTCAGGCCAGTATTCTTACCATGCTTTTGGGAACCATAATGCTGACTGTGCGCCATGGCAGTAATCAGACAGCAGATCATATGGCGTTATTTTTTAGTCAAAAGTTATGAGCGTGTAAGACATGCTCACGAGCACATTATGTTATTTCACACGTGCAAAAATGAACCTTCAGCTGGCATGATAAAAGTACTCGCGCACAAATTCAACAACCGAGAGGTGTACAGGTAGCTGCGAGCGAGCGCCTGGCATACTCTCATAGGTTAACTCTGCTTGTACAGTGGAATCCTGCTCGCGCGCAGCGGGGTTCTGCTCGCGGAGTGCTGTTTTGCTCGCGCAGTGGATTTCTGCTCGCTCAACTGATTTCTGCTCCCTCGAGTCTACATGACTTTTGACAATTTGGGGGCGGAAACCAAGGAGGGCACTGACCCTCTTATGATTGGTCACTTTCACACAGGGACATCCTTGTACCTTGATTGACAGCTCTCATTACAGGAAGCACGGAGTTGGGTTAAGTTACCACCGAAGAAGAGTGGGATGTGGGAATGAATTAGAATGAGTTTTCTAATAAACATAAAATGTCTCTGCACGTATAAAATGCTGCGCAGATCATAGTTAAATCAATTACCATCGATGTATATATTTGCGAACGATGAAGCCTACGTTTTGTTAAGTAAGTTAACATTAACATTACATATTTTTGAGCAACAAGTAACGTAACTAGCTAGCCTATTCGTTCTTTTAATCTTTAAAAACTGCATCTTAGACAACTAACGTTAGGCTAACTGAATCATAACATAATTGTTTAAAAGTACATGTGAAAACAATTATGTTATGATTCAGCCTCTTTGGTGGTAACTTAACCCAACTCCGTGGTTCCTGTAATGAGAGCTGTCAATTAAGGTACAAGGATGTCCCTGATAGAGGATTTGAGAAATCCTCTACTTCAAATGATCGCTCTGTTGCAAAGCTACTTGCGTCATTACAGTCACTCTCCATTTTAGCATCTCTGACAGCAGCTGTCAATCAATCCGTCACTGCGGGTCTCAGGTTCACGCCGCACTCGCTCATCCCCGCCCTCGTTTCATCCCCTCTATCTCCACTGTGCTCTGCCCACTTTTCAGCATTTTTCAAATATTGCCAGTGGGTGGAGTCAGGCCTTGACCAGGGGTTTAGTTACCCTTTAAACTATTGTAAACAGAAATCCTGTCGCCCCCTCTAGTGGACATTAAGTGTTACGGCCTTCATTGCTCAGAAAACAAAAGTCAATAGGATGTTTTGGGAAGTTAAGTCTGACCAGTTATACAGCAACGCAAGTCAGACGAGTCTGAAGATCTGAGCTGAATTTGGTGAAACATTAAAGTTCTAGTCGGTGTCAATTACTCTCATAATAAATAATAATAATAATGTTTAAATATATGTTGGCTTTCTCAAGCCCAACAAAGAATACTAAGAAGAGAAACATCATTCAATTTAGTATGTAATTAAACTAATATTACTAATTTATTTCATAAATTTAACTATATTAATTTTCACAATTAATTATTAATGCCCACTTTTCAGCATTTTTCAAATATTGCCAGTGGGTGGAGTCAGGCCTTGACCAGGGGTTTAGTTACCCTTTAAACTATTGTAAACAGAAATCCTGTCGCCCCCTCTAGTGGACATTAAGTGTTACGGCCTTCATTGCTCAGAAAACAAAAGTCAATAGGATGTTTTGGGAAGTTAAGTCTGACCAGTTATACAGCAACGCAAGTCAGACGAGTCTGAAGATCTGAGCTGAATTTGGTGAAACATTAAAGTTCTAGTCGGTGTCAATTACTCTCATAATAAATAATAATAATAATGTTTAAATATATGTTGGCTTTCTCAAGCCCAACAAAGAATACTAAGAAGAGAAACATCATTCAATTTAGTATGTAATTAAACTAATATTACTAATTTATTTCATAAATTTAACTATATTAATTTTCACAATTAATTATTAATGTCACACACATACCTAGTGCCTTTAGACTTAAAAGACGAAAGTAATAAATGTTACAGACATATTATCATGAAACTGTTCAGTCTATTATTGATTTTGATTTCCTCTTCACTTTTATCCAAAGAGACAGAACTATTTGTACTGTATTTACAGTGGGACAATATTCATACAATACTATAACCTAGAAATAATTTAAAGGGGTCACTTGCAGGCCTCAGCAGCATGAATTATGTGCCCAGCCACATTTGTTTCAAATATTATTCTAATTAACAGTTCTAATTCTACAGTTCAATTGTAATTCTAATTACAGTGCTGCTCATTTTCCGTTTGTTAAACTAAACGGAAAAATGAATAAACGAGCCATTTTTCCATTTATCGTTATTGAATTCTAAATAGGAAATGATGGGCTTTGGTTCTACTAGCGATTTGATGGGAGACCAACAGCCAATCACAATTGACCTGTAATTTTCAGATTGGTTGATTTTTGTGGCACACTTGTAACGCTGTTGTAAGTTGAGCGAGCGTGTGTCAAGAGTTGTGCGCGCACAGTATTAAGAGGTTGAGAGAGAGAGGGGGGGACGTGACAGGAGCGCAGAGAATAAGTTTGTGAGAGGGGTTATTACTGCACGTTAATATGGATAATAGAAAACAAGCAAATACATTTATCGAGCACGGAATCGTTTTTTCTTTGCTCAAGTGAATTTTTTTTTTGCGATTGTTAATTTCTGTTCAAAATATAATGTAATGTGCTCGCAAAATATAGTTCTCTGTGCTCAAAATGTACAATTACTCGCTCAGGATTGTGGCACAAAAATAACTCCATAGCCTTCAACAGGTGGATGGATTCGAGGAGCCCAAAATACTCCTGGAGCAGTACCCCACCAGTCCGCATATAGCGGGTGAGCATTATATAATACATTGATACACTTAATTATGATGCTGTTAATTAATGTCAGATGTGTCGAATTTCTGGAAGTGGTCTGCTTGTGTATTCGCATTAGTATACTTGTATACTGTCCTCACGATTCCTGCTGTGCATACTGTGCGCAGTATGCACGCTTGATTGACGTTTCGTTTTAGTGTGACAAATGATCAGTATTTTCTTTGCTAGTTTTTTTAAGAGGTTAAAGTTGATTTAAAACATTTTACATTAAATTGGGTTAACAATAGAAAAGTTACTGTTTCATGCAAAATAACAACTGGAAGCCTTAAAAATTTAAAATAATAATAATAATAATTGTGACTTTTTATCTCTCAATTGAGACATTATTTCTCAACGTTATCTCATAATTTAAAAAAACAAAAACGTGCAATTCTTACTTTTTGTCTCAGAGTTGCTGTTTATCTCATAATTCAGACGTTTTTCCCTGCAGATTTATGAAATTATAACAATTCTGACTTTATATAAAAGTAGATATTTCCTACAGTTAAGCATAAATCTCACAATTTTGATTTAACATCATAATTCTAACTTTTTTTCTCTGAATTTCAAATTTCTAACAAAATTTTGAACTGTTTTCTAACAATTTTAACTTCAAAGCTCACAATTTTTAGTTCGCTCACTTTTTATATTTAACTTGCAATTGTGCAAAATAAAGTCAGAATTGTTGTAACCTTACAGTTCTGAAATGAACTCAAGAAATAGGGTGGATTTTTAAGCGAAAAAGTTATCATCTTTATATTTTTATTACTTTAATATTTTTATATTGTGGCACAAACAGGTTGACTGTAGCCACTGCTCAAATGCTACTTTAAAAACAGTGGACATTATACATTTTAAATTATATTAAAATTAAATAAAAAATTACATTTATGCATTTAGCAGACGCTTTTATCCAAAGCGACTTACAGTGCATTCTGCCTATACATTTTTACCTAACATGTATTCCCTGGGGATCGAACCCACAAATTTTTTTCGCTGCTAATGCAATGCTCTACCACTGAGCCACAGGAACACAAAGTAAGAAAGTACACATTTTAGAAATTGTATGACAACATTTGGGAGTCTTTCGTCTGGGACAGATGGCCTTGAGTGCTCTATTTGTTTTAACATAATTCATCATGGCAGAAGACACCATACAGTTGTTCTATGTGTTCTCACTCACCGCAGGCTGTATGTTGTACACCATCCACAACACATTTGATGACATTCAGAATAAACTAGTTGCAGACCTGGGCTGTGGATGTGGGGTTCTGTCTGTAGGAGCTGCAGTGCTTGATGCTGGGTAAGAGCAACTCCATCCTCCATATTCTAGTTCTTAAAATATATCTACACTGTAATCTTTCCTCTTATGACTGTATCAGATTTGACATTGATGAAGACGTCTTGGACATATTCAAAGGAAATGTTGATGATTTTGAACTGTCAAACATTGACATTGACCAATGTGATGTTTGCTCTATTGGATCCTCTTACGCCAAGAAGTTTGACACGGTCATCATGAACCCACCATTTGGCACGAAGCACAACCAGGGTAAGAGTCATCTTAAAGTCAACAAGCATTGATGTGACATAATCTGATGCATCTGCAAAACTGTCAAAATTATTCCTGTTGTCGAACAGGTTTCCCATATTCAATTGGTCGATGTTACTATATACATATCTTCCATTTCAGGCATTGACATGCAGTTCCTGTGGACAGCGATTTCTATGGCAAGTACAGCAGTGTATTCCCTTCACAAGACCTCAACATGAGATGTAAATTGCTATATTATGTCATAATTTTACAGCTACATTTCAGCTATATTCATAAGAAAAACGACAAAATTAAATTGCATTTGTACGCAGCACATTCAGAAGAAAGCAGATGATTGGAAAGTGAAAATGGAAGTCATTGCAAGTAATACTTAGTGAATCTATAAACATACACTAAAGATTTGGAAAGAAATATTAAAATAGACACATTAAAGTAGTCAAAAGTAACAATAGAGACATTTATCATGTTAAAAGATTTCGGTTTCAAAACAAATGTTCTTTTGAGTTTTTATTAATCAGACAATCCTGGGGTTAAAAAAAAACATATATGTATTCAAATAGAATGCAGCTATTTTAAACCGTAAGAAATTTTACTATATTTCTGTTTTACTATATCATTTTATCAAATATGTGCAGCTTCTATGAGCTAAAAAGACTTTAAAAGGCACCTGAAGACTTTATAAACATTATAAAATCTTGCCAAAACAAAACTTTTAAATGGTGGTTAAAGTTTCATTGTCTGAACACCAAGAGCATAAAGGATCTTATACAGAACGCTGTAAGTTGTAAGTTGTAGCCATTATAATATGATGTTATTTATCCTCAACTTGTGTCATCCCTTCACAGAGCTCAGATATGACCTGCCAGCATCTTATAAGTTCCACAAAAAGAAGTCGGTAAGTGAATATTTTGCGATAAAACCTACAAGTAAATTGCCACAAATATTGCACTGGATAAAGACAAACTATACTAACGTTTGGTTTTTTTTTCTATCTTATTATTTTAGGTTGATATTCAAGTGGACTTTATTCGATTAACTCGAACATAAACGGCAAAAAGAAATTTGTGTTGCTTTGCAAAATTTTAGTATATATATATATATATATATAACACACACACACTGTTCTTCAAAGTAAATTTTAGAAATGACCATAATGCATCATTTTTGGTTGGATACCACAAAAGTAAAATCCTAGGTTCACAACTGTTTTAAAAATACAAAATCTTCCAAATACATATAAATAATAGTAAGGAATAAATACATTACTTGATTTAAAACACCAAACAGGTTAGTTTTTTGCAAATATTACGGTCTAGAAAAACGTATTGTGCAAATATTGAAGTGATGTAATCTGCTGTTCAGTATATATTTAGAAACAGCTCTTTATCCTCCAGCACAGATAACATACAAACTGTGTCAAAACAGTTAAAACATGTTTTAAACAAATATAATATAATTTGACATTACACTAACAGTTTAGAAGAGTGGGGTCCTAAACTCTGACATTTTCAGGATAACAATTCAAGTGATGAACTGAATTAAAAATGAAGAATTCATATTAGTTTGTCTTCCTTTTGGAGTTGGTGTGAACAAAGCCTGATGCCCATGTTCTCCAGCATGATCTGAGATGCTCCCATGGGCGTAGGTTTAGGGGGGGACGCTAGGTACTAGTCCCTATCAGTATTTTGAGATTACAAATTTGTCCCCACCAATATTTAGCAAGCTCATTTGTACTGCTATTTGGATCTTTGCACTGCTATTTGGATCGATTCTAATGGCCAGGACGACGACAGTACAAGAAACGCCGTAATTTGGGGTTGGGGTATGGGGGTGTCCCCACCAAAGCTGAGACCAAACCTACGCGCATGGATGCTCCAAAGAGCATCTTGAGCTTCAGTGGACAAACATCTAACCATCTACACAAAGAGTCATATAATTAATGTAACTAATTTGCAGTGTTCCTACACAGTATGGAATTAGATTTTTAGGCATTTTCAGGTCTGGATAAATATGGAACATTTTTTTTCTTTTTTTCCTCCCATCCATCCATCTTCTTCCGCTTATCCGGGGCCGGGTCGCGGGGGCAGCAGTCTAAGCAGAGAACCCCAGACTTCCCTCTCCCTAGACACTTCCTCCAGCTCTTCTGGGGGGACACCGAGGCGTTCCCAGGCCAGCCGGGAGACATAGTCTCTCCAGCGTATCCTAGGTCTTCCCCGAGGTCTCCGCCCAGTGGGACGCGCCCGGAACACCTTCCCGGGAAGGCGTCCAGGAGGCATCCGGAACAGATGCCCGAGCCACCTCAGCTGACCCCTCTCGATGTGGAGGAGCAGCGGCTCTACTCTGAGCTCCTCCCGGGTGACTGAGCTTCTCACCCTATCTCTAAGGGATCGCCCAGCCACCCTGCGGAGAAAGCTCATTTCGGCCGCCTGTATCCGGGATCTTGTCCTTTCGTTCATGACCCAAAGCTCATGACCATAGGTGAGAGTAGGAACGTAGATTCATTGACTGGTAAATCGTGAGCTTCGCCTTGCGGCTCAGCTCTTTCTTCACCACGACAGACCGGTACATCGACCGCATTACTGCAGAAGCTGCACCGATCCGTCTGTCAATCTCCCGTTCCATCCTTCCTTCACTCGTGAACAAGACCCCAAGATACTTAAACTCCTCCACTTGAGGCAGGAACTCTCCACCAACCTGAAGTGGGCAAGCCACCCTTTTCCGACTGAGGACCATGGCCTCGGATTTGGAGGTGCTGATTCTCATCCCAGCCGCTTCACACTCGGCTGCAAACCGTCCCAGTGCATGCTGAAGGTCCTGGCTTGATGAAGCCAACACGACAACATCATCTGCAAAGAGCAGAGACGAAATCGTGTTGTCACCAAACCTGACCCCCTCCGGCCCCTGGCTGCACCTAGAAATTCTGTCCATAAAAATCATGAACAGAACCGGCGACAAAGGGCAGCCCTGCCGGAGTCCAACACGCACCGGGAACAAGTCTGACTTACTGCTGGCAATACGAACCAAGCTCCTGCTCCGGTCGTACAGGGACCGGATAGCCCTTAGCAAAGGGCCCCGGACCCCATACTCCCGGAGCACCCTCCACAGGCCGCCGCGAGGGACACAGTCGAACGCCTTCTCCAAATCCACAAAGCACATGTGGACTGGTTGGGCAAACTCCCATGAACCCTCCAGCACCCTGTAGAGGGTATAGAGCTGGTCCAGTGTTCCACGGCCTGGACGAAAACCACACTGTTCCTCCTGAATCCGAGGTTCTACTATCGGCCGGATTCTCCTCTCCAGTACCCTGGCATAGACTTTCCCAGGGAGGCTGAGAAGTGTGATCCCCCTGTAGTTGGAACACACCCTCCGGTCCCCCTTCTTAAAAAGAGGGACCACCACCCCGGTCTGCCATCCCAGAGGCACCGTCCCCGACTGCCACGCGATGCTGCAGAGGCGTGTCAGCCAAGACAGCCCCATAACATCCAGAGACTTGAGGTACTCAGGGCGGATCTCATCCACCCCCGGTGCCTTGCCACCGAGGAGTTTCTTGACTACCTCGGTGACTTCAGCTTGGGTGATGGACGAGTCCACATCTGAGCCCTCAGCCTCTGCTTCCTCAATGGAAGACGTGACAGCGGGATTGAGGAGATCCTCGAAGTATTCCTTCCACCGTCCAACGACATCCCCAGTTGAGGTCAACAGCTCCCCACCTCTACTGTAAACAGCGTTGGTAGGGCACTGCTTCCCTCTCCTGAGGCACCGGACGGTTTGCCAGAATCTCTTCGAGGCCGACCGATAGTCCTTCTCCATGGCCTCACCGAACTCCTCCCAGGCCCGAGTTTTTGCCTCCACAACCACCCGGGCTGCAGTCCGCTTGGCCTGCCGGTACCTGTCAGCTGCCTCAGGAGTCCCACAAGCCAACCAGGCCCAATAGGACTCCTTCTTCAGCTTGACGGCATCCCTTACTTTCGGTGTCCACCACCGGGTTCGGGGATTGCCGCCTCGACAGGCACCGGAGACCTTACGGCCACAGCTCTGAGCGGCCGCTTCGACAATGGAGGTGGAGAACATGGTCCACTCGGACTCAATATCTCCAGCCTCCCTCGGGATCCGGTCGAAGCTCTGCCGGAGGTGGGAGTTGGAGATCTCTCTGACAGGAGGCCGAGCCTCCTTTTTTTCCTTGTTTACTAAAATATAAAATTTATCATTTTCAAAAATACATGTCATATTTTTCATTATTTGGAGCAGCAGTCTGTGCAGCCGTAAGTTTAGTAAATGTGACAGTGGATTTTTCACTTTAGAAGTATTTACAGATGAAATAACCTAAAATAATGTTATGTGGATGAATACATTATGGATGAGGATGTGAACAGAGTAATAAATGGAAGCAACCATCATAATATTGGATAGCATATTCTGCTACCATAATATTTTAAATACAATGTTATTTTTTACATTTAAAGTAATCAGTGACATTATTTAGTGATACTATTACTATTTTATATTTATTTATTTTAATTTATTATCATAAATAATATGATATTGAAATGTTCCACATGTTTGCAGTCAGTGTGATTGTGTGTTAAAATAATCAAATATGTACAGTACATGGCTACAATTATTTGGCAAAATAATAGCATACAGGCATAGTAAACATCATATAGTAAACATCATTAACTATAAACATAGTTAACAGCTGGATTTTTTGTCATGTCCGCTGTCTGATCACCCCGTTCTTCGGTGTGTGCGTGTGTTTCTGTATATGTCTGCAGCTCGTGTGCACATGGTGTTTGGTTTTGGTTTTGATCGTTCGTCTTGCACCTATCTGTGGCGTTCATCCCTCCCCCTCATCACTACTGTTTCCGCTTCTAATTGTTTGACTCCGCTCACCTGAATTCAATGTCTGTTCATCTCTTGCTCTATTTATTCTCGTCTGTCGCGCCTATCGGTGCCAGATCGTTGTTCGTCAATAGTCCCGGTGTAGTCTTTCTGTCTGATCCTGTCAAGCCTTGTTCTGTCGTGCCATTGTTTGCTGCTACTGGTTTTGTTTTGTTTTTCTATTTTTCCCCTCCCTCATTTCCTAGACCGGGCACCGGCATACTTCTGAAGAGTTTTGTTTGCTCCGTCACTGGCTCTCTCGTGGCTTCCTCCCCTCACCGCTCTCTACGCGGCCGCGCCGTTGGGCGCCCCCTGCCGGGCATTTTTGCAAGGACATTGAAGTCTCTTATTTTTGTTGGACCTTTTTCCTCATTTCCCGGCCTGTTTTTGTTTGTTGGAGGGAGCTTTTCTTTTGACTTTTTTGAATAAATTGGTCTCGCACTGTAACCTGCATCTGTGTCCAGTTGTGTTCCTGACATTTTTTATTCATTTATCAGATGTTAATTATGGTCTGGAAAAACTTAGTAACTTACTTAACAGTAAAACTATGTCACACAAAAAAAGGGCAAATGTAAAATGTAGCATACAAAATATAAAATTGTTTTGGGGTAGTACTTTTTCTATAGTAATCATTCAATTGTCTAAAACTTCTTAAACGAATCTTACATCTTGCCCCCTGATATGAAATTTATGATTTGTAATTTTTTTTATTTTAGCCTCTTCTCAATTTCAAACTTCATTAGTTGACTCCCGTCTGAAAGTATTTTTTACTGGGTTTACAAAAATATATTTATACATTTTAATATTGAGCAAAAAAATGTAAACCAAAATTCTTATGACAATTTGGAACCGGTGTTATTTAGCAACACTGAGATGCTATTAAAGTTTTATAGTAAAAGGAATTTTTTTAGTTTAAATAAACTATAATAACCCTGTTTTGAACTTCGTTTTTGCAACCAACCCACAATAACACTGCTAATGATGAAAACAAAGATTACTGCATTTAAACTTCTAATGTTTGTGACAAAACTATGTAAAAACAAGCTTACCTGACTCGTATAATGACTGATTGACACTCGTCCTTTCTTTGCTGGAGAAGTTTTATCCACAGCAGTGTGCCTTGTGCTCGGACAGATCAGACATGTGGTTCCTGTATTTAGTGTCAGCCACTAGACAGGACAATGTCAAGCTCCTACAGGTGCATCTCAATCAATTACAATGTCGTGGAGAAGTTCATTTATTTCAGTAATTCAACTCAAATTGTCAAACTCGTGTATTAAATAAATTCAGTGCACACAGACTGAAGTAGTTTGTCTTTGGTTCTTTTAATTGTGATGATTTTGGCTCAAATTTAACAAAAACCCACCAATTCACATCTTTACAAATTAAAATAGTTCATAAAGACCAATAAAAAAAGAAAGAAAAAAAAACATTTTTAGTGAATTGTTGGCCTTCTGGAAAGTATGTTCTTTTACTGTACATGTAGTCAATACTTGGTAGGGGCTCCTTTTGCTTTAATTACTGCCTCAGTTCGGCGTGGCATGGAGGTGATCAATTTGTGGCACTGCTGAGGTGGTCTGGAAACCCAGGTTTCTTTGACAGTGGCCTTCAGATCATCTGCATTGTTTGGTCTCTTGTTTCTCATCTTCCTCTTGACAATAGCCCATAGATTCTCTCTGGGGTTCAGGTCTGGTGAGTTTGCTGGCCAGTCAAGCACACCATCACCATGGCCATTTGACCAACTTTTGGTGCTTTTGGCAGTGTGGACAGGTGCCAAATCCTGCTGGAAAATGAAATCAGCATCTTCAAAAACCTGTCAGCAGAAGGAAGCATCAAGTGCTCCAAGATTACTTGGTAAACGAATGCAGTGACTTTGGTATGAAGGTATTTTTGTTGCAAACCTGTAGACTTTTTTTATCTCCCACAAACACAACACAACAATTGTATCAAAAGTGTGAGCATATGGGTTTCTTAATTTGTGATTTGTAGAATAGGATTTGTGCACCTGCAATGAAGAATTTGAGAAGGTGTAACTGTTGTGTTGTGTTTGTGGGAGAGAAAAAAAAATGTCTACAGGTTTGCAACTCTTAAAACATGACTTCAAATTTACTGATACACGTGTGGCTGATACACGCACTGTCACAGGTGTTCAGTCGTTTTGAATTAAAAATACCTTCATACTTTGGTTTCCAAAAAAACACAATGGACCAACACCAGCAGATGACATTGCACCCCAAATCATCACAGACGGTAGAAACTTAACACTGGACTTCAAGCAACTTGGGCTATGAGCTTCTCCACCCTTCCTCCAGACTCTAGGACGTTGGTTTCCAACTAAAATACAAAACTTTCTCTCATCTGAAAACAGGACTTTGGACCACTGGGCAACAGTCCAGTTTTTCTTCTCCTTAGCCCATGGTCTGTGGTTCCTAGACACGTCTGTGTATGGTGGCTTTTGATGCCTTGACCCCAGCCTCAGTCCATTCCTTGTGTCACCCACTACTAGTAATTCAACACAGCCGAGTCCTTCAACCATGTGGCCAAACAAGCATCCCATCTTCAGAAATACATGTTCAAAGAGCCGCAATTTAGATTTTTCAATTGACTGGGACATAATACCAGTTTTCACATTTCAGTTCATGGCAGTGTCGAGCGTGTATATGGAAGTAAAATAATGACTTATGTCTTTGAAACAAAAAAGCATGCCGAATAGCACTATCTGAAAAAATAATGCATTGAATTAACAGTTCTTGCATTTTAATGCCTTGTATTTCCAGGGCTTGCATCTTTAGGTCCTGAAATGTAATATAGTTGTTCGTTTAAGCTGTGAATATTTCAATTAAAAATATTTCACACACTTTTTCATAATAAAAAAATCAATAATTCATATTCACGTTACAGAATTCACTTCCAAAATATTAAATCGGTTAAAAAATACGATGTATAATATTCAACAGGCAAATTTCGGTCCATTTTATTTCACTTTCCAAATTCGCTTCCACAAATTCAATGGTTAAAATTCGGCAGATAATTCGCCCTTTCACATCCGGGAGCTGCAGGAATAGCAGTAGAGCACAGAGGCATGATCTCTATCTACTGTCAGTCGCTCACCAACAGGTGGTGCAAGCGGCTGTTAAATAAGGCCAAAGCAACAGGTGGATTAAGTAATACAGTTACAAAAACTGATCTGCAGAAATTAAGCAAGCGCTAAGTAGAAGTTTTGATTATCGGGGCATGTGGAAAAGCTGATTGTGCGTATGTTTATTTCAACCTCTTTTCTGTTACCAAGTAAGCAGCATTCAAAGGAGATTATTATGGTGTTTTACCCAACGCTGAATTACAGAACTAACATTACATCTAAGGAAGACATATATTGCTTTCGGTTGTTTAGTTTGCCTAACTTTGTGTCATGGCTTGTGAGTCGCTGTGCTGTAATACTGGGGATTCCCTGACGTCACACTCCAGGATTCCCCAATAACGAGTAATGCTTCTCAGTCAAATAATACTGTGATATAAGACCTCAGATCTCAGAATACATTTTATTGATGATTATGCAAACTATATCGACAGTTAAGCAGATGTAAAATATGAACGAACGCTCAAGGTTTCACGCGGTTTCCCTCAGAAATCTGTTAAAGAAAAGAAAACACGTGGTTCAGCGCACTAACAGTGACAGCGATTTAAAGACAAACTCACATCTTACTGATGATGCAAACTATATACAGACAGATGTGGATATGAACGCAAGTTACGGAACAAGAAAAAGTGCATGTTATATATATAAAATAATTTATTTAATTTATTTTAAAAATAATTAATGAATGAATAAGGGGCCATTCACATATCGCGCCTAATAACGCTGGAAAAGGCTATGTGCGCCGCTTTCTCCTTTTTTCCAAAGCGCACGGGCAGAAGCGCTCCTGAGGCTAAGCAACAATGACGCGCTCTCTCCATGAAGACGCGGAAATTTCAGCAAAGGATAAATGGATTTGCAGCACAAAAAAAATCGCTTTCAGTAGCTCTGCTACTAAATTTATTTCAAAATGGCAATCCATTCAAAGGAGATTATAATGGTGTTTTACCCAACGCTGAATTACAGAACTAACATTACATCTAAGGAAGACACATATTGCTTTCGGTTGTTTAGTTTGCCTAACTTTGTGTCATGGCTTGTGCTTCGCTGTGCTGTAATACTGGGGATCCCCTCACGTCACACTCCAGGATTCCCCAATGACGAGTAACGCTTCTCAGTCAATTAATACTGTGATATAAGACCTCAGATCTCAGAATAGATTTTATTGAGGATTATGCAAACTATATACAGGCAAGCAAATGGGATCAAAAAGAATCCAATGCGCTGCATTTTCTTTATAATTGATTTCCATTACCACTGGTCTATAAAGTCGACAGTCACACAAAGATATCAATACCATGATTAGTTTTAACAATATGCAACCAATTTATATTAACATAAAAAAATGAGTTAAAAACAATCTAGGTATATTCTGAAAATGTAAACTGAAGAAATTATTGACGTGCTACCGCACCCAAGGGACCGTCTGACAATTCCACTGACTGGGTTAAAAGGTCCAATGTGTTTTAATTAAAATTCTAAATAACACAGTCAAATTCTTAATCTTGTATTTCTCATAGTGATTTTCTACAGGTGAGATTTTGCCAATACATCCCTTCATATATTTACAGTATACAATCATTTACATATTAAAGATCCCTGGAAAGGGTTTTCATGTTCCAACAGTTGTAGTACATTGCTAGATACAAGACTGACTTACTAGGGATGGGCGTTTTCCACAAATATCACATTCGACTATTTGAGCTCACAAAAAAAATAATATTCGAATATTCGTTTATTTAAATTAAGTTTAATGAGTCAGACATTTTTCAGCAACATTTGTTTTCGTCATTTTGAACAAGCTTACACACAATAAGCTTGAACATTACACATCGTGTTTTGTAGCTGAAAACCTTTAACAATGCGTGCAAACAAATAAAAGTACAGATTAAAAGCAGAAAAATAATTATAAGTGAACAAAGAAAAAACGTAAAGCAGCCTGCAGCAATTAGGCTATTGTACACTTAACTTTTAAACTGTCAGCAAATCTTTTTTTTCTTTTTTTCTATTCTTTCAAATGTTCTTGTTAAGAAATACGGGCATGTAAACATGATCGGGGGAAAGTCGGCTCCTTAGTCTGTTAACAATAAGGCCGACCGCGGAGAAAACGCGCTCTGACGGCACAGACGTTGGTGGGACTCACAAATAACGGTGTGCTAAGCGAATAAGTTTTGTGAAGCGCTTCGTGTTTTCGTTTACCACTGAATGGGATCCTCATCTGGTGGAATACATGGAATACATGGCTCCAGCAAGAACTGTTCCCACTCGTCTCGGCTGGACTCTCTGTAATCATCGCTGAAGTACTGGCTCAGCCTTTTCCTACGAGTTGTTATTGCATCCTCTTCATCGTTGGTGACGGCGGCTGCATCCGCACCACTTGCATCAAGGAAAATGTTCTGATAATGTTCAAATAAAGTTTTTTTTCTTAATTCTCTCATGTTTTCATCGGGAAACCTGAGATGTTTGTGCCGAGGGTCTAGGGCAGACGCGAGAAGAGGAGTTTTCACTGTATTCTCCAAGTTAGCGGTGTTTATTCGTTGCATGAGAGATGCTGCAACACTGTTCTTGAATTCGGTCACTTTCTGTGATTCTCCACAGCATATTTGAAGTACTGTAGAACAGGGGTTTTCAAACTGTGGGTCGCGACCCACTCGTGGGTCACGGAATGGAACAAGGTGGGTCGCACAAAGTCACTTGGCTGCAGCTAATTTTGCGTTTCAATGACACACAGACACTAACACAGTTCAGTCTAGGGCTGCACGAATGTGACGAGTGGGGCGGGGCCTAGTGCCATGGGAACAGAGCTAGGCCGGTGGAGTGATTGGGAAATGAGCAACACTCACCGGTCTCAAGAACCACGGAGGAGATCGGAAAGATACAAAAGAGGAGCGATGACAGTGAAGGACGAGAGAGGACCAGGCCTGGGTTTTATTTTGTGTTTGTTTTTTATTTGTGCACGGCAGTCATCCGAGAGGGGCTGTCGCGCTGTTTTGTGTTTATTTGGTTATTAAAACTTTGTTTGATTGTCCGCCGGTTCCCACCTCTTTCCACGAAGGAGTCATCGAGGCGGTGGGCTGGAGTGAGTTCGCCCCCCCCCCCCCCCCCCCCCGGCAACTCACTCCAGCCCACCACATCGAGCACCCTCGGCGGCAGACTCCTTCGCCCTGCTCGATGGCACTGCGGATTCACCCCAGCGGCGAAGGATCTTCGGCAGCGCGCCCCTCCTTCCTCCCTGGCTTCGGCACCAGTGTAAAACATTAAAATCTTCACAATCACAGGAAGAAGGAGGCGGGAACTGGGAACCCACTCATCACAACGATATAGCCCACCAACATTAATAATGAACTGCAATATCCTTAGTGTGATTTTCAAATTGCAATTAAGTCCGTGTGCGTTGCGTGTTTTGAAGGTCTCAGAGCAATGTCATTAAAAGGTTCAATCGGTCTTTTTTTACCTATTTCACAATTATTTTAATCTCCAAACTGTTTTAGATAGTTCTGCTTTGCTTCTTATGCTTTTCTAAAAAAGTGTTGGATTGTGCTCCGTTCTCGCCGACACACACGGAAGGATCATGAATGCAACAAAACACAGCAGCGCAGATCACACTTCACTGGAGTGAGCCTGCTTCACGTTTTTATGGACACTACATATTTTAACGCCAGTAAACAAAAATTAAAACTTGTAAATTTGTAGTGAAATTTTCAGTTGTACTCTAAAATAAAATGGTTATTTTTCTTAAATACTTAATTTCTGTCATAAAAATTTTAAGTAAGATTAGGTTTAAAGTAATTTCACTCGTTGTTTTTTTTTTTTTTTTAATATTTTGGTGGGTCGTGAAATATATTACACTTGTCTAGGTGGGTCGTGGAATGGAAAAGTTTGGGAACCACTGCTGTAGAAGACCGCAGTTCTTAGGGGGCGTTCACTTATCGCGTCTTTTGCGCGCTCAAGTTCGTTATTTCCAATGTAGGCGCGCGGTATGGGCGCTCATAATGGAAGCGACGCGGTCGCGATGCGCACGCGGTGCGACGCGCCCGTTTTTTCCAGGCGCGTCCGAACAGCATCGAGTTAAAAACATCTCAACTTTCAGAATGCCGCAAGCGCACCGCAGGTCATGTGACAAGAACTAAACATTCAGCTTCATCCTTTCCCGTAACAACGTTGAAAGCTCAGCCAAGATGAAGGAACTGCTGAACATAGCTGCTTACTTGGTAACAGCAAAGAGGTTGAAATAAACATACGCACAATCAGCTTTTCCACATGCCCCGATAATCAAAACTTCTACTTAGCGCTTGCTTAATTTCTGCAGATCAGTTTTTGTAACTGTATTACTTAATCCACCTGTTGCTTTGGCCTTATTTAACAGCCGCTTGCACCACCTGTTGGTGAGCAACTGACAGCAGTTGGAGATCATGCCTCTGTGCTCTACTGCTATTCCTGCAGCTCCCGGATGTGAAAGGGCGAATTATCTGCCGAATTTTAACCACTGAATTTGTGGAAGCGAATTTGGAAAGTGAAATAAAACGGACCGAAATTTGCCTGTTGAATATTATACATCGTATTTTTAACCGATTTAATATTTTGGAAGTGAATTCTGGAACGTGAATATGAATTATTGATTTTTTTAATTATGAAAAGGTGTGTGAAATATTTTTAATTGAAATATTCACAGCTTAAATGAACAACTATATAAAATTTCAGGACCTAACAATGCAAGCCCTGGAAATTCAAGGCATTCAAATGCAGGAACTGTTAATTCAATGCATTATTTTTCAGTTAGTGCTATTCAGCATGCTTTTTTGTTTCAAAGACATAAGTCATTATTTTGCTTCCATACGTGTAATCCTAATAAGGATTAAAGCCATTGCATAATAAAACCTGAGGGAAATGGTTCCAAGGGCGGCCGAGCACCAAGAATTAATCCATTCTAAAGGCTTCACTGTTTTCTTAATGCAAGAGCGTTTGTTTACAGCTTAGTGATGGTGAATTATTGGTGTTTAGTTGCCATTAAGTCCACAGGGTACAGTAAAACGAAAGAAATAACTCACAGTTACCATGGAAACATATTTCGTATTAAAATAGATTCATATTTTAAATAAAATGAAAAGACAGTTAATAATGTCCTTAGATTTATCATCAGGTCAAGCTGAAAGAGGAACAGAGTGACATGACAGACACAGTGATGAAGCTTGTATGTGTTTGCAGTACACAAGCCATGGACGGTTAAAACAGCTGACTCCACTGTGTGACCGTCTCTCTCTCGCTCACACACATGCGCTCACACACACACACGCGATGCACAAAACTCCGCATTTGAACATTGAATAGCAAATACTTAAACTAACAAGAAAACATACTTACAGTCGCTCTTTCAGAAGGGTCAGACTGTCGTAGTAAAGTCAGAATGACCTCCTCTATAGGTTCATGAAATGTTCGTCCATAAAATGTGTTTCTATTCTGTTTTAAATAATTGTATAGATTCCTAAATGCATCTACTTTTGGAAAGCCAAATAAAGTGCCTTTGCTTTCGCCTAGATACACACAGCATCTCCCTGGCATGACTGCTTCAGTACTGTGTTACTGAAACCATGCCTTCTTTCTTTGCTTGAACATTTGAGAGGCGTTATGCAAATATTTCCACATAGTGATGTAGACATGTGGGGGCGTGTTTAAACAAGGCGTTTTAGCGGGGCGTGGAAGAGTCTTATCTTTGATAAAGAATTATCTCTTTGGATTTGATACTTTGGTCTTTGCAACTTCACAGATCTTCACTGCACCAAGAGCTTGTTACACTCCCAAGAGAAAGGAAAAATTTAAATTGCATCATATGACCGCTTTACATTTTTGTCATGTGATTATAAGCAGGAAATGTCCATCATATATCTGTAAAGAGAGCACCAAGCACATATACTCAAACATATTTTGGGGAAGGAAAAGGAGCCAAAGAGAGAGTGTTTCTGACACAGAGACACACACACACATTATGCTATTTAAAATTAAATCAAAATAACTTCTTGAGATCTATGTGTGAACCTGACCATCCATGCAGGGAGTTTCCCCACCTGTGGCTCAAGACTTTGGGAAAACGCCCCATGCAGCTCCACGCCACCCTAATAAGGACAAACAGGATTTAAAACACAGAAAAACTTAAGTGTTTGGTAAATATCTATATTGGCAGCACAAATTGGCATCAGCTATTTAATGTAATGTATACAAAAATGGGGACTAAAACTGAAACTCTTTATTGTGGGTTGAAAAGAGACAGACTCCACTGCAAAGCACAGTTTGTTGTTGTTTTAATCAAACACTTTCACAAATCTGGAATACAGTGGTTTTAGTTAACAGTAACAACAAAAAAAGATATTTTGCCATACTGTCGTTTTAGAAATTGTAGTGTTATGAACCATGTGAGCAACAGCTTGCAATGAAACGCAGGCTAGAGCTTAAGATGCTGAAATGTTATGTGGTTCAGATCAGGATCACTGACAGGTATTCAGACTGTGAGCTGTGCCGCCTCTTTCACTAAGGACTTCAGGGCACTGATGTCCCCCAGCAGTGAAGATATGCCCATGCAGCACCACTGCTCACCACCGCCGGCAGTAGAAGCACTGAAGGACTGCAGCTCCACACCTGCATCTGCCAAAACCCCTGACAAAGATAGGAAAGCATCAATAAACGAAGCTTTTTCAGAGCTCTGTTTTCTCAAACAGACTTTAAAGAGTCATTAGTCACCCTCATGCCATTCTAAACCCATAGGTGACCCTAGACCACAAAACAAGTCATATGGGTCAATTTTTTGAAAAATTTGGTTTGTTATAATAGGACACTATTTGGCCGAAATGCAACACTTTGAAAATCTGGAATCTGACGATGTAAAGAAAAAACAAATCATAGAGAAAATCACCATTAGAGTTGTCAAAATGTAGTTCTTAGCCATGCAGCTTACTAATAAAAAAAATAAAAAGTTTTGATACATTTACTGTAGGAAATTTACCACATATCTTTATCAAATACGATCTTTATTTAATATTCTAATGATTTTTGGCATTAAACAAAAATCTATAATTTTGACCCATGCAATGTATTTTTGTCTTTTGCTACAAATATACCCGTGCTACTTTTGACTGGTTTTGTGGTTCAGGGTCACATATGTCCGTCTTTCTTCCTAGATATTTTAAAGACTGCTTTATCACATATCATGAAAGTATATAGTGACCAAGGGGTAAAGACATCCATATGGCTTCAGATGACATGCAATTTGTTATGCAAGAATATTATATATGCATCCATATTATATTATATTATATTATATTATATTATATTATATATGTGTGTGTGTATGCATGCATGTATGTATGTATGTATGTATATATCGGTGCAGAATGTGAATCAGCCTTTACTGGTTACGGAGAGCAGGAGCTCAGTGGAGTTGGCGGCTTTGAAGAACAGCAGGTGTCCAGTGAGAGGAACAGGCTGTCGAAACACACTTCCATTCAGCTCCAGCAGCACAGGAAGCCCGGCTTGCACGGAGCCAACAGCCTTATAGCTACTGCCGTTCACAGAGACCTCCAGCACACACGCCTCACACTCACTGCCTTTATGATCCGTCTGCACCTGGAGGTTTGTGACATGGGGACAGAATAGAGCAGTGCTGGGAAAATAAACCACCTAGATGGCGCTTATACTTTAACAAACAGATTTTGTTAAGAATGAAAAAAATGGTTTTGTCAGGTAGTCTTACTGTAATTCCTGTCTCTGCAGCTAGGGGCAGTGCATTCACCAAGTTAGGGCCTTTCTGAGGAACTTCAGTGAGCAAACCTACTACAGCTGCTGAGCTCAAAAACCCAGTGGACTTCTTCAAGGACTCCCCTGAACAGCAAAAATAAATAAATACAGATTTTGTAATATTATATTTACACTATATAATACAATGTTATAATTCAGATATCTTGGTAGATAGCATCACTGTAATGATTAAAATGTAATGCCATTTGACCATAACAGGGTATTAAATTTAAGAAAAGCTAATAATTAAATTGATTGTAAATATATATGTATAAAGAATTTAAAATAATCTTATTTTGTTACTTGCAGCCACAATGACCATTAAAGTGACGTGACAATCAGCCAAGTATGGTGACCCATACTCAGAATTTGTGCTCTGCATTTAACCCATCCAAAGTGCACACACACACACACACACACACACTGTGAACACACACCCGGAGCAGTGTGCTGCGGCACCCGGGGAGCAGTTGGGGGTTCGGTGCCTTGCTCAAGGGCACCTAAAGTCGTGGTATTGAAGGTGGAGAGAGCACTGTACACGCACTCCCCCCACCCACAATTCCTGCCGGCCCAAGACTCGAACTCACAACCCTTCGATTGCGAGTCCGACTCTCTAACCATTAGGCCACGACTTCCCCATTAACTGACATCAGAGAACCATAAACATCAAAATGCATCGTTCAATCATTAAAAATATAAATTCTCAGCCAATTAAATATTTTACATCTAAGGGGTTCTGCTGACAAATGTTGGGAACCCCTGGACTACATTATAGTTCATCCAAAAATACTAATTCTGTTATCATTTAATTTTAATTATGTTCTTAATTTCATCAAGATTAAGTTCTAAAACTTAATGTGGATTAACGGTTTAATTCTCAGAAGAGTAGCATAAAATATGTTTGATAGACCACAAGCTCTGATATGTACATATGGAAGGGTAAATATTTAAGTCTTGTGTATTCTGCCATGCATCATGGAAATAACGTGTCCAGCAGTAAAAGAAAATGTACATACTCTCCTAACAATAGGATTGATTTCTTGTCATATTTCTTTTAAGAACGCATTCAGTTAATTTGTGAATGAAAACAATTTTGACAATATATTTGGATGAAATATTCCACATACCAAGTGATGTGACATGGACCTGACTGAAGGGTTCTTTAGAAGCAGTGCAGACCTTTAACACTCTGCCCATGGACTCTCCCAACAGGATCCACTGATGGGAGTCAGGAGAGAAAGAACTGGCCAACACCTGAGCATTCACCTGAGGATGGAGAAAAGTCTTCAAAGTTGTGGTCTTTCCTTCCCTATTGCGACATACATCTGAGTGAAACTGATTATTGAAAAAAGAAAAAGAATGCAGGGCAGGGAATGGGTTTTATATATCTGTCGATCACTGGATGAGGATGGAGCTGATTGTGACCTTGCAGCCAAATTTAATGATTGGAGAAGTCCGGCATGTGTCATCAGAAGAAAAAAAAAAAATACTTTTTTCCACTTTAAGATCAACTTGCATTGAAAATTCACCCCAAGTACAGTTGTAGGTGATTTAGGTTTTTGCAGTTAATATACTTTCTCCTGCCCCAATTTAATAGATAATGTAATAATTTTACACCATATCAGCATCAAAGGCTATATTAATGGAAAAAAAACTGAAGAATAATGAGATCTAAAATGATCTTAATACTTCAGTGAAGTATATACAATAAATTAACTATATTATTTAAATAATTTTCTTTGGGATTTTAGAAAAGCAGTTTTGGATAAATATCTGTGGTGAAAAGAATATTTGATGTTTGTCTTAAAATAAATGTGCATTATTTACAGCTACTTCTTTATTTGATAGTTGTTCTTAATCATTCAGATGAAACTTTATTTCCCACTTAACATAAATAAATAATTTGCTATTATTTTATATGTGGTTGAGAAAAAAAGAAAAGAAAAAGTCCATGAATGTCCATGAAAAACGTAACATCCTTTCATAAAAAGTAATTTGTGTCACTGTAAAACTAAGTGTGACTCACAGCTCCCACTAAAGCTTTGCCTGTGGCCATGTCCACAATCTGCAGGGCGATGTCCTTCCCACAGCGAGCCTGTGCTTCTTTAGTGCTGGCTCCGAGATGAGGACAGCTGATCACATTGGGGTGGTTCACCAGCGCCCTGTCCTTTGGGGGCTCCTAGACATCATTAGTAAGATTTTTAAATTTGTCTGCATGCAATGCCATTAATCAGTGGCAAAAAGCTAAAAACCTTCTCAGACTAAGTGATCAACAAATTCTGACCTCCACAAACACATCCAGCCCTGCTCCTCCACACTGTCCCGACTCAAGAGCCCGGAGGAGAGCGGCTTCATCGATGATGCCGCCACGGGCACAGTTCACCACCTTCACACCCTTCTTACACTTAGCAAATGAAGCGTCATTAAGGAGACCTGTGTAACATCACCAAAGGTCGGATTTTACACTAGGACAATTGAAACTAAATTACCGTATTTTTCGGACTATAAGTCGCATCAGTCCAAAAATACGTCATGACGAGGGAAAAAAAAACATAAGTCGCACTGGACTATAAGTCGCATTTATTTAGAACCAAGAAAAAACATTACCGTCTACAGCGCGAGAGGGCGCTCTATGTTGCTCAGTGGTAGACTACAGGAGCACTGAGCAGCATAGAGAGCCCTCTCGCGGCTGTAGACGGTAATGTTTTCACTTGGTTCTAAATAAATGCGACTTATAGTCCAGTGCGACTTATGTTTTTTTTCCTCATCATGACGTATTTTTGGACTGATGCGACTTATACTCACTTGGTTCAAATTAATTTTGATAAATAAGTCGCACCTGACTATAAGTCGCAGGACCAGCCAAACTATGAAAAAAAAGTGCGACTTATAGTCCGAAAAATACGGTAATTAAATAAGAACTGCAATATAGTCTAGTAGTGCAGTTATTAAGCAGCATAATAATAATTCACTCATTCATTTTATTATTATTAAAACAAATTAATATTATTATATAATATTTTTTATTATATAATAAATTATATATTTTTTATTTGGTTATAAAATGTTTATTAAAATTAAATCAACTGAAAAATAAAAATTCATTTCAGCCAACTATCCAGAAAAATTTCCTTTTTCATTTATTAAAAAAAAAAAAAAAAAAAAAAAAAAAAAAAAAAAAAAACATACCTTACCTTTAACTAAAATGGAAATAAATATAACAATAATTTGTTTTGAACCAGTTTTATAAATTTGTAGATATTTTTGAATGACACATTTGTATATAAATAAATATACACACTCAGGTTCTTAGTCTTGGCATGTAAGCAGCAGCGATACGAGGCAAAATAAAATCACCTTTTTTTTTTTTTACTGAAATGTGCAGCAAGTCGTCAAAATGTTTGTGTGTGTGTACCCGTGGTGGCAGCCATGAGTGGAGTGTGGACTGTGATATAATCACACTGTGGCCACAGCTCCTCCAGAGACATCTGCTCCACACCCCAGCCCGCAGAAACCTCTGGAGGGGTGATGGGGTCATAACCAATGGTCTACAAGGGATGCAAAAAATAGAAGCTTAAACTGCATTTGCATTTCAAGACAGGACAGTTTTTAGAACTCAATGAGCTTACCTTCATACCGAAGGACTGCATTCGTGTCGCCACCTCTTTGCCGATTCTACCGAGCCCTACAATCCCAAGAACTTTTCCATACAGCTCTGCGCCCATGAACTGCAAAATCATTAGCAAAGCACTCATCCATCTACTATCTACCATAACAACACATTCATTGATCACAATTGATTAGTGTCGACTGGCTTAACACAAACAGGAAAGTATGGCTATGGAATCACAACTCTGATGGTTCCTGAACTATGTATACTATGCACAAACTTTCAGTATGTGTAGAATACCTGGATGATTTGTCAAAATGTGCAATTTACAACATGATCGTGCATGCAATACTCTATCCCATAATGAAATGCCCTTAACATACTGTTAACAGCCACACGGAGGACAAAATGTGCACATACCTTTTTCCGATCCCATTTTCCATCTTTCATTGACATGACAGCTTGTGGAATATGTCTAGGAAATACAGAAAACCTTGAAATTTTTTTGAAAATATTATGATATAAAACAGGAATAACAATAAAGCAATCTTAAAGGGGTTATATCAGGTCCTTTTAATCAGTTTTTCCCCCCTGAGGCCCACTTATACATCTAGAGTCCAAAGCAGCCAAATTGAGTTTATTTAATTTACTACCCAATTTTTTATTTTATTGAAAATTATTTTCTACCCTATTTTAGGCCCAGAGACATCAGAGTTTTGAAAATTAAACCACATTTTATAATACAATTAATTCTCAAAACAATGAACAGAAGTCCTTTACTAAACAAGTTCTTTATTAATTTGACCAGTTTACCTAGACAAGCTCATCAAAAGAGCACAGGTGAGCTCAGCAGCACTGATTGTGTTTCCACTTGGAGTGCTAAAATTAGAAAAGATAGAAATACGAATAAACAAACACATTATATAAAAAATAAATAAACATTTAGGAAAGGAATTCCTGGCCATTCTAAGGAATGGTTCATGAAAATAAAGAAAATGTACTCCTAGACCATTCCAGATGTAGAGGAGTTTGTTTCTTCAACACCGAATTGGATCAGCTGTTTGGACTCTCATTCTGACGGCACCCATTCACTGCAATAGATCCATTGTTGAGCAAGTGATACAGTAGAATGCCAAATTTCTCCAAATCTGCTCCCACAAAGAAATAAATGCATCTACATCTTGGATGGCCTGAGGGCGAGTTCCTTAAGAGCAAATACTAATTTCTGAGTGAACTGTTCTTTTAACATCTCCTTCGATGTTAGCATGAGAGGCAATAAATGTTGTCAATTAATTTCTTAGTGAACTACTACATTAAGAAAAGAAGAAAGAATGGTGCAAAACTAGAGCAACCTGCTTTAGCAATGAAAACAAACAGAAATGAGGTCAGAGCAAGACTCAGCATGCTTCATTACTTCATGACAATAATGCCTCTCTTAGTCGCTGCATCCACATCCACGTTGTCTACGCCGGTTCCGGCCCGTCCAATGATCCTCAAGTTACTGCCAGCATTGACGACATCAGCAGTAACTTTGGTTGCTGATCGGACCACCAAACCATCATAATTCTTAGGAGTAAAAGAAATTAATAATAGATTATATTTGAGACATGTAAACAAAACTGGCATGTTGTTTCCCTAAGAAGAACAACATGTGACAAGAAAATAAATTACACATCAACATGCATTCAGCTTTTTAACTTAATGCACATGCCTTCCTGATAAAAGAAAAATGATATGCATTTTATTTACATCCTATCCGAGCAAATACCTAATAAATAAAAACACAACTAAAAACTCATGCACAGAGCAAAACACGTGCATTATGCACTGGAAAAACATACTTCGAATAAATAAGCTGATGCTTTACTTGGCTTCTATTAAATCATTAGTTAGGGAACGAGTCATATGGTGCAGATACAGGCTGCTGTTGCATCAGACTCGTGGAGAGGAGGAGGAGGAGGGGGGGGGGGGTGACAGTCACACACACAGACTTCAGCACATCCAACTGGCACACATTAATGCTAATATTTTACCACACGCCAAGCTGATGTTACTGCTGCTGCTGCTTTGGAGGACGCCATTCAAATCAAGGCACTTTATATTCCAATGAAGTGGCATGCGCTGAACTTGAGAGTCAATCAGTTGAAGAATCACTTAACGTTACCTGAATCTCTGCGATCAGCTCTTCTTTAGTCATCTGCTGCTTCTCCGTCACTTCAATGCCGTTCTCCAGCAGAATGGTTTTGCAGCATGGATCGACGCTTTCACTGATTAAAACGCGTTTGACTGATACCGGAGCCATTGCTGTTGATTCAGTGACTCGACTCTCCTCAGACTGACTGATGCTCGTGACGCTTTTTTAAAGATCTCTCCACGCATAAACTCCGCCCTTCACGCGCCTCCCTAAAAGTTCGTCCTATAACTTTTTTCATTTACAATTTTTTGCATTTAACTTTTATTCTTGCAATGCATGCATGTGTTTATTTATGTGTTCAGTTATTTTTATATTTATTCTCACATGTATTTGTTTTCACATTTACTTACAGTTGTATGTTTTAACATTATTTATTTTTTATTTTTTTATTTTTTTTATTTCTGCAAGTTTGAGTCTCTGTACTATGATAAGTTTATTATACAAATAATCTATTTATTTGAGATTAAAGAGAATGGAGGATGAAAAAGAAGGTTAGAACAGGTCAGTTGGACTAATTCTTCACACAAGATCGTGCATATGACCAATTACATGAGCACATGACAGAGATTTAAATAATTTAAAACGTTAAACATAAAATATATTTAAGTATGTCTTTGTCTAAGGCATATATTTTTTACTAAAGCTGGTTCATGTGGGTGTTTTTTGTTGTTTTTATTATTTTCTTTTGTTTGGTTAGTTCATGTATAGTATAATTTTTTATATAGTTTTTGGATTTTGTTTTGTGTTTTAAAAAAATGTTAGAAATAATAATAATAATAAAATAATTAAAGTAAAAAAAATGAATAAACTGCTTAATCGGCTCAGATTATTTTATAGATTTTTAGATTAAACATTATTAAGGTTTGTTGTTGTTTGCAAGTCTGAGGGATGAAATATGAGACTTAAATTCAACAGAAAAATGGAAGACACAAAGAACACATAAACCTTTTTTTCAGTCAATACAGAATTTTGCATGAAAAAAAAAATACAAATGTAATATCATATTCTATAGATAAATGCTTTGGGTTTTCCACACATACACACAAACACATAACTTTGTGAATAAAAATCTTTGAGAACAACACTGGTTTAGTTTCAAAATTTAAATAAGGAAGCAGTTACAATACACAACAAAAATAAATAAATAAATAAATATATATACAGTATAATTATATTATTAATAATAAAAATTATAATAATGGGGGGGGGGGGGGGTTAAATAAACAGGGGTATATTGAACAAAGCACATTACATTCACAGGAGAAGATTGAACAACTTACAAATTTCAAATGTTTTAAAAGCCTAAATAGCCCCAAAGCGATGCTTTATCTCGGCTGAGTTTATTTTCTAGAAGGCTGGCTGTTGAATGAGGCTACGCATGACGTCACCTACTTCACTTGCAGGGTTGCCAGGGAACAGTGTAACAGAAGTTCAAATGGTTGCCGAGCAACACAGTGTAGGGAGTCCAAACATGTTACCAAAGCTAGCCAAGTTTGCCGAAGCATTAAGGAATAAACATATATAAAGATATAAAGATCAACGAATGTGAGAGGACATAAAGAAGCAGTTAAGATGGCAACAACCTCAATTACAACAGGTGTCGTTCAGAACGGGCGGAAGAATGGCTCGAGTCAACGAGGTAAGGATGACTGGTGCACCAGGATAGCTAAAAGATTGTCTGTAAAATTATAATAATTAACGTTACTGGTCAAATGCACACAGTTATGAGCTCGGAGGTGGAGAAAAAGGAAGCGGATCTTCGTCAAATGGTAGTTTTGTCTAAATCGGAATGGCAGCGCGTGCAGGACAGTGTGAACGGACTCAATCTACAGAACCGGAGTGAGATTGCAGCGGCGCAAGAGCGCGAGGCGCTGCACATGCGCTCTAGAGAGCAAGTCAAACACTGGACCAATACCATCGCTGTAAGTACACACTATAGCGAGGGGCTTATATAGAGACAGATCAGTGGAGTACACACTGGAGTGTCTGGTTCCAGCTCTCGCGTTAGTCAGAATGAGCAATATTTGCTTGAAAAATCCACAATTCACGCTAAACATAATATGCGGAATTATATTTTTATTTTTTTAAGGAGAATATAAAAATATAAAATTATAAATATATAATTATCCTATCGTTGAGTCAATTAAGAACAATCAAGAATAATTCATAAAAAAATCATTATAATTGAGAAAGAAGTGTGTATTCTAAAATTATTCTAATATAATTAATAAAACTATTAAAATACAATATAAATAAAATAAAACTATTCTGAAAATATTTTAATTCTATTCTTAAAAAAATATCTAACTAGCTTTCTAATCTTTTTGTATTGTATCCGTTTTCTTGTCATTTATTATACAATTAACAAAAGCAAAAAATACCTCTAACACTAGATTGCTCTATTCTTTATTCTATTCTATCTGTTTTCTTTTTATTTACTATTTAATTAAATTGCCCTTGCTATGTGACACTGTGTTTAAGATAACTGAGACTTGTTATAGTACTTGTATATCACTGCTCTTTTGTTGTTTTTATTGCTTCCATTGTCCTCATTTGTAAGTCGCTTTGGATAAAAGTGTCTGCTAAAAGACTAAATGTAAAAATAATTTATATAATAATTTATCAGAAATATCCCTGTGATAATTTTGTACACATTGATATGACTGTATTTGTGTCTAGAACAATGTTATTGTTGATAGTAAAACTAAACTAAAATTAAAACCTTAAAGAAATGTTGTGAAATAAAATAGTTTACTGAAATAAAATAAATATAAAATATTTTTAGTTTCAGCTAGTTTTAATTGAAAAAATCTTATAGTATTTATAATTAAGTTCAACTTCATGTACTAAAATAATTAAAATAAAAACTGAATAAATTAATAAACGCTTCATGTATAAAACAAAAATATCAAAAAATTATAAAAACACAACAAAATGACTAAAATATATATATGTGTGTGTGTGTGTGTACTTTTATCCATCCAATTTAATTTTTTCCTATGTCTCTGTTATAATATTAATTTTGATTGTAGTTGATTAATTTGAATGCTGTCTTGATGTAATATTCTGGGGTTTTCTTAACAAAAAATAAAAGTAAAATAAAAATCATAATTAATATAAATGCTTGGGCTAATATAAGCTATGCATTTGACTTGTGCAAAAAGTCTTCCATGGAGAAAAACAGATGTTTTTTTCCTTAAAGGGACAGCGACAAAAAAAGCTAGAGGCGAAAAAATTTCGAGAGGCGATTGAAGAAGAGGAGCGGAAACAAATTGACATAGAAGAAGCAAAATACCAGGCCCAGATACGGAAGGAGGCCATCGAGAAAGCAAAAGCCCAGCAGTACTACCAGACCGACAGAGTGAAAGGCTTCCATGTCTGTGTCTCTCATTATTTAATCACACTTTTCTGATGTGAAACATTACTAGAAACTATTCTTTTGTTTTTTATAGAGTGCTCTGCTGCTGGCAGAGGTTCTGAAGGAAAGAGAGGCTCAGATTGAACTAAAATGCATGAAGCAAAATGCCAGAAGAGACATAGACACCGATATCCTGGCCGAAATAGCTTCCAGAGAAGAACAGGACCTTCAGCAGGAGCAACAGAAAGCCATACAGAGGAAACAAGACCAACTGGCCACTGCTGAGAGTGTGAAACAACAGTAAGGAGACATTAAAGTGCTTCAGTGCATTCAGCAACAATGATGTAGTTAATACGAAAGTACCTGATAAAAAGAACCTGATGTTTCCTGCTATATTAGGATGAATGATCATGAATTGAAGAAAGAGCAGGAGAGACAGGAGGTCAAGCGTGAGGCTGAAGAAGTTGAGCGACTCAGAGATCTTCATCTGTGGGAACAGTCCATGAACGAGCGCAAGAAACAGGAAGAGAAGAGAAGCGTGATGAAGGCTCATCAGGTAAGGCGCTTGTTCAACAACATTTACAGATAGAGTGAATCAGATGCTGTTTTGAAATCTGTTCTTCTGTCTTCCATCAGGACTATTTGACCAACAGAGAGCTTATGAAAGCAGCAGAGGCTCAGAGGCAGGAGGAAGAGGAGGAGAAACGCAAGCAGCTTGCCAAACATAAAGAAAAAGTCGTGAAAATGAGGAAAGAGAAGCAGGAGGAAATATTTAGGTACTGTAAATTACATGCTAATACAGTGTAAATTTGTCTTGTGGGTATAAATGCCAGGATTCCCACCAGTGCCAGAAAAGATTCATTTTCAGTAGCTTTTTTTTTTTTTTCATTTTTGAAGGCATTTCTTCCAACTGTATTTGGGGCATTTTTGCTATTTTAAAACATCATGAGCTTTCCGTGTTATTTAAGGATTATATATATATATATATATACTGTTATTTTTTATTTTTTTTTTTTATTTTTTTGTATGTCTGTAGTTTTTATTATTTTAGTACTTCAAGGTGAGCTAAATGAGATTGAAAAAAAAAATATATATATAATAATATATAAAAAAATATATTAAATATATAAAAATATATATTTTTTTCAGTCAACATTTAAACTAAGTAACACTTTTTTTTAAGTTTTACTATCTTTAGTACTTCTACTGCAACTTATTTTATTTCACTTAGTTGCTAAATATATATATCATATACTAATAAATTCAAAAGACTGTAACCCGACATACAAAATGGATGTACATTTTTTTTTTACAACATTGGTTAAGAAAAAGTTATGAGAGTTCGTTGTGTGGGAACCCTGGCAAGAAAGATTAATTCTCTTCACTGCTTGCTTTGTCTCAGCACTGGGCTTGTATTTGCATTTTGTTTTGCTTTAGAGAGATCCAGAGACAAAGACAGACTATTATACAGAAGTTAGCAGTACAGAAGCAGCAACAAATAAGCAATGAGGAACAGATCATCGCGAAAGCAGTCGCTGAACGTGAGGCCAAACAGGCTCGAGAACAGCGTGAGAAAGAAGAAAAACATGCAGCCATGTTGAACTCCATCACTGCACACAGACAGTCCAAGGTAAATAACCTCTTCTTCATGTATTTGTGCAAACAGATGATTTAACTCTTCAAAGTTTGTCTAGTAATGAATGATTATTTAGATGATTATTTGATTAAACTAAGACAACTAATGACAAGAGGCCATGTATTACAGTGGTTTTGTCACAGTAATATTGCATTTACGACAATTTACGTTTGTGTACATAATTTGAAATACATACACTTTTTTTTAACCCTGTATTAGAGGAAAGAGCAAGAACAAAAGACAGAAGAGGAGAGACAAAAAGCCCTGGAGATGCTGAATGCAAAGAAGGAAGCAGATAAAATCTTCATGAAAAAACAAGAACTCCAAGCTCAAAAAGCTAGAGAAGAAGGAAAAACACTACAAGACATCTATATACAGGAAATGGTGGGTTTAGCTCTTAAAGGAACACTCGCTGGTCTTGACATACTAACTCACCTGGGACATCTAAGATGTACATGAGTTTGTTTCTTCGTCAGAACAGATTTGAAGAAATGTAGCATTATATCACTTGCTCAACAATGACAGTGAATGGGTGCCGTCAGAATGAGAGTCCAAACAGCTGATAAAAACATCACAATAATCCACAAGTAATCCACACCACTCCAGTCCACCAGTTAATGTCTTGAGAAGAGAAAAACTGCATGTTTGTAAGAAACAAATTCATTATTAAGACAATTTAGCTTTGAATCATTGCTGCCAGCTAAAATACAAGTCCTCTAATTTTGAAAAAGCCATCTTGTCTGAATCAGGAGGGAAATATGCACAGATCAAGCACCATTTACAAGCAAAAACAGTTCTAAACAAATATAATGTGGATTTTAGAGGACAACATGGGGTGGACTTTTTTTTTCACTGGAGGAAGCGTTATTATGAATGATAGACATTAAAGTTAAAAAACACCTTAATGATGGTTTTGTTTCTTACAAACAACCAGCTTTCTCTTCACAAGACATAAAATGATGGACTGGAGTGGTGTGTATTACTTGTGGATTATTGTGATGTTTTTATCAGCTATTTGGACTTTCATTCTGACGGCACCCATTCACTGCAGATCATCCATTGGTGAGCAAGTAATATGAAGCGAAATATCTCCGAATATGTTTAAAAATTTTAAACAAACTTCTCTTAATCTTGGATTGCCTGAGGGTGAGTAATGCAAAATATTTTTTCTGCCAAAATTTCGATATTTGAGTGAACTGTTCCTTTAAATGTGTTTTATGCTATGCATGTAACTATGATTTCTTTCAAATGCAACATGGGTTTTTGTGAAGGCTGAGAAACATGCAAGGCATCAGCGTACAAATAAAGAAGAGAAGGACTTTGCTGAGAGGAACACTGCTCTCATCGTTGAGGAGGAACACCAGTTTCAGAAATACGCCGAACAGGTCTTCGAAACAGCTGGGAAGGCAGGGAGAAACACCTTCCCGCTCATGAAAGCTGCCAGAGAGGGCATCGGAGGGGGTCTGGGGCCCGTGTTTGGTGGGCTTAGACCAAGTTATCTAGTCCATGATGAGTCGGGTGTTGAGATGCCCAGTTATGTGAGCGGCACCACTCAAAACATAAAAGAGCTGCACGAGACCCCTGACATTCAACAGTCCAAGAAAAGACTAGGATTCACCTTGTAAAACTTCACCACAGCTGGTTATAATCACTCTCTCATACTTTGCAATAATAAAAATTGTATGCAAAAGAAATTGTAATCGCAGTGTTTTGATTAAAATATTGCTTTTTAACCTCAAATCTAATTTCTTGTTACACAATTTAGTTTATGTTTTTTTTTTTTAATTTAGAAATATTCTGATGTATAAAAAACTTGGTTATAAAAAAAGTTTTATTCCTGGAAACTTAATAGTAATAGTCAAAACAAGCTTAGTTAAAAGTCAAATTAAAGTATGATTTGCTTTGGGATGCCTGTATAAAAATATTTAAATCTATTAAATATCAATAAATTATAACTAATAATTATTTTCCTGTTACCTGAAAGGAGTTAATTTAAAACAATTTGATATTTTAGCTTCTTTTCTTTCTTTTTTTTTTTTGCATTATACAAGAAAAACACAGACAATGACCAAGATAGGCATTATTTCTACAATAAAACAAGATTATTAATATTAATATGATGGCAACATTGTTAACATCTATACCCTCAATCCTGGATAAATCTTTTTTTTTATGTTTTGTATTTCCCCCCTTTTTAACAGCAACTAAATATTTTAGCATTTTCAAAAGTAGCCACACTTTGCCTAAATTGCAATTTTAAATCATGAAATAAATATATTGTCCAGAATAGTCAACCATCAATACAATTAAATATTTTAAAAAATTTATAATTAAATATCGGGAGTTTAAAAAATGTATTTGTTTATATATTAATTGTAATATGAATGTAATGATGTATTCTTGTAATGATAATGATTTGCACATGCTTTATTGCTATATATAATTTTTTTCATATATTTCCTATTATCTATTTAATATTAGCGTATTAATAAATAATAATAACTCTAAATAATATCGTGTATATATCCCTCCTCCAAACAAAATCATTATTTTTCATGTTTTTTACTACAAAGCATGACTTTTATTTTGACAGACACCATGACTTTTGGCTGTGAGCTGCCTTAAACAGGAAGCAGGTATTAGGATTGACCCATAATAAAGGCCTTTATTCTGTATATCTATGATGTCACCCAAGATTTGCTCTCAACTTTTATGTAGGTGTTTGCTAGCAGACATGTTAAGGGCATTAGGTAACTTAAGAGTTTGACAAATCAAAATTCAGCTGATTTAAGTTATGGAAAAAGCAAAACTAAGAAGCTTTTAGCAAGATTTTTATACTTATACTTTTTTTGTGTGGTAACAAAACAGAGGACATGTGTACATGGTGACATTATGCACATATATATGTAAAATATTAGTAGTATTAGATTTATTTTATATGTTGCATATTGTATAATATTGTAATCGAACTGTTACTGCTTTTGAAAAACATGTATAATGTCAGAAAGTAATTAAAACTTGTTCATCAAGGGTGCGTTAAATTGTTTAAAAGTGGCAGTAAATACATTTAGAGTACATTATTCTTAGACTTCTTACAACCTTGATTCCAGAGAAGTTGGGACATTTTGTAAAATGCTATAAAATCAAGAATCTGTGATTTGTTAGTTCTCTTTAACGTTTATGTACATTTAGACATTTAGCAGACACTTTTATCCAAAACGACTTACAAATAAAGACAATGGAAGCAATTTAAACCAACAAAAGAGTATACAATATACAACTCATATGCTTTTATTGATTGATTGCCATTTAATGTGATATAATTTACTGTTTAAAAGTTTGGGCCAGATAAGATTATTATTTTTTTTCTCTCTCATGTCTCTCATGCTCACCAAAGCTATATTTATTTAATAAAAAATAAATACAGTAAAAAAACCTGTAATATTATGAAATATTATTATAATTTAAAATAAATGTTTTCTATTTGAATATATTTTAAAATGTATTTTATTCCTGTGATGCAAAGCTGTATTTTCCTCATCATTCCTCCAGTCTTCAGTGTCACATGATTCTTCAGAAATCATTCTAATATGCTGATTTGCTCCAAAAACAGACATAATATGATTCTCTAAATCTGTCTAGCATTGCCTTTGATTTCCGGGACTCCAAATCATTCTGCAAAAATTCCTGGCACATGAAAGGAGAGGCCCTGATGAGGGAAAAGACATTTGGAGAATTTAGGATATCTTGTATTTCTTGTATTAAAATGTTATTTGATTGTCCGCCGGTTCCCGCCGATGACTAGGAAGTTTTAAATCATTACAACATTATCTTGAAATGGTAGACATCAGATTGTTTGCAGACTGGGTAATCTGCAAGATTAGTAATGCAATCTTATTTTAATTGCTCATTTTGTAACAAGTGATATTACTTATGTGAATTTTCATTCACAAGGAAGAAATGCATAGCTGTTTGCCTTTTAATATGTATTTATTATGCATCGTATATAAAAGAAAAGAGGTGTGTGTTGTGGCAGACTAAAGAGTAATGACAGACGGTTGATCTTTGACTAAAAATGTGTTTAGTTAAGGTTTGAAATTCATTATCTTTTAGTATAGGCTACGAAGTCTAATATCATAAGCCCCCCATCCCGTCAACCAAGACCGCAGACACCCCCCTTACTTATATATATATATATATATATATATATATATATATATATATATATATATATATATAGGCTATAATAGAGTATTGGCACCTCTTTTGGGCCACTTAAAGCACTGTGTATGGATAACAAAAAAAAATTATTTAATTTTGGCATCCATTGTAGAAACTGCACCACATTTCACAACATAACCTAACATGAAATATAAATCTGTGGTTATTTTTACTCTTAAAGTCAACATGAGACATCATTCACTATACATTTTACTATGTTAAAGAAGAGGGATGAATAGTTTGTAATGTTAGCATCAAAATAAATTTGTTTTAGTTGCAATTCATTTCGATTCAAACTTTCAAAGACGGGGAATGTGCATTATAGTAAATATAGTAAATGTTTGGTTCTTGTTGTTGCTTTTCCTGCTTTAAAATATAATTACACTTTTCTATTGGATACAAACTATAAAAAGTGATTATGATGTTTTAAAGTTTAGGCATCTTTGCTGCATTTAATCTCATAGTAACGCAGGAGGCACCGGCAGCATATCGCATCTCTCGTATCATTCCAGTCCACTGTTTCTTGTCCTCCTCATACCTGTTAAAAAAGAGGGGTTTTTAGATTTAGTCCCAATTGCAATGATACATTACATGTTAAAAGTTAAAAATTTAGTCCCAACTGCAATGATACATTACATGTTAAAAGTTTAAAAATATATTTAGTTTAGATTTCTTTTTTTTTTTCTTTTTTTTTTGCGATTTCAAAAGTTAAAAAATTTGGGGTCAATCAGTTCATTTTTGAAAGAAGTCTCCGAGGCTGCATTTACTTGATCAAAAATACAGGAAAACAGTAGTATCGTGAAATATTATTACCATATTTAAAATAAGTTTATTTATTTATATGTATATATATATTAATATCTAATTTATTCCTGTGATGCAAAGCTAAATTTTCAGCATCATTACTCCATTCTTCAGTGCCACATGATCCTTCAGAAATCATTCTAATATACAGATTTTATTTATTTAATAACTGTGATACAGGATTCTTTGATGAATAGAAAGTTCAAAAGAACAGCAATTATTTAAAAAAGAAATATCTGTTAAATATTTGATCCCATAATAGTGCTTGGTGAATATAAACCAGATGGACTTTTGCTGCAACACTTACTGCCAGATGTCAGTGATTTCTGATGGGACACACTGTTTGTCCTCGTTCTCCTGCACCGCGAAGCCGCCCACAGCATACAGGACACCAGCAGCACTGACCAAATTCACAGAACTTCTCTCCTGCATAAACTCAGAGAACGGCTCCCATCTACAAGGGGAAAAAACGGTTAGTTCTGTAGAGGATAACAGGAAAACTACCACAATATTCCAGTTCAGTAAACATAAGGGTGACTTTAAAATAATATTTTTCCCTATTTTTGTAATTTATGTCTCAAATGAAAAAGTTATTATAAATATTATAATAATCTCCAATCTATATGGTTCAAACAAAAAAATATTTTGCTGAGAACATTGTTGTAATTGGTGATTATTTTATAGGTTTTCCATGTGTTCTCAATATCATTTTATACTTACAAGAGCCAGTTCCTTTGTGACATCATTCTCCTGGAAGTGACTTAATTTTGGAGGGAAAACTGTTTGGCACGTCTCTGTTTTAAATCCTTCACTGATCACTGGCTAACTTTAGCTTTAATTTAGAGTATCTTTGCACTTTTTTAAATACTTGTGGTTTCAGGATTACGTGTCAGTTAAAAATGAGTGATGTATTACGTACTTGTTCGTCCCAAAGTCATAGGCTTCACTAGAGGATAAAAGGCCGTCTTCATTGACCCCTCCAACCACAATGATCTTTCCTTTGTGGACTACGGCTCCAAACATGGACCTGGGTGTCTTCATGGCCGCCAACTCTTTCCATTCGGACTTCTTGTGGTTGTATGCAAACATCTTGTTGATGGTTTTACTGTTCCAGAGATTAAAACGAGCAATTACGCCTAATTTCAGGCTTTTATTTTGTATTTAAGTTTATGTTAATTAAAATCTGACTTACTTCTCATCCGTCTTTCCTCCTATGCAGTAAACTAGTCCGTTGTGTGAGATCACACTGTGACCGTGAATTCTTAAGGGCAGTTTTTTGGTCTCCTGCCACTTCATCTTACTGCCAAGAGCAACAACAAGTAATTAGATGGACTTCTTTGGCTCATGTAGCAGAAAATGTAGAAGAAACTTACTCGACATCATAACACAGCACTGAGTCCAGAGATTCATTGCTCTGCAGGTCTTTACCAGCAACTGCAAACAAGAGGTTTTCAAACTCCCCCACGGCAAACAGACATCTGGGCGATGGCATCGGTGGCAGGGCGATCCAGTTTGGAGAATGAGTGTCCAGCTGAAGAATATGCATGATTTTAAATGAATTACGAATGTATGTAACTTTAGTTTTATTTTCCTTGCCTTTGTACTAGGTCTGTTAATGATTTGGAACTTTTCTGCACCTAGAAATATAAAGTCATACAATTAAATGAATAGTGCACCCAAAATTAAAAATCTAGTCAACATTTATTCGCCTTCATGTCATTCCATGTCAGTATGCAACACAAAAGTGGGGTTTTTACCCTTAAAAATATGAACCCAGGATCATTCTTAACTAAAACTAAAACCTTAAAAATGTTTATTACTTAAAATATTTAACATTAAATATGAAAAACCTAATCTTATTTTATTTTAGCTAATTGCCAAGGGAAAGATTTTTTATTTTTTAATTAGCTTGATGTACAAAAATAACTAAAACTAAAATAAAAAAAAAGTCATATAAAAAAATTGCCATAAATAGATATACTGAAAAAAGTCCCAAAAAAAATAACAAAAACATTTGCATTTTTTTGTTTGGATGTCTGAAAATGCGATTCGTGTTTAAAACCACAAGAGTATTCATAACCAAGGGTTAAAAGGAAGACAACACATGGCTAGGTACAATGTGAAAAGCTGTAAAAAATTTCATATAGAAAATATCACTCTTTTCTGTAAGTCAAAGGGACTTTGGCTGTAAGCTCCAAAAAATGGCAATAAATAATAATAATAATAAATAAATGTTACGCTACCATAAAATTTGTCTTATGTGCAAGTCCCGTGTCACCGAAAGAAAACAGAACAACCTTATGGCGAGTAAATGATGAGATAATTTCCATTTTGAATAAATCACGATCTTGACAACAATAATAGCATCTACAACCTCGTTTTTAAAAGGCGGGCAATTTCTAATTAAATGTCAATGATTTTATCGCTCTTCAGCTGAAAAAACAACCCTTACTTAAAATGATTTAATCAAAATCGTTTCTCTATGTTGTTTAACTTATTCTATGAGAATAGATATGACCACACCACAGCTATAAAAATTGAGTTGTAGTTATAATCCTTGCCGTAAACAACCTTTTGTTAAATAAATGAGTGACTTGGTCTAACCTGGTAGAAATAGCACTGCAGTGGTGATTCCTTGTCTTCATCAACAAACAGTCCTCCCAAAACATAGAGCAGGTTCTTCTTCGACGTGATGCTAACATGATTTCGAGGTATCTGCTCTGCCATGGCTGCAAGGAAGCATTCGTTTTCATCAGCATCATAGGCCACAGCCGCCGTGTCGTTTATCATCAGGATGAGATCCCTGTTGAACATCCCCAGCCGTTTGCTGTTATTGAGATAACCAGGCAAGACTTTTCCCCCCTCTTCCCCTTCGCCATTCTCGCCCTCCTTATCTTGTGGAAGTTTTCCAGCAAAAGCCTCTTTGATGACCTTCAGCTTCTTGGCGAGCTCAGGGTCTGCCTTGATGATGTCGTCCTTTTCCACCTTCTCCTTGAAGTATTTCTCAGGTAGTAATCGGAAACGGATGTGATCGAAAGCATCTCCCAAAGCTTTCGTCCGGTTCTCCTTGTTCTTCCGGACCCATTTCATCACGAGCTCGAACACGACCTCTTCTTTTTCCACGTTTAGAGCATCGCACCCGATGATAGCGAACAACTCGGGAGCGTTGAAGTCAAGAAAGTCCTCATCCTTGGATAAAGTCTCAAAACGCTCTGCTATAAAGTCCCTAGCAGCTATAGCAAGTCTAGGGCAGTTCAAAACCAGTCCCATTCTGAAATTGGCCAAGCAGTTAGCCAAAGAAAGCTTGTTTTGTAGATAGTTGACGCAAATGGTGAACACCGATGGGATTTGGAATCTGTTGGCGACTGCGAAGACGTCTTGTACATTCTCATCTGTGATTTCAATGTCTGCCGAATAGAGATAGTTCACAATCATGTCCATAATAGTGGGATCCACGTTTTCCAGCACTACTTCCCTGCTGGAGTCTTTCTTCTCAACACCATCTTCAGTAAAGTACAGCTCTCGGAAATACGGGCTACATGCCGCCATGATGAGTCTGTGGCAGGGCAGACACCGATCTCCAACCTTCAGAATACAATCCACAAACTTGTTCTCCTTTAGAAGTTCCTTCAAACCGTCCTGGAGCAGGGTGCTCTGAAAGAGCCTCAGGTCCTCCTTGATACTCACGGGTTCCATCTCAAATGTTGCAGGTCTCGAAGAGGATGCTGTACTTCCTCTTGTCTTGCCGTCTCAGTTGAAAGAGGCTGAAATAACACAGAGCCCCAACACAACCCCCCCGCGATTTAAGTCCGCCCCTCTAAATATAGACCCCTCATAAAGTCAGAAAGAATTCAGGCTGACCAAACGGGAGCCCAGTGTCACATCATGCAGCTGTCAAAGACTGAAAAAGACAACTGTGAACCTTGGACACACTCAGAGGTCAGGGGTGTTTTGTCAATGAATGTGTTTGGTGCTGTATGACTACAGGATGGAAGGAGTGACGTGTCAGTAGGAATTCAACAGGTGTCTTGACAGTTTTAAATAATTGTAAAGGTGCATGTCATTACCTCCGTTTTGGACATGGTGTCATTTGTACAATTAGTAAGTTTATAGATCGGTGACTCATTAATGTCATGGTTTCTATTTAAAAATGAAAATGGTGTCATTATTTATGCACTTTCATGATATATATATGTATATTTTTGTTGTTGTTTTTATTTTTGGAGCTTTACAGACTATAACCGGTAATTGTAAATAGCAAATAATGAGTGTACATTTTTCTAAATTTACATTTTGGTTTCACAGAAAACATGACGGCACACAAGTTTTGAACAACATGAGGGTGAGTAAATAATTATTTTTGTGAAGTATTCCTTTAAATACTCTTTTTACTTTACAACCTTCTGTCGCTTTAAATGTCAGCAAACAACAGCCGTGTTAATCAGCTCTTCTGGTCATTTGTGGAGTAGTTGAGCTCCTCTGGCACATTTTTAAACAGACCTGTTAATCCTGAGCCAACAAACTGCACGTGTTGGTTTGATCAACCCACTACTATGAAAGCGGCTTAAACAAGTGTCGAAAAACATGATTAAACAACAATTTCCATCATCATTTTCACTCGTACATTTATTACAACACAACAGCAAAATCAGCACGTAAAGTTCTCTACATAAAACCAATATACATATATTATTTTGTATATAACACGTATATGAATGTTCTTATTTCTGTGTCTATTCATCTAACACAAAAGTTTAAAAATGAACTTTTATTTTTTCCAGCATTTTTCTCATTACATACACTTGGTTCACATTTGATTTGTAAACATAAATAATTATACAATATCAAAAAAATGCTCTGGAAATAAATACAATTTGGACATTTTGCTAATGAAAAAATCTTTATATTGGATATAAACAATGCAATGCCAAAATACGTAATTTTTTAACCCATGACTTCCCAGAGTCCCTGTAGTGTGAATCCATCTTTTAATTTCTCTATAGCCAGACCCAGCTCTTCAGAGAACACCGGCTCACGATCATGTTGCTTAAGAAGAAGAAAAGATGTCATTTAAATGGAAAGTTCCTCTAGACTGATAGATAGATATACAGACCGACAGACATAGAATTTACCTTATTTCCATCTGCAAAATAAGCCTTGAGGTGAATAAGAGAAGAAAAAGCACATCAGTGATTGTCTGTGTAATAAAATCTACTATAAGTATTAAATAACAGAATGTTTCTGATGTCAGAATCATCAGAGCTCTGTGTAAACATTTCTGATACCAGGCAACAAAAGTCTGTGTTGATGGGACATTGTGAGTTGTGGCTTATGCGATCTGCTATTTTCAGCATGTGAGAGATGCACACACACACACACACACACACACACACAGCACTGTGTTGAAAGCAGAGTGTCATTATCTCTGAGAGTAGCACATGAGGTAAAACTCACGGTAAAAGCGTCTGTGTGCTCATCTGGCTCAATCTCCACGTCATCAGGCGGCTGATCTACTGTCAGCTCCTCCAGAGGCTGAGGCTGAGACAGAAAGCTTATGATATTTACCAACTTTTTTGCTTTTAATTTACTGAAAAATGGAGCCATTCTAGCCAAGTTTAATACTGATGAACAAAATTATTGTGCTTTTCAATATAGATCGAAACATCTTCAATACTACCTTTTCTTCCATCTCATATTCCACACCAAAAATGGGGTTTGCCGAGTACACTTTGTGTAAGGAGTTGATTTCCTTCACTGCATCTTGTAACTTGTTCGTTGGGTCGATCTTGAATCCCAGCACATATCCTCCTGTCTAACAGAGAGAAAAAAGCACAAAATGTCACAACGGAATTAATTCCACATCGACAACCGTTCAATAGTTTTGGGGTGTGTATGATCGATCTATAATAATGTTCAAGGCTGCATTTATTTGATTAAAAATACAGTAATATTGTGAGATATTATAACAATTTAAAATAACTGTTTTCTATTTGAATATATTTAGGAATTTAATTTCCTGTGATCATTACTCCAATCTTCAGTGTCACATGATCTTCAGAACTATTCTATGATGATTTGCATCTCAAGAAACATTTATTATTATCAAATGTGGAAAACATTTGTGTGGAAAGCGTGATACATTTTTTAAAGATTCTTTGATAAGCAGAAAGATTACAAGAACAGCATTTATTGAAAAATTTAAATATTTTGTAAAATAAATATCTTTATTGTCACTTTTGGTCAACGTAAAGTGTCCGTGCTAAATCATTTCTTTAAAAAAAAATTGCCTGGTAAATGTACAAAATAGTATCTCATCAAAAATGATAATAATGTTAAGAAAATATGTGCTTTTAATGAAATTTTAGGGTCATTACAGGTCACATTATACGACATAAATGTTATTTGTCCAGTGAACTTGGTTCAAACTTACCTGTTGAGAGCTCTCAATCACAAGAGCATGTCCAAATTTAGAGTCTCTAATCCTTATTGAGCGCTTCAGACAAAATAATAGGAAAAAGAAATCACAGTTACTACTCATTACTGATGGCTGAGTCTTTTGAAGCAAAAGAAACACTCACAATTTGTAAATAGGGAATGCTGACGTTGAAGCTTTCGTTCATGTTGGCATGCCACACTATCCTCACATTAGTAATGAAAAACGTTCCAAGATTACCCTGAAACACAAGCCCATGCTTTGTTGTTTAACGGCACAGCAACAGACATTTCTCAGTCAAACTCCTATTAAACAATCAATCCACTGAAAATACCTGATCACTAGACAGGTTCCAGACTCCATTGATTTTGTCATAAACCTGCTCCTGCGGCAGAAGCCTCAGCTGTTTATTCTGAATAAGAGCTCCTCTTAGCTTCAGATCTCGATACATTTTGGAAGTTTCATAAGCTCTGAAAGAAACACAAATAATAAGTTAACTGTACTAATACTTTACAAGTAAAGGCATGGCTTAATATTTCTTATTATTTGTGTCAGCTGAATGAATAAAATACAAAAATATATATATTTTATTAACATTGCAATCATTTCGGCATAATATTTTGTTCTATTTTGTATTAAGTTTATCCTATGCAACATCTCTTATAGGCTTTCCTATAATAATATTTCATCTGAATAATTGATTTTATTTAAAGGTTCAAATTAACCAATCAAAAACTCTACTTTCTGGTGCTTTCTGTTTTGTCAGATTATGTGGTATTTCTTTATGTCCCTCCCTCCTAAGAAAAAATGTTTTTAAGTATTAAACATTTCTTCAAAGTGCTGCTTAAAATACTTTTAACTGTAGTTAAAAATAAAAAATTTAGAATGTATTATTCTGCAGTTCACAGAATATTGTATATATTGAGCTACAGATCTAAATGCTAGATTTAGTTTGTTAATTTAGTCAATATGCTAACTCAAAAAAAAAGGAATAGAAAAATAGATTATTTGAACTTTTATTAGTCACTAAAGTGGTCTAATGGTGTCATTATGTATTGCTTATGTACCTGTGAACAGCAATGACAGATGTGAACAGTCTTGGACTTCCTGGGACCACATTGGTGAATATGAACTCAAATCTAGTGTTATTAGATTTGGTTAATATGTAAAGTGCTTCAGTCTGACCTCTCAGTTTCTGGAAAAAAGAGAAGATTTTATATCAGCCATTGAAAAGAATGAGGGAAAACATGCATCAAGATGACTCACTGAATTCGCTGTCCTCGTGGTGATATTTATAATGCAGTTGTATCCCACAGCTGTTAATAAATAAAAACAGAAGACAAATAAAAAGGTAAGAGACAACTGATGTCAAGCAGCTCTCCGATGCATGAATGATTACATCACAAATGAAGAATTGGTTTGACTTAAATACAAGAAAAGCATCCAGATGCTGTTTTATGAGTGCACTGTCATCTGTCCAGTGCAATGAAAGATGTAACGCTCACACAAGTTGACTCTTGGTAGTGCCAGTGAATGCCAGATTATCCTCAGATTGGTAACCAGGAGTCTTCCTGTATAAAGACAAAACGAGATGTCCCGATTAATACAACTTAATATACATACATAAAGATAACCACGTGTAACAAGGCTGAAATAATACACTTATTCACCTCTGTCACCATTATTTCCCTTTGTGTCCTCGATTGAATCCAGGCAGTCGATCAGGTTTTCGCCTGGTCTGGTTTTCATCTGGCTTAAGTGAAGAAGAGAGGAGAATAAAACACTAACGTCAAATGGTTGTAGTGTCTGAGCTAGCAGATTAGCCTCGGAACTTACTGCGGAGTGATGTCAAATCTCACGTCTCTGTCCTCCCAGAGAACGTCTAACACCGACGCCATCACAAGTCCTTACTGTCGGCGCTTTATACGCGAAACTAAACCAAAGGAAATATAGTTTTCTTTCGATAATATTGACTGAAGCTCTGTCACTGTGCAAGAGGATTTAGCGCAGAGCGTCTTCACGTCACCACGGTAACATCAGTGAGTACGGCGGTCCGGAAGGGACAAACCGTGATTATCTAAGTAGATTTATCATGCTTGCATCTCAACAACAACAAAAAAAATTGTATATAATGGAAAAGTTCTTTCTTTTTTTTGTTATTAAATTCAAAAAAGCAAACTTTCTTATATTCTAGATTCAGTGCGCACAAACTGAAATATTTCAAGAGTTCAAGTATTTCTTTTATTTTTTTTTATTCTATATGGTTACGATTTACAGCTTAGGAAAATTAAAAATTCAGTATCTCAAAAAATGTGAAGGAAAAAAAAGATTTACAAAACAGAAATGTTAAAGATCTCCAAAGCAGGTTTAATTATGCACTCAATACTTGGCTGGGGCTCCTTTTGTATGAATAACTGCTTCAATGCGGCGTGGTATGGAGCTGATCAGCCTGTGGCACTGCTGAGGCGTTATTGAAGCCCAGGTTGCTTTGATAGCAGCCTTCATCTCCTCTGTATTGTTTGTCAGATGTTACTTATCTTCCTCTTCACAATACCCCATAGATTCTCTGTGAGGTTCAGGTCAGGTGAGTTGGCTGGCCAATCAAGCACAGTAATATCATGGTCAGCAAACCACTTGGAAGACTGTGGGCAGGTGCTAAAGTCCTGCTGCAAAATGAAATCAGCATGTCCATAAAGCTTGTCGGAAGATGGAAGCATAAAGAGCTCCAAAATCTCCTGGTAGATGGCTGCACTGACTTTGGACTTAATAAAACACAATGGACCGACAACAGCAGATGCTACGGCACCAAAATTATCACTGACTATCCCAAAATGAAACTATCCCAAGAGGTACCCACTATTTATACTCAAAATTAATCAATCTAATCAAGCTCAAAATGGAATATTCTATTTTTTTATTCTATCTATCTATCTATCTATCTATCTATCTATCTATCTATCTATCTATCTATCTATCTATCTATCTATCTATCTATCTATCTATCTATCTATCTATCTATCTATATATCTATCTATCTATCTATCTATGTTTTCTCAGTCAATAACAAGCACAAAGTTAGATACATTATTAAACAAACATTTTATTCAAGAATTCCACAAAAGAACACAGTCAAAATATAATTTGTATAAAACAAAAACATTTCTACAATTCAATAACAACTTATTTCAGACAATGGTTAGGAAAGGGTTAGTTCATTAAAAAAAAGGCAAATATGTTTTGAATAAAAAAATTCAGGAATGCAAATCTATTTTGTCTGAATATTATCATAAAGCTACTGTGACACATGAAAAAGAATATAAACAAAAAGTTTTCCTTTTTGAAAAAAAAAATCACAGTTGCATTTAAATTATTAGGACTTAGTGGCTTAACTACTGTATTTGATTTGTTTGTTTATTTGTTTTATTCCCTACAAAATGATAATATCCCCATAAAACCCCTAAGACATAATTTATGACATTACTAAATCTGCCTGTGGCATCACTCAAGTCACAAATTGTAACTTAAATTTTAAATAAAACAAAACATATATACAATCAATTCCCAGTGAATAATATTTCTGCATGTCACAACTGTCACATGTAGAGCAGTGCACAGATTCTCAGTGGATGCCGAGAAATATAAGAAATATGAATTAATGGCCTTTTGCAGCTTCATAATTACACCTGTGTTTCACTTTAGCAGATGCTTGTTCATGAAATTGTTTTGACTTATTTGGGGCATAAACAGATCCTGAGCTTAAAGATAGGGAACATTTTTATGATATTATAATAAGAACTTCTGAATGCTGTAGGCATCTGTCATTGGGGTACACCTTCACCAGCAAAAAGTTCATTTATTGGGGTTCATTGTAGAATGAGCGATGATGATCTTCATCCTGCTTAGCCTGCTATGAAAACAAAGGCAGAAAAAGTCAATAAAAGATGCCAGAAAGATGCAAAGCATCACATTTTGGAATGCAACTGGTTCTTGACTTGAGAACGAGTCAATCTTTCGTTCATCTTCAGTTCTCTCTTCACAGCAGTTCAGTCAGTGTACTGTTTAAGTAAATGAATTACTCCGGGATATTGGTTTGTTTGAACTCAGAGGGAGTGTCAGCCACATTAAAAAAGTTAACAGCTTAAGTCATTTGTGGATTAATGCGTATTGGAGACGCGAACCGCTTAAAATGATTCAGTTCGATTTGGTGAACTGGTTCAAGAAGATTCGGTTAAATCAAATGATTCGTTCGCGAACCGGATATGACAAACTGCTTTGTTTTGAACTCTCTCTCACAACAGACACGGAAGAGAAGAAGACAATGCTGAATAAAGTCCAAAAAGTCCAAAATGGACCAAAATGTATTTTCGACGCTTCAAAAAATTCTAACTGACCCTCTGATGTCACAGGGACTACTTTGATGATGTTTTTCTTACCTTTCTGGACATGGACAGTATACCGTACACACAGCTTCAATGGAGGGACTGAGAGCTCTCGGACTAAATTTAAAATATCTTAAACTGTGTTCCGAAGATAAATGGAGGTCTTACGGGTTTGGAACGTCATGAGTAATTAATGACATAATTTTAATTTTTGGGTGAACTAACCCTTTAAACAGTCCATTCATGCTCAAAAACCCTCTAATGTGGCTGCATTAAAACAATTCTGCAGGGAAGAGTGGGCCAAAATTCCTCCACAGCGATGTGAAAGACTCATTGCCAGTTATCGCAAACACTTGATTGCAGTTGTTGGTGCAAATGGTGGCACAACCAGGTATTAGATTTAGGGGGCAGTTACTTGGACAGGCAGGTTTGGACAGCTTTTTTTCTCTTTAATAAATGAAATAATTATTTCTAAACTGCATTTTGTATTTATTCGGGTTATCTTTGTGAAATATTAATAATATTTTGATGATCTGAAAAAGAAAGAAAGAAAAAAATGGGAAGGGGGCAAAAACCTTTTCACAGCACTGTCTTTATATACAGTATATATATATATATATATATATATATATATATATATATATATATATATATATATGTGTGTGTGTGTGTGTGTGTGTGTGTGTGTGTGTTTTAAGTTTTCATTTAATATTTAAATATTTAAATTTCATATCATTTGAGCTTCATTTCAGTTACCAACATTTATTTTATTTGTTATAGTTTTTGTTAAATAACAACAATATTTGTAATAAATGTAATAATTAATAACACTGCTGTTGACAAAGCTTATCTTGTATGAACTCTTCATTTATGTGCGTAGGAGCGAATGATACCTGTGATGGTGAGGACACACGTCTTCTTGCATTCTTCTTCTGTCTGGAAGCGGTTATCATTGCCCTGACAGCCTCCGTACCAGAACTGAGCACAAGCGTTTGCCTGTTTGTCGTAGTACCAGTGAATGACATAGTCTCTACAGGAGCCCTGACTCAGACTGAGCAAACACCGAGGATCCAGAGGAGCTGATTCTGGGCGAAGGAGAGAAAGTAATATCACTAAACACTTTCAGAAAATAAAAACAATTTTTTTTTAATTAGTTCTGAAAACTTTCACAATTCTGAAAACTTACGATAAAACAAACTATATTTAACCATTCAGAAAACTTACTATATTAAATTTAATATAGTCAAATTTTCCATATGGTCAATTGGTTTTAGAACAACTTTTGTATACAAAATTAATATTATTTATTATTTTTATGACAAAATATCTTTAGCTTTTCTGTAAAATTTTATAATGTCACAGCTAATAATACAGCTTTTGTATAAACATAGTATTTTGTTATTCATTACTTTATATATTAATAATATAATTAAATTTAATACATTTTTGTATCTAAATTATATTATAATGTTATGTTATGTTATATTATCCATTTAAAACTATTATATGTAAAATTGTATTATTATACATTTATATTTATTTGTATATTTATATCATAAAATATCATTATTATTATTTTTGTCCTATTTGTAATATTCCATATTATCCATGTTTGTTTTATGTATAAAAAATAATATTCATTTAAAATCTGTTTTATTTGTTATTTTATCATATAAATAAATAGTTTGATCATATATATATATATATTATTCATTATTTTATATTATAGAAACATAATGTGTAACATTTAATAATTCAATATCATCAATAATTGTGTAAGAACAGTTGTATAAAAAACTACCTTTTATCACTATAGGACGAGGCTTTGCATTCACATTCACATTCACTGAAGTAGAATGTGTTGATACTGATGATGATGATGATACGGATGATGAAGATGATGTTCCAGGCTGTACAGGTTGCACGGTCTTATTGACTACAGCAATAGTGCTTCCACTTTGGGTTTGTGTCTTGTCTAGATCCTCGCCCTCATAGTCTTTCTCCACCTGCACAGAAGCAACAGCACAGAATCAGACAGCGGTCTGATTCAAATCAGTCTGCATTAGTCTAGCGTTCATAAGAAATTCACAGGAAGTTAGTTGTGTTGATTGACCTGTGCTTTGAGAGGGCCGGGGTTGATGGGAAGAGTTATGCTGTGTCCTCTGCCTCTAGAGTGAGTCTGAGATCTATCCAGTGAAATCTCCTGAAATCTGTTCCCATGGCCATTATTCCCGTATGAAGAAACATCCTCTTGGCCGTTACCGTTACTGTAGCCATATCTGTTGTTTCCGTTCAAGCCGTTGGTAATCCGGTTGAAGTAAAGGGCCCCGTTCTCATCCTCACAGAACTGGCTGACCAGCTTAGACTCAAGAGCTGCAAGATGAGACCAAACACAGAGCAAGATGCAATTATATAACTTGAACTTTACATTTGAAACTTTTATTCTTTGCAGTTAGGATTATTCATTATGATTTTGCTGTTGATACTTGCTGGTGATTTTTCAAAAAATGAATTAAAATGAGTTTTAAAGAGTGTAGTATTAGACTAAGGCCCAATCCCAATTGTACCCCTTACCCCTTCCCCCTGTCTCGATTCTCTTTTGGTTGGAGGGGTAGGGGTAAGGGGAAGGGCCAGATAGCCCTTCAAACGAAAAGATTTTTCGGGACCACACTTCAAACGAAGGAGTATGAATTATCTTTGCAACATGGCTGCTACAGTGAAAAAAAAGACACAAAAGTGTTCCTGTAGCTCAAGTGGTAGAGCATTGCGTTAGCAAGCGCAAGGTTGGGGGTTCGAATCCCGGGGAAAAATTGTTAGCCTGAATGCAATGTAAGTCGCTTTGGATAAAAGCATTTGCTAAATGCATTAATTTAATTTAAATGTAAGCTTTTTTGGCATAAATAAAAAAAATTACGAAAAGTAATCATTTGTTTTATGTTACATTTAATTGTGAGTTCCTATTAACGGTCATGTAACTCAAAGAAATGTTTGCAAAAAAATCGCTAATATTTGCTAACGTCATATCAATACAGACTGCATGATAGTGCCACAGCATATATCTGATCAGGGCGATAACTGCTGTAGACTAATCCCCCCAATAATTAGAAATCGCTAAACCATTTTCTCAAATAATGCCTTTTCAAGAGAGAGAGAGAGAGAGAGAGAGAGAGAGAGAGAGAGAGAGAGAGAGAGAGAGAGAGAGAGAGAGAGAGAGAACGAGAAATGGAGGTTGCATGCATTCGCATCTGTGCGTTTACCATTTTTGGAGTGAGTTTACCTAAAAACAGCGATTGTATTGTGAGCTGCGTGATTTCCGATATATGTGTGTGTGTGTGTCAGTAAGCAGCGCATTAATACAGAACGATAATTAAAGGCTCTAACGCACACCAGCAAACCAGTATTTGTGTGTATTGTAAGAGCTAGACGAAGAATGATGACGTGTGACAGCATAGTAGTGGTGTCCCAATCCTTAGGGGAATATTTTCTCCCCTACCCCTTGACACTCTGTTTCAAGCAGTGTTGTGGGTAATGCGTTACAAAGTAACGCGTAAGAGTACTCTAATTACTTTTTTCCTGAAATGTGTAACTTAACCACTTGAGCTGTTATTTTGATTTTTTGAGAATTAGGCATATGCAATATTGGACCCACCGGTGGATCCCCAGAGTTGATGTGGTTAACGCGTTAGTTTCGTGCGTAAGTAATCAGTAATTTCGTTATAAAAGTAATCCGTTATTTTAAGGAAAGGAAAATCCCGACTGCAGCCTGCTTTTTGTCAGACAGTAGGTCTACTGTGCCACCTGCGGATGTATCAGCGGAGCCGAAGCTCTGTGATCGTAAAGTCAATGGCTGTGATACGTCTGTGCCCTGCGCCTGACCTGTGTGTGTGTGGGGTTTTTTTTTTTCGAACTCGCGGCAAGATGGCAGAGAGGACAGCGTTTGGTTTATGGACTGTGTTAAAGCAAATTTAGGCTTGTGACTGTGAGTGAAACTTTAATAATAATTAGTTCGGCTATTAAGCGATTTGTCATTTGCCTGTGTGGCAGTGAAGGATTTAATTCGGTTTGTTATCATTTTTGTTTGACAGGCAGCTGTTAATTTCTGTTAGATCGTTGGCTGGCTGGTTGTTCATCATTTCTAAATGGATTTAAATCTGCAAGCCTGTTTAAGGTTGTGTTTACAAGTAAGCATACTTGTACTTTGATAACTGCATTATTTAAAGTTAAAGAAAAATCAGGAGTTATCTTGTGGTGCTCATAATATACAGTAGCCTAGGCTACCCGGGCTGGGTAGGTGCGAATTTTGATTAATAATATGTTCTGTGATAATAAATAAATAAAACGCCATGTGGAATAGCCTATTGCTGACTGTCTTTCCTGTTATTGTTATCCTGCAGTATTAATTTAGTCGGATGACTGACGTTATTCATTGTCGGGAGTCACGACTTCTAGGTGCATTTAAAGGGGCCGGGGGCTGTGTCTGTCATGTGTGAGCCGCTGCAAACGGCTTTTAATTTTTGGTAACGCATGAGTACTCTAACACGTTACTTTTATGAATAGGTAACGCTGTATCATAACTGATTACTTTTAATTGATGGTAACGTTGTAACCTAACTAACTACTTTCCAAAGTAACTATACCCAACACTGGTTTCAAGAGTGGGAAGGGGTATAAAATAGAATTGGGATTGGGCCTAAGTATGAGTTAAAACTTGTTTAAAGATGCTTACATAGTGTGTCTGATTTAAGCTCATTTAAAAAAAAAAAAAAAAAAAAAAAAAAAAAAAACTTAAATGGTTAGTTCACCCGAGAATGAAAATATTTCCATCTTCTACTCCCCCTCGAAGCATCCTAGGTGTGTATGTGGCTTTCTTCTTTCAGAATAATCTAACTAATGGACTAATCCTTTAAAATTGGTCAAACTGATTCATTTTAGGGTATCTGTTCAAATTGTTCATTTCAATAAACCGATTCAGAACTCTAAAATACTTAATTTTTCATTTTTTCATTTATTAAATTGTTTATTTGTAGGTATATGTAGGTATATATATATATATATATATATATATATATATATAAAACCAGATTCCTTTTTTAAAAATAACTTTGCTGCATTAAACATTTTCAAAATAATTGGTGATAATGGCTGTTATAAATAATATTTGTAATACAATTGTATTCTATTTTTTCAGCATTATATTATATTATATAGCAAATAAATATATGCTATGTATGTATTTATTTTATATTACAAAAATATAATGTTTAAAAAAATTCTTAGCCTAGCGACAATATTCAATATTGTTAATAATATTTTTACATGTCTGAATGTATGAAGTAAATATATTTTTATATTATATTTATATTTAATACATTTAATTTTTAATATAAAAAAATAGTATTTCATATCAAATATAATATTTTACTCTATTTTTCACCCTGTTGACAGTATTTATTGTCAAAATTTGTTTTATGACAACTGTAAGAAAATAAATGTGCTATTATATATTTATATTATAATAATAATTGTTTTAATTGCCCAGGCCTAAATGCGAAAAAACAAACAAAAAAAAACTCCTTTCTGTGTATATAGGTTAATTTTCTCCCATGCTTACCTGGCAGTGTGTTGTAGTCATCAATGAGGAACATATGTTCACTGTCAGGGTCAGAAGCGATGAGGTTGAGCTCCCTCAGGAACTCGGCCTGTGTTGGGTCAGAGGTGTTCACGATTCCCAGCGCATACATCTCAATGTTCGCCACTTGAGCCTCGCGTACTGCCATATCCAGCTTAACAGGTTCTCTCTTATCCGTCTGTCCATCTGTAATAACAATGGCTACTTTTCTGACCCCGTTCCTGGCGCTGTAAAAGGCTTCTTGCGTGGCTTTGCGGATGGCAGTGCCAGTGTAGGTGCCCTCTCCCATGTAAGGCATGTTCCTGATCGCCTTCTTGACATCCTGCTTGGTCATATACCTGGCCAGGTTAAACTCCAGATGGACGTCCAAGCTGTAAAGAACTAGACCGATTCTCGTGGCATTACGGCCCACTGTGACGCGGTCCACTAAAGCTGTGACGAAGTCCTTGATGATCTCAAAGTTTTCCGGGCCCACGCTTTCAGAGCTGTCAATCACAAACACCAGCTCCATGGGCCTTTCCTTGCACTTAATACCACATCCTAGAAATATATGCAGTCATATCATGACACACCTGTTTTACTCATTATCAAATCATTTGTTTTGTCATATTTAAAGTGTAGAACTCACCACAAATCTCCTTAATTAGCTTGATTATGTCTTCTCTCTGAAACATAATAAAAATGACTGAATTTGCTAATATTTACATGCGTTTGCACTAAAATTAACATATTAATCAGTTTATGTTTTGTCTGAAAAATAATTGAACAATTACTGTATTTAAAAAAATATTTACAAAGCATATGAATGTATTGTTTTCCTAAATATTAACTCCTTAATCAGCTCGATTGTCTTCTCTTTGTTAAAACACTGAAAAATGACTGAATTTGCTAATATTTACCATGCATATGTTTGAATAGTTTTCCTAAATTAACTCAGTATTATAATGCATTTGGTTGGTCATTAATGTCTGAAAAATCATTGAAAAATGACTGAAAATACCAGTACCGTATTTTTCGGACTATAAGTCGCACCTACGTCATGATGAGGAAAAAAACATTTATAAGTCACACTGGACTATAAGTCACATTTATTTAGAACCAAGAACCAAGAGAAAACATTACTGTCTATAGCCACGAGAGGGCGCTCTATGTCTTCAGTGTATTTTTTTTTTTTTTTTTTTTTAATTGAAATACAATAATAACAAAACATATTACATACAAGAGTACACATAACCATACATGTCCATACATGTCAGGGGTAGAGAATAAAAAAAAATAAAAAATAAAAATAAAAATAAAATAAAAATAAAATAAAAAAAAATTAGAAAGGCTTTTTACAAAAAAAGCTTGTACTTGTCAAACAGCTGTGTAGTTTTCATAGCTTTCAGGTTTTTACTTTTGGATATAGTTTCTAAATATATCTTAACATCAATTTTAAAATGTTCAAAATTTGGTATCTTTCCACTCCATTTGACCTTATGAATATAGTAACGGGAAATTATAACAATTAAATCAAATATAAACAAAAGATTTTTATCACCCTCAAATGAAAAACATCTTAACATAACATCAATTTCTTCAAAGTTAACAAGAATCCTAACTTTACTTTGCAAGTAATTACTAAGTTCCTTCCAAAACATTTGGGTCTTGGGACACTCCCAAAATAAATGCTTAATAGTCTCAGGGGTAATTTTACAAAAAGCACAAATATCTTCAATGTTTACTTTAAAACGCTGTACCACAAGTGACTTAACTGGGTAAATTCGATGGAAAATTGTATATGAAACCTCTTTTACTTTGTTTGTAATGCAATACTTATGAGGTGTCATCCAAACTTTACTCCACTCAATATGTTTCTTAAATAAAAAATTCCAGTGAGTAGTAACAGCAAGTATACATTTAGATTGAAGAAGGGACCGCAAAAAAATATTATTACATCCAGAACTTGTGAAATCTTTACCCTGCAACTTAATACAAGAGGTGAATTCTTCTACTGTTGTTTGTAGAGAACAATTATTATGACCTTCTAATAATCTCAAAATTTCCTTGGGAATTGCATGTAAAACCAAAGAATATTGGACAGGATCAACTGAAAAGTTATAAATATGAACAAACTCATTATAATTGTATAAAACACCATCATTTTTTATCAACTGCTTAACCCAAATAATTCCCTTTTCAAACCAATTTTCAAAAAATATTGACTTGTTTCTAACTCTTATACATCTGTTGTTCCATATGGTACATTTATGGGGGGAAAAATTATGACTATACATAAGAGTCCATGAAAGTAATGCTTGTTTGTGGAAACTTGCAAGTTTAACAGGTATTTTGTTAACATCATAATCACATTTTAGTATAAATTCTATACCACCTACTTTTTGAAATATAAAATTAGGTACCGTATACCATATACTTTGCTTATATTTTAAATAATTTTGAAGCCATTTTATTTTAAATATCATATTGGAGGTCTTAAAATCCAAAACATTCAATCCTCCTTCAACTTTTGATCTACAAATATTTTCTTTTTTAATATAATGTGATTTGTTCTTCCAAATAAATTTAAAGAGTTTAGTGTCTATCATTTTAATTAGCAAGGGGGGTACCTCTAACACTTGAGCATTATAAACCAACCTGGATAAACCTTCAGCTTTAACCAATAACACACGACCAGTTAAAGAGATATCTCTCATTAGCCAAGAGTTCAATTTCTTTTCAAATGATTGAATGATAGGAGTAAAGTTTAACTCATTCCTGACTTCCTTATTTTTTGATATCTTAATACCTAAATATTTGACAACTTCTTTCACAGGAATATTGCATATTGTGGTAAAGTCACATGAACCTAGAGCCATAAGCTCACACTTATTAATATTTAGGGAAAGACCAGATACAGATGAAAATAACTGCAAACATTTTATTGCTTTTCCAACTTCAGTATAATCTCTTAAAAAAAGAGTAGTGTCATCAGCTAATTGTGTGCATTTAATTTCTGTATCCTCTATTTTAATACCACGAAAATTGTCCTTCTTAACATGAATGGCCATAATTTGTGTAACCAACAAAAAAAGTAATGGACTAATAGGGCAGCCCTGTCGAATACCCCTTTTAATTTCGAATCTATGAGAAGTTCCATATGCCAATTTTACAGAGCTATTAATCTTATTATATAGGGTTCTAATTACTTTTTGAAATTTGTCCCCAAAACCGAAAAATTTAAGAGTTTTAAAAATAAAGTCATGTTCAATTGTATCGAAGGCCTTGTAAAAATCGACAAACAGAATAAAACTATTATCATTAATAATTTCATTATAATCTATAAGATCTAATACAAGTCTAATATTATTACAAATATGTCTACCTTTTATAAATCCTGACTGCCCCTCATCAATAATAAATTCTAATCCTAACTTTAACCTTTCAGCAAATATGGAAGCAATAATTTTACTATCATTATTAATTAATGTAATAGGTCGCCAATTATCTAGTGACAATAGGTCTTTATCAGGCTTTGGAATTAAGGATATTAGACCTTGTGTCATGGAGGGTGGCAAAGCTTCCTGATCAATAGATTCTTTAAAGACCATTAATAGAAATTCATCTAGATCATCTTGAAATGTTTTAAAAAATTCTGCAGTTAAGCCATCATTACCGGGGGACTTGTTAAAGTTTTTTTATAGCTGTTCTTATCTCTAAAATGGATACCTCCTTATCACAAAGAGCTTTAAAATCTTCCTCAATACAAGCTATATTTTGTTTAAGGGGTTTTAAAAAAATCATCTATTTTGTCTACAGAACATGTATTGCTGGAATATAATTTACCATAAAAATCGGATACATACTTTGAAATAATAATAGGGTCCTGTGTTTCATGGCCATTAATATTAAGCTTTCTAATAGATGTATATTCTCCATTCCTTTTCTCCAAATTATAAAAGTATCTGGAATTAGTTTCTCCTTCCTCCAACCAACGTCTTCATGATCTAACAAATGAACCTTTTGCCTTGATTATATATAATTTATCTAACTCAGCCTGCAAAGTAATTAACAAATTAGAATTCTCATCACTGTCATTATTAGTAATATTACAAATAGCTTTAATAATTTCCTCTTCCATTAATTTATTAGACTTCGCAACTTCTTTGCCTTTATCAATTGCACTAATTCTAATTTGAAACTTCATGAGCTCCCAATTTTGACAGTATAAATTTGTTCGCTTAGCTTTATTCCAATATGTTTGTATTATTTTCTTAATTTCATGTTGAAAACTATCAATTTCTAATAATCTATTATTAAACCTCCAATAAGTCTTAGAGCTTTTATATGATGTCTCGTTATTCATTTTAATGAGAAGATAAATCATTTTGTGATCAGACAATATTGATGGTTCAATTGATACTCTGTTTGTATTTTGTTCTAATGAACTAGAAATTAACCAAAAATCAATTCTTGACTGTTTAGATTTATCCCTATTACTCCACGTGTACTCTTTCAAATGTGGGTATTTATATCTCCATATATCAATTACCCCTACATTTTCACAAAATATTGATAGCTCTGAATCACTTGTAGGTGATTTAATTGGAATAGGAATTCTATCCATCTTAGCATTTGGGACAGTATTGAAGTCCCCACCTAGAATAATTTCAATATCATGAAATCTTTTCCTTATTTTGCTTATCTCATTTTCAATTTCAGAGAACAAATCAGCATTATATTTTTTTTATATTTGAGGCATATACAGTACCTAACAAAAACATTTTACCATCAATGGATACCGTTAGGATTATCCATCTCCCTCCATTGTGGACTTTGCTATTAACAATTTTACCTTTAAATGAACCTTTTAAAATTGCAACTCCTGCTGAGTGATTACTTCCAAAAGAATGCCAAATTTCGCTGCCCCACTGAGATTTCCAAAAATTCACATCTGAAGAACAAGCATGAGTCTCTTGTAAGAAATACAAATCTACATTAAATCTCTTGCAATACAAAAAAACAGCCTTTCGTTTTGTTAAATCTTGAATACCCCTCACATTAAAGGAACAAAAAGATAACGACATGAACTTTTAATGAACACAACTACAGAAGAAAGAAAGAAAAACTCTTAAAGAAAAACTCTTAAGAGCTAAGGTATATGTAACTCAAAGGGTGCAAATTCCTTATCCGTTTATAATTTTACCTGGGAAATTACTTTGTATTTTACTTACATTTTTTTTTTCACTCCCCCTCGACTATTCTCATTCACTTCACAAATCCTCAATTGAATTATTAGGTCAGAGACCATCAGAACCAAACCTTTATTTGGGGAAAATTTCAACGCCATCATCAAAGGCTCTACTCCCCACAAAATAAGCTTTGCGACCTTTCTCTCTGGCATCCTTCACCATAGGCCACAGGAGCTTTCTTCTCTCCCCGTCCAACGCCGTCAAGTCTTCTGTAAACCGTAACCGCTGTGCTTGAAGGAATTCACAGTTCTTCGCTCTTTTCCAGAGTAGATCCCGAGTAGACCTGTTCGTGAACTGAATTATCGCCACTCTTGTGCTTCTTCCTTGTTCTTTCCGACCCAGTCTATGAACAATGTCCACATCAACCTGGCATCTCTCCTTTAACTCTGGAGAAACTGAGCCGCAAATTCCAATCACCTGATGCTTGAGATTTTCATCCGCTTTCTCGGGAACACCGTGGAGCCTCAAGTTCCATCTTCTCCGATATCTTTCTGCTTCATTAACTTTTCGTTCAAGCTCAGCAATTTTCTGCTCGTGCGATTTAGTGAATTCTTTCACCACTTTCATTTCGTCTTTCAAGTCTTTAACTTCATTCAGCGCGAAGTCAATTGACTTTTTCAAAGTTCCGATGCTGAGTGTATTTTCCCGAATCAGATTCTCCAGGTGGCCCGAACTCTCATTAATTTTCTTGGATAAAAGAGTTACAATATTCTCTTGCATCTCAAGAAGCGACGGTTCGTCTTTCTTTTTTTTGGAGCGAGGTTTTTCTGGCGTGTCAAACTCATCTGGCATATGCTGAATATCTTTGTCGATGGAGTACAAGTGATCTGCCATCTCAATGTCACTGCTTATCCTTTCTTCTTGACTTTTCTTTGTCTCCACCGGTATCGATGCTTTAGAAGCAGTCTTCTCTTTTCGTTTAATGGCACCACCAGAGCTGTTGATAGTACTCGGCTTCATTTCGTGAGAGGAAATCAATATCCAACAACTGAGGGGGAACGATTCCAAAATCTATCGTCTATAATAATCCAACGTAAAATACATGCAGCATAGTCTATAAAATTTTGTTAATATATTTCTCCCTTCACGACTATTTGGAAAAAATCACCCCAAGGCTTTCGCAGCTAAAAAATAACATCCACCATGGCCGCCATCTTGCCGCGCCCCCTATGTCTTCAGTGTAGACTACAGGAGCACTGAGCAGTATAGAGCGCCCTCTCGTGGCTGTAGACAGTAATGTTTTCTATTGGTTCATTTCTCTTGTTTCATTTCTCTCGGTTCATGGCAAATTAATTTTGATAAATAAGTCGCACCTGACTATAAGTCGCAGGACCAGCCAAACTATGAAATAAAGTGCGACTTATAGTCCGGAAAATACGGTATTTGCATTGCATATGGATACAAAGTTTTCCTAAAATAACTTCTTTTAACAGCTTGATTTTCCTCTCTTCAAAAAATAATTAAAAATGACTAAATTTGCTAATATTTACAATGCATATGATGCATAGTTTTGTCTGAAATCTCCTTAATTGGCTTGATAATGCCTTCTCTCTAAAAATTATTAAATTATAGAATTTTAAATATTTGCAATGCATATGGCTGCACAGTTTTTATAAAAATTAACTCCAAATACAGCTTAAAAGATGCAAATGTATTAAATCTTACCGTGAGCCCTTGTTCACCCTTGATTCCCGTTCTTCCCTAAAGAGAGAGATTAAAACACTCATGTTGTACAATATGATTTAGTGTTCACATTTAAAACTCTGTCTGCTCTTACACAAAAGCTGGTTTATAGTAACTAAATGAACTCACAGCTAGTCCTGGCGTCCCTGGGTCACCCATGTCACCTCTCATTCCTTTGAAGCCCCTCTCGCCCTGCAAACCACGATCACCCTGCAGGACAGAGATTTACAGATGAATTAAAGGATTCATATCATACATTTTTACTGATGATTTTTATTGCTGAAGTCGAGTTCATTTGGGTCATTTTTTGCTATTGTGCCTCTAAGACATCTATCTAAATTCCCTTTACACATGTAATATGTGATACAGAGTGCTTCTCCTATGTATAAGTTACATGTCTGCTGCCGAGTCTTTTATTTTGCCAGTATGATTTAAACCAACGTCTCACCTTGGAGCCTGGAAGTCCCTCTCCTGATGGGCCCCTTGGCCCTGTCACTCCAGGAGCCCCCTGATCACCCTGTTGGATTTAACAAACAACGTTTATTTTCTGACCTGGTCATCATGACATGAACACAATGCTATGTTGTATTAGAGCTGGGCGGTATTTTGAATATTCATGATTTCATGATATATATCTGATATTCCAAACCTGAATGACTTTCTTTGCTCTGCTGTACAAGACATTTCAACTGTTTCGATTTCTATTGACTTCCATTAAAACAGCATTTTATATATATATATATACACACACAATGAACAATGTGAACATTCTTCAAAATATGTTTTTTTGTGTGTGTGTGTGTTCTGTAGAAGGAAAAGAGTCATGCAGGTTTGGAAGGACATATACTCATAATACTAATTTTTGAGTGAACTATTCTTTATAAAACAATGTCTTGGTCATTTAGGAAGTACATTTTCAATTGTTAGGCTGACATTATGAAAACAAAACACCTTTTTTAAAGAGTAAATACAGAAATATCCAGATTAAATGTTAAAGAAATATATAATTTTAGTTCTATCACCCCACCCTTTATTGCAGGTAGTTGATAGTTAACCTACTTTGGGTCCCTGAATGCCTTCCCCTGGGGGTCCTTGTGGTCCTGCAGGACCTGGTCTTCCCATGTTGCCCTGAAACAGCAAGACAGCAGAATTAATATGAGAGGAACAGACAGCTTGTCTTCCTCAATCCCCACAGCAACACAGGCAGACTCCCTGTGCATGCTGGTCAGAGCTCTTGTTCTGGTATCAGTATCAGTCTCATTACTGTTAGGAGAGTTTATATAAGATGACATGGATATCAATCTTACCGGTGGTCCCTGCAGTCCTTCACCAGGTGGTCCTGGCAAACCAGGCAAACCCCTGAATCCAACGTCTCCCTGCAATGAAAGTGAAGTTTTACCAAAAGCACCATTTTAATTTATTACAACTATGCAGGACATTTTAATGTTTCCATCATATGTGTGACCCTGGACCAAAAAGAAAAGAAAAAAATACAGTCATTAGTGTAAAATATACATCTGAAAGCTGAATAAAAAAAGCTTTCCATTGATGTATGGTAAATACATTAAGGAAATTACATTATTTTGCCGAGATACAACTATTTGAAGATCTGTAATCTGAGGGTGCAAAGAAATTTAAATATTGAGAAAATCACCTTTAAAGTTGTCCAAATGAGGTTCTTAGCAATCCATATTACTAATCAAAAATTAAGTTTTGATATATTTACAGAAGGACTTTTACAAAATATCTTCAAGATACATGATCTTTACTTAATATCCTAATAATTTTTGGCATAAAAATTCTGACCCATACAATGTATTTTTGGCTATTGCTACAAATATATCTGTGCTACTTGTGACTGGTTTTGTGCTCCAGGGTCACAAATGATTAAACACACTGAACTCAGTGTTTTTATAATAACTGACACCCAATCATTTGTCTGCTTTCACCTCATTCACCAGGAAATGACATAACAACACAAAGGCAAAGACTATACAAAGGTCAGTATTATAGTAAAGTTCTATTCATTTTTTTTTTTGTGCAACAATCTCTGAAGCAATTGGTCATGATTGATACATTTACAGAAATAAGTGTGAAAATATCAGCATTTCAAAGGATGGTTAAAACAAATAATACACAATTGACTTAAGTCCCTCACAGAGCAATGACTAACTTAAGCTCTATATTTCCATTCTGTTCATTTCTATGTTGATAATTTTGTAGACGTCGTGTAAATAATCAGGCCAGAAAGCCACAATTGACCCTTTTATATCATCATGAATACATGAAGTGTAAACTTCACCTTTGGTCCAGGAACACCAATGCCTTCAGGGCCGGGCTCACCTGGTGCTCCTGGTAAACCAGGCTGACCCTGTGTAAAATAAACACACATGCTCACATACCCAGCAACAAACCTAATTGATGGGAACTGTGATAAAAAAAAGACTGAAAATGTTAAGTGAAGTATATGGGCATGCAGTGATGTTATATGGAAATAGGGATTTGTAAGAAGTTGCTTACCACTGGACCAGGAAATCCTTCACCTTTAGGCCCAAATGGTCCGGGCGGTCCTGGGTTACCTCGATTACCCTAAATGTGATAAGGAAGGAATATCACTTAATATATACTGGTAAAATGTTTGGAATAGATATTTTAACATGTTTTTAAAAGGAGTGTTTGCTCAAGGCTCCATTTTTTTTTTATTATCAAAAATACAGTAAACACAGTAATATTGTGAAATATTATTATAATTTAAAGCATATTAAAAGAAAAGAAAGCAGCAAAACACTTATAATACGAAGAAACTTTGTTAATATTTAAGCATTCATAATATTTATTAAAGGGGCTGTAAGTAGGAATTACTCCCATCTAGTGGTGAAATTGTATTTTGCATTCAAACTAATTTTGCTCTCCAGCGCCTCGCTTTTTCAAATGCGCGTTGCATCTACGGTAGGCAATATGTACCAAAAAGCTTTGACAGGATGTCTTCTAATAGCACTTCGTTTTGGCGACAATGTTTTCTTCTCCTGTGGCGCGGCATATAGACCGTTGGCCGAGGGGAGATTTCGTGTTTTCAAACGATCTGTGGCGAGGGATAACCCAGTTTTTTATATGTAACCGCTACGCTTTTCAACAAAGCAAATAAAAATTGTTGCCACTCAAACACTTTGCACATTACTATAATATCGGTCATTTTCTCCAGGTTATTTTCCCGGCGAATAGAGCAAGCAGCTACTTGCGGGGTCCGACCTGCATGACGTATTTGTTGCCTTCAGCCAATAGCGTGCGTGGAAATATGTATGGTCCATAATAAGAATGCAATCCAGACTTTTAAACTTGCCGGTGCAGTTTCAAGCGCCTCTCACTGCTCTGCACCTGCGTTTCTGGCTCTGACCGAAAACGCGTTGTAGAAACGCGTTGGCTTAGTACTTTTTGTCCCTCTCTGCTATTATAGTTTTGCAAGATGGCGGAACTACATGGAAGCCTCCGTCGACCTACCCGTCCCATGTATATAAAGATAATAAATTCTTCATTTACGAGGATTAGTTTAAACATTGGCATAGGTATTTGTACACCATTGAGGGCATATTTATGAATAAAAATATTGATTTTAGATAATAAAATACCTAAAAAGTTACTTATTGTCCCTTTAATAATTGAGCAGCAAATATGCATATTAGAATGATTTCTGAAGGATCATGTGACAGACTGGAGAAAATTAAGCTTTGCATCACAAGAATAAATTAGATTTTAAAATATATTCTAATAGAAAACAGTTTTTTTATTGTAATAATATTTTACATTTAATATTATTATTATTATTATTTTCTGATCAAATTAATGTTGCCTTGGTGAGTATAAAAACAATAAAATTATTCCAATTGTCTATTTAAATGTTTGCGGTTTCATAATTAGCATAAACAAAATGTCTCTTTATAAATACATTTCTTTCAGAAACATGTTTAAAAAAAAAACAGTAAGAAAATATTGATTCATGCTGATTCATGATTAGCTTAGTCAATAAACATATTGCTCAATCAAACTCTCTTATTCCTTTAACTCATTTTCTTCATTGTTCTACAGGTTAAAGAGTCCCACCCACCTTTGGCCCAGGCAAACCGTAACCAGTGTCTCCAATCGGACCGGGAGGACCAGCAGGACCCACATCACCCTGAAGACACGAGAAGATGAGGTCATGACATGAATGTGAATTAGAAACGTTATGATTATAGTGTTGGCAGTGGGCCATTAGTGGAAGACATCTCCCAGCCTGCAGGGAATGGCACAGTTGTAGTATCTTAGCATTGTTACCTTTGATCCAGCAAGAGCTCGTCCAGGTAATCCTGGCATGCCCAGCCGTCCTGGCGTACCTGGCTCTCCCTAAAAAACAACAGTGTAATGTTCCAGTGATGTAACTGCATTACTGCTAAAACTATGTGAGAGAGAAACCACAGGCATTTATTGCAATGCTACTTCAAACAATGAGCTCTTTGGTAAGCTTGGAGTTAAAAAATAAATAAAACAAATCTTTTCGTTTTATTTTAAATTTTATTATATTTAGTTATTTTAGTTATTCTTTAGTGTTTTCATCCTCGACCCTACAGAGCAAAACAGTAGCCTAAGGGTCTGGAAATAGAAACCTCTCTCTCTCTCTCTCTCTCTCTCTCTCTCTATATATATATATATATATATATATATATATATATATATATATATAGAGAGAGAGAGAGAGAGAGAGAGAGAGAGAGAGAGAGAGAGAGAGAGCTTTTACTGTCACTTTTTATTAATTTAATGTGTTCTTGCTGAATAAAAGTAATTTCTTAAAAAAATAAACGTGGTCCAAATAAAGTTCATAGCAATGCATATTACTAATCAAAAATTAAGTTTTTATATATTTACAGTAGGAAATTTGCTTTAATTAATCTTTACTTCATATCCTAAAGATTTTTGTCATAAAAGAAAAAACTACAATTTTTACCCATAAAATGTATTTTTGACTATTGCTACAAATATACCCCAGTGAATTATGACTGCTTTTATTGTCCAGGGACACAGTTAAAAAAATACACCAGCCATGAGAAAAAACACTTTTGGTGGACACGCAGCCTTACTGACCCCAAACTTCTGAACAGTAGTGTGTAATGTATTATTAAATATACTGTATTTAATACTAATGCTCAGTGATTCCCAGTTCCCAGAGAATCCCCATGCTGGTAAAAAAAAAAAAAAAAAAAAAAATAAATTACAGCCTGAATGCACTGTAAGTCACTTTGGATAAATGCATAAATGTTATAAATCGATAGTTTTACTGTAAGAACATTTCTGTTTCTATTAAATCATTTTGGGGAGAGTGGGGTTGAAAGTAAAGTGGGACGAAAGTAACAAAGCGATATTCTCCGAGCCTCTTTCTGCATTTGCATTCCAAGCTATGACAGCATATTCAGCATGCAATCCTTGACGGAGCTGAGAAATATCACGTGATTTCCTCATCGTTTCCCGAAGATAGGTCCGTAAAACGGTTTTCGAGTACAAAAAGTAAATTATTGATTAATAATAATTCATTACATTTATATAGCACTTTTCTAGGCACTCAAAGCGCTTTACATAGTCAGGGGGTATCTCCTCATCCACCACCAGTGTGCAGCATCCACCTGGATGATGCGACGGCAGCCATAGTGCGCCAGAACGCCCACCACACCCCAGCTTACTGGTGGAGAGGAGACAGAGTGATGAAGCCAATCAGCAGATATGGGGATTATTAGGAGGCCATGATGGTCAGAGGCCAATGGGCGAATTTAGCCAGGATGCTGAGGTCACACCTCTACTCTTTTCGAAAGAAATCCTGGGATTTTTACTGACCACAGAGAGTCAGGACCTCGGTTTAACGTCTCATCAGAAGGACGGTGCTTGTTATGGAGCCAAAAGAGTCTCAATAAAGATAAATGCACACATTACATTCATACATGCACACACAGGATTCATACATGCACACACATGATTCATAAATACAAACACAGGATACACAAATGCGTACAAAATTTACAAATGCACACACAAAATTTAAAAAGCACAGAAGATTCACAAATGCATACAAAATTCAGAAATGCACACAAAATTCAGAAATACACACACAATTCAGAAATGCAAACAACATTTACAAATGCACTCAAGATTCACAAATGCACAGGACAAGATTTAGAAATGTATTTCTGATGCACACACACATATATCTTGATTTACAAACTGCTTGCGGTCTGTGAACTTCACTGCATTTGTGTGTGAATTTTGAGACTCCCCTGACTTGGCTCGACACACAAATGCCTTTTTTTAAACAGGGAATGATCTGCAACCAATCAGATATCTCCCTTCTTTTAGCCAATCACAAGAACGCACTCCACGTGGGGGATTGTTTACTTATAAGCCAATCACATGAACGCGTTCACACAGCGCGATATGCCTGTGGTGCGGCATATTATAGCCTACTTATTTATGAAGTTGTATGAAAATACAGATGTTTAGATACAATTCAATGAATACAATTCAGGTTTATTTTTTATTATTTTTTACAAAATATAAATTTAAAAATGTCTCAATACATATAGCCCAGTGACTGCAGAAAAAAAGTTAACCATGGATTCATAAATTTGCAATAGGCAATTATTTCATTTTATTGAAATATTTTAATGAAAGTAAAAAATTTTTTTTACACCTTTTTGAATATTTAAATATATCTAAATATTCTTTTGGATGCAATATAGAAGTCACTTTAATTATAATATTCGGTCCTTACATGAAGAGAGAGTCAGTGGTCCGCTGCGAGAGTAAAGTGACTCTCCGACTGCGAAAAGTGGGTCTCCGGCTGCGTGAGGAAAGTGAGTCGTTCGCTGAGGAAAGTGAGTTGCTCTCTGCGTGAGGAAAGTGAGTCATTCGCTGAGGAAAGTGAGTTGCTCTCTGCGTGAGGAAAGTGAGTCGTTCGCTGCGTTTCTCGTGAAGAAAAGTGAATCGTTCGCTGCGTGAGGAAATTGAGTCATTCCCTGCGAGAGGAAAGTGAGTCGTTCGCTGCATGACTCCTGAGAAAAGTGAATCGTTCGCTGCGTGAGGAAAGTGAGTCGTTCGCTGCGAGAGGAAAGTGACTCTCCGGCTGCGGAAAGTGAGTCTCCTGCTGCGCAAAGTGGGTGTCCGGCTGCGCAAAGTGGATCGCCGGCTGCGTGAGGTAAGTGAGTCGTTCGCTGAGGAAAGTGAGTCGTTCGCTGCGTGAGGAAAGTGAATCGTTCACTGAGGAAAGTGAGTCGTTCGCTGAGTGAGGAAAGTGAGTTGTTCGCTGAGGAAAGTGAGTCGTTTGTTGCAAAATGTTGTTTGCATTTCTGAATTGTGTGTGTATTTCTGAATTTTGTGTGCATTTCTGAATTTTGTATGCATTTGTGAATCTTCTGTCCTTTTTAAATTTTGTGTGCATTTGTGTATCCTGTGTGTGTATTTATGAATTATGTGTGTGCATGTATGAATCCTATGTGTGCATATGTGAACGTAGTGTGTGCATTTATCTTTATTGAGACTCTTTTGGCTCCATACTTGTTGACAGTATAGTGTCCCCATCACTACACTGGGGCACTAGGACCCACACAGACCACAGGGTGAGCACCCCCTGCTGGCCTCACTAGCACCTCTTCCAGCAGCAACCTAGTTTTCTCAGGAGGTCTCCCATCCAGGTACTGACCAGGCTCAGCCCTGCTTAGCTTCAGTGGGAAACCGGTCTTGGGCTCCAGGGTGATATGGCTGCCGGCTATTGAAGCTGTAATTTTTTCAAATTAGTCGTGTTGTTTTTCTTGTTTCATGTGTCACAGTAATGATCAATCTACAGGTTATTTAGTGCTTTAACACATCCTAAAGTTTGCATTTTCAGATTTTTTCAGTAAAAAAATAAAAAAATAAAATTAAATCGAGTTTAAATGTCAGGACTTCCTGTCGGGACGAAAGTAACAGTATTTACTTTTGTCCCGCTACAGTGACAAAAAGTATTTATTTTGTTCCAATGCATGCTATATTGTGAATTTCTGTGTCTTGCATCATTTCTTACAAATGTTTATGTCATATTATACCAAAAGAATATGTCTTAGTGAGGGTCAGAAAGACAGACAGAGGTCTGGTTTTATCCAGATGTTTTTGAGAGGCGTTTTTGGAAATAGAGGAACATCTCTCTCTGGGCAGCTCCTACGTCGCATTTATATTTAGGTTTTAGCCATATCTTAGCCTTTACACCTCCACCTATGAATTTGCAGTGTTTCCAGATGTTTTAATGCACATTTTCAATTTATGCATAAAAAAACTGGATGGAAACCTAAACAGACCTACTGTTACATTATGTTTAGAGTTTTTTTTTTATTATGCTAATGTAATTAAATTTTTATATTGTACATTCTGTTGAAAAAAATGTTTTATAAAAATATTGAAAAATAAAAAAATTATAGTCAGGTTTTGAGACATCTGATGAAACTTACATTTAAAATGAAAATATGAAAATGTAATTTTATATTTTTTTTGCAAAGATAAAGGACAAAATAAGTTTGCTGTTACATATTAACAAGGTCACAATCAGGCATACTTAAGAAAAATAAGAGTGACAGAAAAAAAATCTAGCTTATATTGTTGTGTTACTTTCGTCCCAACCGATGGGGTCGAAAGTAACAATGTGCAACTTATGTTCAAAGTGAAATTATACTGAAGTCTTTCTACATTTCTACAAAATACCACCTGGTATTGATAGACCACACTCTTGAGTTACTGGCCACAGCAGAAATATATCTCTGTCTACAACATTATCTTTTAAAATGATGTTTTTCTGAAAAATTGTACTTTCGCCCCTGATCTCCCCTACATTCTTTGACTTTGTTGCTTTTTTCACAGCATAGTCATTTAAATTGTTATTCAAAACATTTTATAATGGAGAAAACGTTAAAATATTTCCAGAACCAATGTTGTGCTCCATTTCTTTAGTTATTCTCACCTTTGGTCCCGATGGGCCACTTATGCCAGGAGGACCTGACAACCCTCGAATGCCACGTTGGCCTTGATCTCCCTATAAAGATTAGAACTCAGAATATAAGTCAACATATACTGTAGATAATGATACTTGAGTCTTTTTTGACATCCACTAGATTAACAATATACTCATACAGGAAGAAAATCTGAAAGTGTGAAGTACTGTACCTTCTCTCCTTGAGTGCCAATCCCTGGAGCCCCCTCAGATCCCCTCAAACCTGTCGCCCCAGCTTCACCCTGACGAAGAAAAACACAATGCATTTAATATCCACTTAAAGGGATGCTCCACCCCAAAATTAACATTTTGTTAGTAATCACTTACTTTCATGTCGTTTCAATCCTGTAAAAGCTTCGTTCATCTTCAGGAACACAATTTAAGATATTTTGGATGAAAACCGGGAGGCTTTTTACTGTCCCATAGACTGCCGAGTAAATAACAGTGTCAAGGTCCAGAAAAGTATGAAAAGCATCGTCAGAATTGTCCATCTACCTTCAGTGGTTCAACCATAACATTATGAAGTGACGAGAATACTTTCTGTACGTGAATAAAAAAAAAACAGTCTCCTCTGTGTCTCTCCATATCACCATATGCTGCCTATGCTCTTCTTTGTCCGCCTTGCCACAAGGATGCACTGTTTTCTTTCAAAAAGTAAATACACTTAGAAACAGTGCATCCTTGTGACGTGGCTGACACAGAAGAGCGCAGGCAGTTTGAATGATGTGGAGAGACACAGAGGAGAATGTTGACAAAGGAAAAGAAGTATTTTTATTTTAAATTTGCGTATTAAAAGTAATCTCGTCTCTTCATAACGTTACGGCTGAACCACTTATGACAGATGGACTATTCTGACGATGTCTTTCATACTTTTCTGGACCTTGACACTGTTATTTACTTGGCAGTCTATGGGACAGTCTCAAGCCTTCTGATTTTCATCTAAAATATCTTAAATTGTGTTCCTGAAGACGAACAAAGATTTTACGGGTTTGGAACGACATGGGGGTAAGTGATTAATGACAAAATTTGGTAGCACTTTATTTTACAGTCCTGTTCCTCATGTACATACAATGTACTTATTATAGTAATTACAATAACTATGTAATAACTAGGTACTAACCCTGAACCTACCCCTAAACCTAACCCTACCCCATGTAGTTACCTTGTATTACCAGAACTTTCTTAGATAAATACACTGTAAGTACACTATAAGTACATGTTAGTATATGTACTGTAAAATAAAGTGCAACCCAAAATTTTCTTTTTGGGGTGGAGTATCTCTTTAACTTGCCTATTTGCCTAGAGCCTTATCTAATCTCAGTCATGTTAGATGACCTCACACCAATCCCAACATCAGAAAGCAGAGTTACCTTTTGTCCTGGAGCTCCATCCTCACCAGGAAGTCCAGGTACACCAGCCAGTCCTGAGGCACCAGGGTCACCCTGAAGAAATAATATCAGTACTAAGTGCCATTTGTAAAGTCTTCATCATAATCAAAAAACTAGCTTCCATCCCAAATGTCCCATACATTTTTAAACCTACACCACCCCTGGTTTAAGAACACAAACCTTTGGTCCAGGTTCGCCATGGCCTCTCTCTCCCGGGGTTCCCATCTCTCCTGGTAAACCTTGTTCTCCCTAGAGAACAAAATGGAAAATAATAAAAAGATTAAGCCAAAAACACATTTTTATGCTTCCTTTGAAAGCTTTCCATTAATTATAATCTTAGCCTTTATCAGAACCAACCTTGGGACCAGGGAAACCCTCTCCAGGTGGCCCTCTTCCTCCTGGAGGCCCTCTCGGACCCTCAACACCCTGATATTGAGAAACATTGCATTAGAAAACCCAACATATAAGATCCCTAATAATAATGATATAAATATGTTTACTGCATTTAAAAAACATAGGAAATCAAATGTTTAGAAGATATTTTTTTAAAGAAATCTTATAGTCACAAAGGCTAAATATTTGATCAAAAACCAATAATATTTTGCAATATTTTGAAATATTATTACAATTTAAAATAAATGTTTTCTATTTTAATATACTTTTAAAAGTAATTTATTCCTGTTGTGCAAAGCTGAATTTTCAGCATTATTACTTTAGTCTTCAGTGTCACATGATCCTTCAGAAATCACTGAATATTGCTGATTAATTATTATTGATTAATATTACTGATGCTCAAAAATTAATAAAAGTTATTATTATTATCAATGCTGGTTCCTTTTTTGTGGAATCCGTAATACATTTTTTAAAGGATTATTTGATAATTCTATAATATTATAAATGTTTTTACTGTCACTTTCAATCAGTTTAACTTTTGTTTATTAATATTTTTTAATATTACTTAAACCAAACATTTGAATCACAGTTTTTGACTTAGATGACAACAATAAATGTTTCTTAAATTAGCATGTTAGAATGATTTCTGAAGGATCATGTGACTATTCATCTGTCTGTTTGTTATGACAAGGTGCAGTTTAACTGCCCTTACCAAAAAGTAGTATTTTACTAAGTATACATAAGTAAAGTTATAGTATATTTAGTATATTTTTAAGTATACTTTATGTAGCAAGTATTCAAATATCCGTGTTATAGTAGTATACTTGTAAGTGTACTGTTTCAATACTCTTTGGGACTAAATTGGCCCACTTTCTAGTAAATAAAAATATACTTTTAAGTATCCTTTAAGTATAACAGTAGCAAACTTTGTTTTTACAAACAACTAGTTTACCTCTATGTTGGTAGTTTGTACTGCAATTATACTAAAAGTGAACTTATTAACTTAGGTATACTGATAGTTTACTTATTAAATACTTTGTACACTTTGAAGTATTGTCTCAGTAAACTACTAGTTCCCTGTCAAGGGAACTTCGAACTGCGTCCTCTAGGGGTCACTTTGGGGAACACCTCGTCGTGACCCGTGTCTGAAGCATACTTTGAAAAACGCCAACGTGTTGGCCGGCGACAGCCTCTGACGTCACTACCGGCGCGACTATAAATACGCGCCCGTAGGACCCGTCACTTATCTTATTCGTCTTCATTGACTGTTTTGTTTTAAGCGTGCATCTGAGAAACGACCAAAACGGTAAGATTGATCTATCATTGTTATCATGTTATCCACTAGCAAGGTGTTTAAACAGTGTGTGCATCCATGTCAGCGTTATTTGACACCTGATGACACACACAGTCTTTGCGTCTCTTGTTTGGGCGAAGAGTACGCGCGCGATGTCCTTGAGGGGGCAATCTGCCTGCACTGCGAGCGTTGTTCTGTGAAAAAACTCTGCTCTCGTTTGTCTCTCTTTTCGAGGAAAGAGGGACAGCCATCTGGTTTCCGCGGCTCAGGACCCGCCGTTGCCGAGGCACGGAGGAGAATGAGCTCATGGGGATTACAGGTGGCTCTCGCTGAGGAGTGTAGAGGGGGACTTTTCCTTTCACACTCTTCGGCGGCAGACTGGAGTGAACTTCAGGAGAAAGATGCGTTGTCATTAACCCATTCTGATACTGAAGCTGGGTTCTACCCAGAAAGAGCAGGAGATATCTGAGAGTGGCGAAGAAGCTGAGGCTGAGCCTTCTCAATCCTCCTGCCCTGCGTATGGGGAGCTGTCAGAGGTTGTGGATCGCGCCACAGCAAAATTAGACTTGCCATGGAAGCGTGCCAGAAAAGTGACGCCGCAAGGTCGCCTCGATGAGCGTTATTTGTCTGACCATAGCCCTCCAGCCCAGGTGAGCCTTCCATTCTTGCCTGACTTACATGCAGAAGTCGAAAAGGAATGGAAGAGGCCGTTTTCCTCTCGCATCCATCGGTTTCAGCATAAGAGTTATGCATGCATGAAAACGGCTATGAGAGGATGCCCCCTGTAGAAGAGACGCTGGCTAGCTATCTCTCTGTGGGGGAAACATCCTCTCTTAAATCTCCCTCTTTGCCATCTAAGCCCCTCCAGGATACATCCCGCTTAAATGGTAAAGCATACGCAGCAGCAGGTCAGGCTGTGGCTTCGTTGCACACGATGGCAGTGCTTCAGGCTTACCAGGCTGACCTGCTGAAGGAGCTGGATACAGGCGAGGGCCTTTCAGCTGACCAGGTAGCCGAGCTGTGCCGCACCACAGACCTCTCTCTTCGTGCTGCTTAGCAGGCCGCCTCCGCCATGGGTAGGTCTATGGCGGCCATGGTGGTAACGGAGAGACATCTGTGGGTGAACCTGGCAGACATCGGGAGGGAAGAAAGGGGGTTTCTTCTCGATGCTCCGGTCTCGCCTTATGAGCTTTTCAGTACCTCCGTCGAGATGGTGGTCGAAAATTTCAGGGAGGCAAGGGCGCGCTCAGCTGCCTTTAAATCCTTAATTCCACGAAGGTCCAGGTCTGAGCCCGAACAACAAAGGGATCCTGGCCCATCTCGATCTGAGGATCAAAGACGGGCACAGAAGGCTAGTGTCGCGGCTCGCGCTCCTCCTCCGCCTAAGGGCAGGGGCAAGAGGAATCGTTGGTCACGAAGAGGTAAGCAGGACCTGAGTGATGTGATTCAGACGAGACCTTCTCGTCCGGATAGGAGCGATACCTAAGTAGTTATTCACTTCCTTTGGATGTTTTTAACTTCTGCTTTTATCCTCCCCTGCCTAATTCCCCTGTAACCACCAGCTCTCCACCTGATCGAGGTTAGGTGGAAACTTTCTCACATAACAGTCTCCTATGCTGGACCTATGATATTTTTGGTTGGTCCTATGTTCATAGTAATGTCCGGCCAGGTCACCCTGAGGGGCCGCCTGGCCGCTTGGCGCATCCAGCAGGATGTCCGGCCAGGTCACCCTGAGGGGCCTCCTGGCCGCTTAGCAACATCCAATGGGAAGGTGGAGGTGGTAGTTACGGAAGTCTTTCTGTATGTACTGCCTCAGGTGATGCTCCCCTCGCTTGAGGTTTGGAAAATTGGAGATGGCCTCTCCCTTGCGATCCAGCGCCTCTGCGATGCTTAGGAACCTTTCAGTACACACGCTAAGCCTGTGTACTTTCTCAAAACAACATGGTGGTCAGTGTGCACGTGAACACTTTGCGCACTGTCTGAAATCCACGTAAGTGGTAAGTGTGCACGCAAGACTCTGCACACTTTCTGAAATCCTGTACGGTAGGGGTTACGCGCTCCGCTTCGTTCCCTTTCTTAAAATGATTAGCCCTGGGTTCCTTGGGCTTCATTCAGCCAGTGTGTATTTGTTATACACCTCAAGCATCTCTTCCCTCAACATGAGGGGCTGTTTGGGCAATTCTCGTGGTAGTTTAGCAGCGCTCCCCTTTTCCAAAAGAAAAAGGGTTGTCTATGAGCGTGCTACTCTGAGCTCGCAGTCCTCCTCTCATATGAGACTGAATTCTCGTTTTTTTTTTACTGGAGCGTTCCAGTACTACATACTGTTTTTGAGATGCACTGTGAGAGCAGACATCCTGTTGAGGCAGGGGCTGAGGCTCGGGGAATGGTGCCTTCGCACCAAGGTGATGAAGCAGAGTTGGAGAGGTTGGCCAGACTTGGGTGGCTTGGTTTGTGACTCGAGAGAGCATCGCACTATCCCCTCTGGCTTCGTCTGACTCATCCAGCTCCACTGGGGCTGGACACCATGTTACAGGCTTGGCCGAGGCTTCATCTGTACATTTCTTCCTCCAATTATTCTGCTCCCGGGCCATTCCATCTATGAGCTGCTCTATCAGAGTGCCACGAGAGCCCCTCCTTAAAACAGTATTTGTAAATCCATGCTATGGTAAGTGTGCACGTGAAGTCTTTCCACACTTTCTGAAATCCACAGTGTGGTAAGTTCGCACGCTAGTACTCTGCATTCTTTCTAAAATCCTATATGGTGAGGGCTTCGCACGTTTGCTTCGTGCCCTTTCTTGAGTCGGTTAAAGCCCCGTTCATCTTGGGCGCCAATCCACCCAGGTATCCTCTGATACCTATCTAGAACAGGGCGTTGCTACTAGAGAACTGTTGAGACAGCTCTTTCGGCAAGTTTTTGCGAAAGCTAGCGGTAGCCCCTGTGTGACAGGCAAGACTTGGTAAAGAACATGCTAGGTTCTTAGCCGTATCCCTTTAAAAGAATCTTTCGTGATCCCGGGCCGAGGCCCTACAGGTAAGTTGGGTATGTAGCTTAGGCCTTTGGCCGTAAGGGATAATGTCATGGACAGCCGTCTCACCGTCCCAGGGGCGACTCGCAGTGAAATGGTAGAGTTGGTACTTAGTGTTTGCCATGATTCTGGCCTGCACTCCCCTCAGCATGGCAGCGTAGGTATACTGTTCCCCAACGCGACCCCTAGAGGACGCAGTTCGAAGTTCCCTTTACAGGGAACATCTCAGGTTACGAATGTAACCATGGTTCCCTGAGAGGGAACGAGACACTGCGTCCTCTAGCTCCCTGCCATGGTTCGGACGCAAGCTTCACGAAGAAGATAAGTGACAGGTATTCAAAGTATGCTTCAGACACGGGTCACAACGAGGTGTTCCCCAAAGCGACCCCTAGAGGATGCAGTGTCTCGTTCCCTCTCAGGGAACCATGGTTACATTCGTAACCTGAGACGTTTAGTAGTTTTATACTGCAAGTATACTCATAAGTTTTCTTTGTTGAACATTACATCATACTTTAAGTACTGTGTCCATATTTAGGTTTAATTTGCATTTGTTGTATGAATATCTGAAAATACAAAACATCCAAAGAAAGAACAGGGTATCTGCTTATAAACAAAAACATTTTATTGTAGCTTCATGCATTATTTTTTTAAACACTTTAATGTGGGCAAGTTTCATAAAAGAAAATCAAGAAATAACATTTTGAACAAAAAGCTGAAAAAAAGACTATGAATTGGATTCAGAATGACAATCAGAACGTAGATGGAGTCGATCAACACCCCAAAACTTGACTGTAATTATTACCTCTTCATCAGTCGACATTTTATTCCATAACGTTACAGTTTTGATGCTGTTTCATGTCAGATGATCATGTAAGATTACATGTGTTAGTATCTGTTGTTTCTTTTTTCTTCTTCACTTGGGTTTTTTTGGAAATTGTGCAGAAGATGTGTACTAGCGCCCTCTACTGTATAATAATGGAAACATGGATTTTAGGAGTATAGCTCAAATATATTTAGACTTTTTGTAAGTATAAGTAAAGTATACTTGAATGTAATTTTAAGTATATTTCTACAACTAAAAGCAGACTTTCCTATTTTTAGTTTAAAAGAAGTATACTAATAACACACTCAAATAAACTTATTTTTCATAAGGGTGAGCACAACTCGATCTATTTTATGAAATAATGCATGTCCATTCATGTACATTTTCTAAATTCATTGGACCCTGTAAACAAGTCAAGAACAGTTAAGAAAACATAAGTCAAGGATCGGACACGTCGTATCACCTTTTCTCCCTGAATGCCAAGCCCCGGGAGTCCAATCGGTCCTGGTAAACCTGGAGCCCCAAGTTCTCCCTGAAGACACAAAAAAGATGAGTCCGTTTCAGATAGAGTAATACATCTCTAAAATCCTGAGATTGATTTAGGAACTATTTTGAGCATAAGAAATGAATGGTGTTTTATTCAATATTAGCAGGTAAGCAGAACTCATCTTTTCCCACAGTAAGCTGAGCTGCGCCGCCCTCCCATCTGCTCTTTCTTACTCTTTATTACCCTCCCACAAGTCCCTGGTGTTTAAATTGGAACTTAAGGCCAGTTTGCATACTTCATTAAGCCTTTTGTGTTTCATAGATGGTGTGGTCGTGTGAATCCCATTCATGGGCTGATATATTTACAGCCCACCTTACTGCCTTTGATTCCAGTGCCCGGCTGTCCTCTTGGTCCCTTTGGCCCCTCCAGACCCCGGTCCCCCTGTCAAACAAAAGAGGCATCATCAGCCCAGTTTCTCTGAAATGCTAGCCTCCCTTTCTCTGCCATTCGGGTGCATTTACTGCATTGCATGTATTGTTTCTTCATCCGCGGATTTAGAAAACACCTGTTTTTCTGAATGGTGATAATACAGTGTAATCCCTCAGTGAGCCCTAATTGTTGTTTATTCACAGTGGCTCAGTTTGTGTGATGGTCGTTTGCACTGATAAGGATTAAATTAGAGCTAATCCAAGATTTTTTTTTATCTTGGTTTTATTCTAATTTGTGTTGTGTTGCACAAATTAATTTCAAACACCACTTAATTAACAGTTATTAAAATAAAACCTTCTGCAATAAATGTCTAATGTTATTTTTTTTATATTATTGTCTCTAAATGCATTCTATTTAGTTTTATTTTTACATTTTTATTTAGTTTTAGTAATTTTCAATAACTTCCATTTCATATTATAAATTAACTTTTATTTTTAGATTTGCAGTTTTTATTCTAAACTTAATTTTGTTATTTGTTTTTATCATTTTTATTAGTTTTTTTTTCATATTTCCATGTAGAGAAAATATTTTTTTAAATATATATAAAAAATATGATTATTTTGTTTAGTTGTTGTTTTTTTATGTTTTTAAACTTTTTATTTTTATTTTATTTCAGATTCATTTAAATTACTGTAAACTATTTTTAATAGTTTTAGTTGAAGCTAATGATAACACATACATTTATTTCTCTGGAAATATGGGTTACATTTTTTTTATTAAACATCCTACAAATGTCCCTTATTTCAATCACTTCAAATTGTTTCAAAACTTGATTTGCATCTTCATGAATACTGAATATCATCATAAATCTGAAAAATATTGAGATATAATTTAGTTTAGCTACTGTGTGGAGGTTTTCAAAGAGCTGAGGTTCTCCTTGACACAAATCACATTTCTTTGCTGCATTATTAGTTTACAGTTGCATTTTATGCACAGTTCTGGCTTTGATGTAGACCTAGTTAGAAAACAGATCCATTAAATTCAGTCTTGCATCCTCAGGCTGGTAATGCTCAGCTAATTTATCTGGAACATACAATAATTAATAGCCTTGGGTTTTGAAATGAGGATTTACCAGGGAACTTTAAGCCTCTAATGAGGTATTATAAAAATGACGAGTCTTTAATGCATTTGTAGATCTTCTCAGATTGCCTTTGGCTGCTACAAATCTCCAAGTAGATTAAAGAGCATAGAGACATTAGTGAGAATAAGGTTTTTTTGGGGGGGGCTAACCTTACCTTTGGACCTGGAAAGCCCTCTCCTATTGGTCCTTTCTCTCCTTGAACCCCCTGTGGCCCTTGAGGCCCCTGATTTGTTGAAGAAATGCGAGGGAAAATGTCATATAGTCAAATCTATGGGTGTAAATTTAGTGTGTGTTGATTAGTAAACAGTTGTGGAAGTACTGCTTCTGTACTTACAGGCAGACCTGGCTCGCCTATGCCTTGCGGACCAGGAGGACCTGGTCTTCCCTGAAATCCCATATCTCCCTGCAGACGGATCAAAGACGTGAACAACTCAGGAGAAAAAAGTAAGAAATACTACAGCAAAAAAAAAAAAATAATGTATCTAGAATATCTGAGAATCCACAACCATAACCATCCATGACATCTAAAAAAAATGCACAATGAAAATCACCTTTTGAGTAAAAAAAAATGCTAATTGGTGAAGATGCTGATATTTATAAGGCCATTTATAAGTAAAATGAAATTCTTATGGCTTGAAATGTAATGAGATATTTATAACAGTATAATAAACTTGCATAAAAAGCATATATTGTAAATATTTAAATGCTTAGTTTTATGATTAAAGCTGTGTATTTTTCAAAACATGTATTGCAATGCAATACAATGATGATAGAGATTCCTCAAGTTACTTTTTGATACTTTTTTGATATGATTTTTCTAATGAATGATATATGGATAGTTAAGTAAACCTATGTTACTTCAAAAGCCATTCTTATGCTTACTGTATAAAAATCAGTAAAGATTTCACAGCAAAAATCCACTTAAACCCTTATGTTGGACATTTGTACAGTTATACTAAAAGGACTTTAACTTGATAACCTCAATCAGACAACAGAGGGCTTGATTGTGTGCAATGGTTTTAAGAAAAGTTTTCTTAATGTTGATCATTTAGAGGCCTTAAAATATGATACACTAGGCATTATAGGGTTCATGGTTAAGGTGTCTCACTGAGGATGGGAGGTCAAAGGAAACAAAAAAAAACACATCTTAAACCAGCCTAAGGTGGTTTGCTGGTCTGAGTTGGTCTTACTTCTCAGCCAAGGTGTTATGATGGTTTAGCTGGTCTTTGCAATTTTGGAGAATTTAAGTGAATTTGCAGTCAAAAGGTAAAAACGGCTAACCTTTGGTCCAGGAAGACCAATTCCACTGTCGCCCTGAATTCCAGGTGGACCAGCAGAGCCGCGCTCACCCTGTGATTAATTACAAACAACAACAAAAATACAGATTAGATACATCTAGCTCATTAAACATCACATTCATAAGAGAAATGAGAGAAATTAGATCTCATGTATGTAAGTATCTTAGTGCTGTCAAACGATTAATCGCGATTAATAGCATCCAAAATAATATTATTTGTTTAAATAATATATATGTGTGTGCTTTTTATACATAAATACACACACATGCATATATAATTCAGAGAAATAGGTTATGTTTATATATTAAATATATTTATTTATATTATAAATTATATGGATATGAATATAGACATTGAAATACATGTAAATATTTTGAAAATATAAACTGTATGTGTTTGTATTTATATATAAAATTTACACAGAGCACACACATATATTATGCATTCAAAAACTTTTATTTTGGTTGTGATTAATCGCGATTAATCGTTTGACAGCACTAATTTTTATTTATAAGGATAGTTCATCCAGAAATTCATCCAGAAATTTTGTCATAATTTATTTACTCTCAAACTTCCAAAGCCACTGACTTCCGTGATATTTGTTTCCATACTATAGAAGTCAGTGGCAACCTGTCACTGTTTACCATCCTTCTTCCAAATGTTGTGCTAAAGAAAAGGAAGAAATTCATACAGGTTTGGAACAACAATGAGAGTGAGTGAATAAAATATAAATCATTATATAAATATATATAGCATCTCAGAACTACTAAAAGTAGTCTTTATAATCAGGGAATTAAAGTCGGAACCAGAACCATTAAATTATTTACGATGCCTGTCCATATTTAGGGTGCTTAAGAAGCATTGCACCATCTGTAGAAGTATTATTATGGATTATGGCCTTGTATTTTGGCCAGAACTATCAGTTTGAAGTAAAATCTTCTTAATGATGGATTAGCTTTTTTACAAACAATCAGCATTGCACTTCATAAGATGTAAATTAATGGACTGTATTTGTGTGTATTATTGTGATGTTTTTATCATTTACATTTATTCATTTAGCTGACGCTTTTATCCAAAGCGACTTACAATTGCTATATATGTCAGAGGTCGCACGCCTCTGGAGCAACTAGGGGTTAAGTGTCTTGCTCAGGTACACATTGGTGTCTCACAGTGGATTCAAAACCGGGTCTCTCACACCACAGGCATGCGTCTTGTCCACTGCGCTAACACCACCCCATATTATCAGCTGTTTAGACTGCTGACAGCACCCATTCACTGCAGAGGATCCATTTGTGAGGAAGTGATATAATGCTATATTTCTCCAAATCTGTTCCCATGGAAAAAAAAACTCACCTACATCTCAGACAGCCTGAGGGTGAGTACATTTTCAACTAATTTTCATTCTTGGGTGAACTAGTCCTTTCATTTTCAACCAGGACTTGACCCATATAGAGAATACTGTTTAAAAAAAAATACAAAGTACAATCCAATTTAATCAAGTAGGTCACTGCAAGCAGTCACAAATCTGCTCATGACATTTACAGCACGCCTTTCCACATGCTGGAAATTCTCTCTGTTCACGTCACCTGCATGTCTGTGCATGAATTTATACTTTGCACAGCATTTATCCATCATGCACATTTCTACTGCTATTAGCTCCCAAGACAATCATTTCAATAAACCACCCATAGTCCATTTGGTGACCTAACAAGCACTTTCTAGCATCTCACGGGTTGACTTTAAACCTCAGGTTTAAAATAATAACGGCTGTTTATTACAAAACAAATTTGTTTCATGGTGGGCTGTGACAGTTTGTGAACCTGTGCATGTATGAAGAAGGATCCCTAATTAGTGAGGACATCTGCAGAGCTGTCTGAACCTCTGAATGCTTCCTGCAGTTAAATTAAACAAGAGGAGACTACTGGCAGAGCAGCAGACCTCTATTAAAGGAAATCCAAAACATGTCAAAACACGCTCATTCATCTTCACCCCCTTTCTGAGCACAAGTGCAAGGCATGCTGGATGTAGTTTGTGAACCCTTTGTAATGCAGACATAGAGGACACACTAAGAGGATTTTTTTCTAACATACAGGATTAGTTCCCCTAACAATTCAAATAACTTATTAAAAGACAATCTCAAATGCATTGTAAATGGATACATACATCATACTGTCCTTGTCAAGGCCTAGAAACATAATGTTTCCTTCTGTTAGGTAAATGAGTGCATCTTTTTATCAGAAATGGAATTAAATGATTATTCATTCTAAAGAAATGTGAATGCATCAATATTTCTCATTAATTTTGGCCAGAATGTTCTAATGGATATAGCAAAAAGCAAGCTTCCAATGCATGGGGTTTCTCATGCACAATAGCATGCTGAATAAGCAATGGCTTCTGGAATCACAGGAGACAGTGAAATTTTCCAGGTGTGCGTGTTAAACATGATGAGCTGACATTTTCAGGATAATGGTTTGTGATTATAAGCCACAGACCTTCTTTCCCTGTGGGCCTTCTGGTCCGATGTCACCCTGTGGTCCTGGTAAACCCTGCAGGGGAAACATGAAGGGTGTGTTACAGTGTCTATCATCAACATATGAGTCTCTAAGACATTATCTGTAGACACCAAAGCATTATGCTGCTTTACAATACAGACAAATTTACGTTTAATCATATGTTGGGGGAAATTCAATATCTGTTTTAACATCTACCTCCTGTGTAATATACTGCAGCCAGTTTTCACCACAGGGTAAAAAATCAGGTAATCAGTAACTGAAACCTTTTAACCACAGCTGCCGTTTTACTGTAAATGTTACTGATTTTATTTTACATTTTAAACTATTTCCATAAAAGACTTCTAATATTATTTACTTACGCCTTTTAACTCACAGTTCTAAGTTTTTTTCTCTCTCACAAAATCCGGAGAAAAAAAAAGTCAGAATTGTGAGATATAAAAATTCCAAATCAATTTATATCACATTTCTTTGTTTTTGTATTACAACTCTAAGTTTACATCTGGCAGTTCTGTGTTTTTTCTCAGAATTGCAAGACAAAAGTCTGAATTGTGAGATAAAAACGTGATATAAAAAAATGAAATGTCATCGTTATTACCTTTTATATTTTTTAATCTTGTGTTGGAAACAAGCATTTTTCAAAATAAGCTCTCAGATTTAGTTTGAAATATAGGAATGGAAAGTTTTTAGTTTGAAATACATAAATGGTACAAACATCTGTCTCAGGTGATCTAAATGCAAGCGGTCAATGCTAAATACAGCTGTAAACGGCTCACTCAAACCACATTCGCATATTCAAAAACAAATGCTCACCTATTCACCTGTCAATCAACTACACACTAAAAAAAGAATCTGGTGTAGGATTTACTTTTAAACAATACACACTCAAGAATTACTACTAAATTTCACAAATAATTTACAAATTTGAAAACAATTTTTGTTGCAACACTTTTTGTTTTGTAACACTTTAAGGGTTAAAGGCATTAAGCAACAGTATGGCTTTAAAAGAAATCAACTGTAAACCGTAAACAATGTGATTAAACATATTACATATGCATATGTTTAAATAAAAGGTCAGATGTTATATTTTAAATTAAATAAACAGATATGTAATAAATGTATCAGACCCACCTGCAGACCTCTGGCCCCTTGAGTACCAACTGGACCTTCAGGACCCTGTCAGATGGTACAATATGAACACATTTAGCATTTGAAACATATTCTGTATTACTGTGTTCACAACGTATTGGAGGAGTGTGTAGAAACTGTAACTTCTCAAGGGTTACGCACTCGGTCTCCTTTGATTCCTGGAGTGCCACATTCTCCTCTTTCACCCTGTAGATGGTCAGAAAAAATCATAGTCATGACAGTCTCATATGCTTCCACATAAATATATTATGAATCAGTGCAGGGATTTAGTACCTTCTCTCCATTGTAACCTGGTTTCCCCTTGGGAACAAAACAGAAAGACATTATTTATGTATGTATTATTGTTTTGATTTTTTTACGTTTATTTTTGCATATTGGTCAATCTAATAAGCTACTGTCTGGATCTATTAATTTTTTTTAATGCAGTTCATACAATACATACATACTTGACAACACATTTTAATTTGTGAATTAAGAATAATTTTTTTTCTTCTTTTTTTTTTAGGCTTAAAGTCTTAAAAATGTCTCTATGTGGTGTAAAACAATCTTGGACATTTTTTAAAAATAGTTTGAACTAATCTTAATAACTAACTTAAACTTACTAATTAATGTTTTGAAATAAAAAATCATTTTGTCCAAATCAAAGTCAGTGTTATGTGATACAATTTCATCACCAGAAAACCATACAACAGAAAATGACATCAACGCCAACATGGTCATTTTTTTATTTAATATTTTTATCTTTAATAATTGATGATTAGTTAGTACAAATGTGTAATTAGTTCACATTTGCAAATAACTGAACTTGAATAATTATTAATATGCATATACATACACACACATTGTATACAGAATACACTGTGAAGTAGTGTGTTTGTGTGTATGTGTGTGTAAATATATATGTATATATATATATGTAAATAAACATGTAAAATAAAAAATATTTTTCACAATAATTTAACCATTAATAAATACAATTCTTTGAAAATTAAGATTAGGTTGTGTACAGTATCTGATTACAATTTTCTTGATGATTACATCACCTGACATTTCTTTTAACCTTTATTTATTTATTTATTTGTTTGTACATACTTGTTTCATTTTACCCCATTTTTTTTTTCATTTGTTCAGTTATGTAGCACAATATGTGACGAATAAGCAGTGATTTTGTGACCTTGCTTCAGCCCCTCACCTCTGTTCCTTCACGACCAGGAAGTCCACTCAAACCAGATTCACCCTAACAAGAGCACAAAACAAGTGTTTTTCAAAAAGGGTTATAAAATACAGTTGGTCAGTCTCGATTTCTGTACAGTTCATTATGAGAAAGTGTTTATGAAATCTAAAGTAGAATTATGAAGATACAAAAACACAACAATATAACTAACCGTCAGCTTCCTCATCACATTTCCCAAGTACATCCACAATCACACGGCAGAGAGAATGAAAGATTGACAGCAGTAATAAACACAAAATACTGACCTTTTGACCTTTAACCCCAGGGGCTCCATCCTCACCTGGGCGACCCTTCTTTCCCTGCAGGGGAAATAGGAGAAAGTGAGAAGTTGTGTCAACTCCACCCAAAATGTTTGCTCAATAGAACAATGAATGACCTCATATGTCTGATGGGTTTATTAGACCCATAAAACTACCCAATCAAAAATTTTGTGCATGCACTTAAAGGGATAGTCCACCCAGAAATGAAAACCTGAATGCATTTCTTTCTTCAAAAGAAGATACTGTGTTTAAAAAAAGTTTGTTATCAAAAGGTTTCTGGTCACATTGCCTTCCATTTTATGGACAAAACACATGGGACCCAAAACTATTCGGTTATCAACATTCTTCAAACTATGTTCCACAGAAGAAAGAAACTCATATAGGTTCAGAATGACATAAGGGTAAGAAGATGACAAAATCTATATTTCAGTTTTGGATGAACTACCCCTTTAATTTTCAAAATTAAATTTCAGAAAAAAAAAAAACAATTCTGGCAAAACCACCTATTAGGAATTTATGGCTTTAACAAAAAAATCCCCTAAATATTATTTTGATTAAAAAAAAATAATAATAAAACAAATAAATTTAAAATGTTGTCGATTTCATTATTATTATTTTTTTTTACCAGTACAATTGAAACAATTCTTTAAAATAAATATAACAGCACTACAAATGACCAAGGACAGTCTATGAGTTCACTTGGCAGCTGTTCAGTGCTAAAAGTGCTGGCCAGAGGAGGTTAAACTAATGAGAACAATTACTGAGGCCTATAATTTAAAGTCATGGGATTGTGTGGAATCCAGAGAGGAGAAAGCACCTGGATAATGATGGTTAGGCGTCTGTCAATAAATAACTTACTCTAACATGAACCTGCCTCCTACACATTTCAGGTTAGCATTATAAGCATTTTCAGCCAAAACATGCAATTACATTCTCTTCACTTTCAACAGTCTGAACAAGATGGATTCTTCATTTGAAGAATCTTATTTTGTGTTTTGCCCAAGGTGGTGCTGAGGGGTCCTGAGAAAGACAATAATTATCCTAACTTTTACAAAATAATGCCTGTCTCTTCATCCCTCAACGGAATCCGTACTTCTTAGGAATAGAAAAAAGGAGAAAAATGTGCCTGTGGGTTCCCGTGGAAACACGTCCCATGTTGGAGGAAATTTTGAAGTGAAAATACTTACCGCCGGGCCGCTGGGTCCTCTCTCGCCCTTCTCGCAAGCACACTTCAGGGACAGAGGACACTAAATATAGAGGAAAGAGTGTAAAGAAATGGAAAAGCCAGTTTTATTTGCTTTGTTTCAATAAGGCAGAGATGGGGAAAAACTACTTTCTGGCAGAAAAAAAGTGTTTGTGTGTGTGTAAAAAAATACCGTAAATTGAATGGTAAAAGACTGTAAAAATGCTACAGTAAAAACCTGTTAAATGGTTAGCAGTAAATTCCCCAACTATATACAGTGAAAAACTGTATTGGACATTACATGTAATTTTACGGTAGTATACCGTATTTGGAAGCGAAAAAGACTAGAATTTACAGTGAATAACCGTAAATTGACATTCTCAATTCCCTGCATTACATTTCAAATCTGATGTTTTTTTTTTTTTTTTTTAATTAACTGTTTCTTCTTAGTTTTATCTGGTTTGTATAGTAGAGTTGTGTGTTACACCTAATTTTGTCTAATGAATGTTTATTGCATTATTTAAAGGGGTGGTTTACTGTTTTTTTTTCTAGGCTTGATTGTGTTTATAGGGTGCAGTCTAACATGCTTTGTTTAAAAAAAAAAAAAACGCAATATTTTTCACATAATTTACCTTTATTCCACACCGATCTGTCCCTTCTCTGACAAATGCCTCAATTTATTTCCTGTTATTATGAAGTCCCTCCCTCAGAAATACGCAATATGCTGAGATTGGTCAGCTGGCTCCGTGTGTTGTGATTCGCTAAACCGCCTCGAGTGCGTCTGAACATCCTGCCACCCTCAAGCTCAGAATGTGCTCCAGTTGTACTGTAAACAATAACGTCCTCTATATTGCTTATCAACTTGAGCGTGATTGAGACGCAGAGAATATTAATAAAGAGGGTCGTGCAGAACCTGTGCAAGCACAGCACTTAATGTTATGTTTGTTTGTTGTTGTCTCATACTTTCTCGGTTTGTGATGTAACAGACCTGGGAAGAAGCTTGTTGTAGTCCTTTACCAGCTGTTTTTAGGCATTAAACTGCCAGAATTTTAAAAGATTAGAATCTTAATAGATATCTCCTTTTGCATTGAACTTTCAGCGCTACAACTTTGCAGATTATTGTTTATGCTCAAACAGCAGCATTACAAACCAGCTAACGTTAAAAAGTGAAATCGCAATCAACCACACCTTTTAGTTTCATATGTGTTACCATGATGGTGTTTAGCGTTTGTGTGAGTGACACTGTGCAACTTCTATATATGTTATTATTTAAAAGCTGCTTGTGATGGGCTTTGGTTTATCATGTGACTTTCTCATCATCACCTGCATTTGGTGGTTATCAGTGTATTACAAGGTACAAGCTACAAAACAGATTTCAGTACTTCAAAAGGTTGATATATTAACATTATATCAGTTAATGAAATTATGTTATTTAACTGTAAATTTAAGTTAAAACCGTAAAACCTAAAATGTTGCTACCATTTTTTGTTTACTGTAAAATTCCGGCAACTACAGCTGCCGTTTTTTTTACCGTAAATTTTATGGATTTTTTTTACAGTGCATTTTAAATTATTACCATAAAAGACTTTTAATATTATTTACTTACCCCATCGTTTGCCAGCTGAGCCTGTGTAGAGAGTAACAGGACAAAAATTAGATTCTGTCGAAATTTTAGCTGCTATATTATAATTGCTGCTCTTTGGCAAGCCTTTCATTTGTGCGGTTTTGGTAAACAGTACAAACAGTTAATATCAGGCCATACATTATACATATCTCCCAGAGCAACAAATGTGATTAAAGGAAACGGTATCATTTAACATGCCTAGTCTTGCTTTACATTGGAATTATATCAAAGTGTTACTGTACAAATGAGGGGGAAAAAATAAACCTGCAGGATGTATAACAGTATAACAGCAGGAATGACAACAAGGATTTATGGAATATATAAAACCAGATGCATGTCAGAAAAGCGACAACAGGATGTGTTTACTCTAGTTATAGTTAATGAAGTGTAGAAAGGCTAATCATTAGCTGTCAGGGGTCCCAAAACAGTAAAAAACAAAAACAGCACATAATTATTTTATCTTCTGTGTGTTTTCTAAATACAGTGTCAAATATGGTTAGCTGGTCTTGTCTGTTTTAAACTAGTTTAGCAGGTCTCCCAGTCTGGCCAAATAGCAAGTCCAAAAACCTGGGCAATTAAGACCAGGAAACTGATTTTCCAATGATTAATTTTGATTTTCATTTTGAACAATCTCCATGTCATTTTTTTTAAATCCCAACATTAACTGTTTACTCTGTCAGGTTAATGCACAGGATAAGAATAACTCTTTTAAATCAGTGATTTGATTCTTAGTGAATCAAACAGCAGAACCAATCCACAGCACAACAAATAACTCTTATGAGTCAACTCAGTTATTTAAATGAATCATTCAAAAAGATTCAGATGTTTGTATAAGTCTGAGGAATCATCTGAATGGACCCAATAATAATAATAATAATAATGTAAAACTAATATAAACAGTATACAGTATAACAATTAGTCAGTTTTAGAATTTTAAGAACTGATCGTCATGAGTGCATTTGGATTGAATTTACCATATCCTTGAACTAGAACCTTGTTTGGAATTCCAGATTACTCTTTTGAACCAATTCTTTTTAGTGAATCAAAAACATACAGCGCAAAAAATATTACTATCCTAAAAATAAATACAATTAGTTGAAATTCAGCAGTTAGCTACCGTTTGAATCAGTCTAAAATGGAAACACCATTTTTAAGCTTATATCATTAATTGGCTGTGTCAAAATGTATGATGCATCAAAAATGTATGATAAATCAAGTCAAATCCTGGAACTAAAATGGAACCTTGTGAATTGAAATGGAATGAAATCTGGAAATCTATATAGATGCCCAAATGTGAACACAGAGCTCTACTATGTTAGTTGGCTTCTTCTCTGTTGGAGAAGTGTTAGTAGCTTGTAACTCTTAAAACACTTTTGAACAAGCCCAGACAGAATCAGGAGACTTTTTGTATTTCCTGAACTCATTTTATGGAAACAATTGCTACACTTTATTTTAAGGCGTCCTTGTTACCGTGTGCATTTACTTACTATATGGTAGGATTAGGGTTTGGCTTGGGGTTATACGTGTAATTATGCATAATTTATTGTCATAATAGAAAGTACAATGTAACAGTTAACAAGGACACCTTCAAATATAGTGTTACCAAATAAATCTGTTGAATAGATTTAAACAGTAATAAATGAAGTTGAATATAGCCTTATTGGTAGCTGAAGCCAAAATAATGAACACAAATATACTCAAGTTGCTGGAATGAGTATTTATTAGTGCAGTTCCAAGAAATTTGTAGGGGCCTGTCTATGCATACAGTATGAGAACAGAATGAGTGATTGGCAAAACCATACTTACAATCTGAATTATGACTTTTTCCATGACGTTCGTGTCTTGTAGATTATAGAGGAATTTGTTGGCCGGTGTACTGGCCAGCAGTCTCAGGTTTGCTGTGTTGGCAGGGTCATTGGCGCTACGGGTGATGCCAATCGTGAAGACCTTCACGCCCTGGTTCTTTGCGTCAGCCATAGCAGAGAAGATATCAGGGTTTCTGGGATGAAAAGTCCCATCTGTGAGGAGCAGGGCGATCTTGATGCTTTCTGGGCTCGATTCTTCCACAAATATCTTGGTCATGTTGGTGATGGCGTAGGTGGTGTAAGTGCCATGGCCGATGTAGGCCATCGGTGCAATGCTGCTCTTGAAGCTCTCAGAGCCTCTCCACTGTTTAAGGGTCTGCTCGATAATGACGTGGCTGCTGTACTGAAGCAGGGCCGCTCTCCAGCTGAGTTTACGACTTGTGTCCAAACGGATGCTCTGGAGGCCTTCTATAATGTCCATAGTGAACTGTTTCTCCTGCTGGTGGTTGTCCTTGGCCGTCTCAGAGCTGTCCAGCAGGAAGGCCAACTCTAGACTGCAGTCCTCATCCAAGATGGCTGACGCCACAGCATGGGGAAAAAATGGAAAGAGCAGTGTTAAAGAAAGATTAAACTATTATACAGTTGGGTAAAATCAGAGTGACTCATTTTTATTTTGATTGGATAGGCAGGAATTTACTGAGTTGCAGTTTAAAGAAATTCAGCACAGTCAAACAACAAAGGAAATTCATTAGGCCGCCATATGTTTTTTGACTAAACATAAATTAATACATGATTCATTTTGACTAACTATTTATTTATACCCTGACATTTAGAATATGATTCAGCATATTTCACTGTACTAAGTTTAATATTGTCATTAATTAACACAGCTATCAACACCAATAACTAAATAGATATAAAAAATGTATATATAACATACTTAAAATTGAAATATTTAATAAATATAAAATATTTATCAAATTAGATGTTACATATATTGAGTAAATTACATAAATATATATGTAATATTTCATAATATATTGAGTAAATTAGACCATTGTGGGAAATTAAGTGTTTTATAAAGTAAAAGTCAATTATATATATATATATGTGTGTGTGTGTGTGTGTGAGTGTGTGTGTGTGTGTGTGTGTGTGTGTTTATGTGTTACTGGAAATATCTAATATGTCGTGCGTAAGATAACATTCATAATGTATATTAAGAAAAATAAATATTTTATAAAGTATATATACTGAGTAAATTAGATAAATTAGATACATAATATTTTACAATATTTTAAGGAAATTACATTATATAATTACATAAATAAATATACATATTAGATATATTGAGTAAACTGGATAAATTATAACTTTTGTTATAAAATTGTTCATAACTGATCTATAAAATAAAAGTTAATTTATTAAAAAAATAATAATAATAAAGTAAACTGACTGCAGCAATATACATTTCTTCGCAAGTCGTTACATTTTTCATGCTTCATTAAATTCAAATTCCAGAATTCCAGTTTTAACTTCAATAAAATTGGGAATTTAAAAGGCAAATTCACTTCTGAATAGTTTCTGAATAGTGCTCACTGCTCAGCCCTGCCATTTATTTAGCTATTTGTCTTTTTTTTCTGAAAAAGTTACATTACTCCACAATGTTTCAGAAAATGTCAATGTTGTCGTACAAAAAAAGAAGAACACTAATCCTCCAAGTCTCCTAATAATCCTTTTTGGACTCATGAAGCAATGCAGTCTGTCATCTGATCTTCCTTGCAACACAGCAGCTCATCAGTCTTCAAGTCACCAGTGACAAGACATGGCCTACCAGCTCTTATACAGATATGAATAAATCATGTTCATGCTAGGAGAACTGAACGCCTCAGGGCTCCAAAATCACTACATCCAGACACATCCTCCTCTGGGACGGCCTTTAAATATGCTGCTAGTATGTCTAGTATGTCCTAACATGACATTGCATGTTTTAATGCATTTTACAGCTTATACATAGTAAAGAAAAGACACAAATATCCTTATTGGGTGTCAACCACTTTTATGGGTAAAGTCAACATCAAATGCATTAGCAACCATAATGTGACATCTGAATGAAACAGGATATTCGATAAGAAAACATGTAGGAAAGGACTTGATTTTATCCATTGACAATTGATTGGATCATTAAAAATTAACAAAATCCACAACAGACCATCTATATCATTTATTTACTCTACTAAAACAATGCATGCACATTCTCACCTTGACCGTCATGTTTCTGCAGAACAGCTGCCGTCTGTCCTCTAGTCTTAACTCTTGTTGGTCCAGTTTTTTCTTCATAGAAATCCTGAGCCCAAACGCTCAGCAAAACAAAACACAACACAGACCAGCTTAACGTATGAGCCATGACTGCCACTCCTGCAAAAATCATAATATATTTGTATATAGAAAAGTATAATAGAAACTTGAAAAGAACATGTCCAGATCACAATTTACACTTAAATGTGTATGTGAGTGGAATTAAGCTTATTTTAAGGCCATTAATTGTAATGTTCTTTATAATATCACAAAACCTTTTATAAAACAAATAAGAAAAAAATGGCAGCAACAGATGTCACATAAATAGTGTCACTTGCAATGCAATTTTGTTTCTCTTTTTTTTTTATGCAAAACACATGATCTTTTCTGCAAAATCACATTTCATGCCAAAATCAAAAGAGGAAAATATATTTTGTATGAAGAGAATTAAGCTTAGTTCAAGGCCATTGATTGTATAAATAAAAATGGCTATAAGAAAGTTTGCAAAGTCAAAAATGTCAAAATATTATATAATCATTTTCATTAGTGTGAAAAAATATGGAAAACATCATGAAAATGTCACATGCAATACAAAAAGATAATTTATTCTCATTTTATTTATGAAAAACACATTTTCTTATTTTCAAACATGAATCAATAAACCATTATCTATTTCCAAGGGCACATAAAACAAAAATGATATTATTTTTATACAAACCTGCTTGGCATGTACTATATATTACGGTAGTATATAGCCTTCCATACAGACTTAATTACCCGACTAAAAATGCAAAGCTCAAAGACAGCAATAAAAGAAAGGCTCATATTTTTATTAGATGTTGAAAAGTGACTCACCTTTGGCAGCAAAGCCTCTTGCCACAAGCGAGCAGTGCAGGTGTGCAGCTCAGCGTTCCTCAGGTGACGTGTGAGTGAGGGAGTGAAGCAGACTCACCAGAAGTAGACGACGTCCTCAGGCTGTATCTGCCGCTGTCACAGCCCATTTCCCTCCCACTTTTAAGGCGAGGAGGACCCACCGAACTCTTTTCTGTATGTATCCCCTCAAGACTGCAGAGAGAGTGAATCTAAAATCTTGGAATGTACCATAAAAAATTAAAACAATGCTCAAAAGATATTTAGGCCTAAATGCATTATTATATTATTTAAAAGCCCTTGCTACGTGTACTGTGTTAAGCTAACTGAGACTTGTTATAGCACTTATATATCATTGCTCTTTTTGTTGTTTTTGATTGCTTCCACTGTCCTCATCTGTAAGTCGCTTTGGATAAAAGTGTCTGCTAAATGACTAAATGTAATGTAAATGTAAATGCAAGATTTGTGTATTTGAATTGCACTTAAAATGTCCTTCCACTTGGACTACATAGATCTGATGCATAATTATCAGTCCTACATAAATGAAACTATAAAAACTTCTATAAAAACCGAATGTGTTTTAAATACGCAGTAACCAGGTTTATTTATCTGACATCAATGAGTCCAATTGGTTTTAATGCATTTTAATTAATTGTATATTGGTTATTCCAAATATGGATTACTTTTGTGATTTTTTTTTTTCTGCTTCTTGGCCATTTTGGACCTGAGTCGTTCATCATGAACTGTCATTGTGAAGTGAATTTGAAAAGATATGCGGATGTACAGATACTGACAGTACTATTCTGCTGATCTACTACTGCTGGTTTGGGCTTTTATGCCACAGGACAGGCTGAAGATATATGAGACGAGGCAAACAAAGGGGAATATGGGTGGAGTTAGTTTTACAAGTCTTTAGTCTTTCTTCAGACATTCCACGAGATGCTAAGGTGGTTGTCATGATGATCAGAGGGCTTGACCTCATCTAGTCTTTTCTTTAGCATTGTCCCTTCCCTCGGTCCTGGTCATCAGGGGTGTTGCACTGGCTTAAAATAGCACCACAATGTGAAGTGAGATCATCCCTGCCATTCTGAAAGAAATACTGAGCTGTTTCCAAACAACTAGGATATATACACATTTCTGTGCAAAAGTTTGAGTTGATTTTTATAGAAGTCTCTTGCTCAACAAGACAGAATTTATTTGATTGGAAATATAGTAAAAATGGTAACATTATAAAATACTATTGCACTTTAAAATAGACGTTTACTATTTGAATATATTTTAAAATGTCATTAATTCCTGTAATGCAAAGCTGTATTTTCAGCATCATTACTACAGTCTTCAGTGTCACATGATCCTTCAGAGAAATCATTCGTATTTACTGACTTGCTTCACAAACATTTTTATATAATCATTTTTGTATGCAGCTTTGCTGCATTATATTTTTGTGTAAACCGTATTGTATTTTTTGGTGAGTAGAAAGGTCAAAAGAACAATTTATTTGAAATTTGTAAAAGTATAAACAGTAATTAAACAATATATATATTGCATGGCCTGAAACATGTTTTGATGTTCACTAAATAGTCAAATATATTATATTAAAATTCATGAGAATAAAATATTTTCCCACTTTACGGATAGAGCTGCTCTTTTTTATATATATAAAATAGCACAAACAGAAAAATAGCCGTATGGCAACAAAAAAGAAAAAGGAATGTTTGCCGTTTATATATTATCTGGGGCATATTTTTCATTTTCCCGGAGTCCCGGTTGGTTTCTGACCTGAGTGTGAGCGTATGTGACCTGTGACCGAAGTGCAAGTATGATACAAGTGTTTGCACGTCCAGAAGCCGAGGCTGTTTTCTTCAGCTGTGCTGTGGGTGACAGGGATTTCAGTTTCAGACTCCGCAGGCTATGACTGACACTCTGGAATGCTTTGTTTCGGCAGCAGCACATTCTACCCTCTCAGTGCCATTGTGAACCATGGATAAGGATTATGGTAGAAAACTATGAATGTAAAAGAAAAAAATAAATCTCTTTATTATTTCAACAGCAACAGGAATGGAGAGCTGGGGACTGTTCCATAAAATAAGTTTACAAAATAAGCCAGGCGTATTTCAGTTAGTCTGACTTATTTTGAACTAAATCAATTGACTATGTCAGACTAACTGAAGTAAGCCTGGCTTATTTGGTTAACTAGTTTTATGAAACAGGCCCCAGAAGCTTCTTTCTTCTCAGATGTTTTCCTAAGAATATTTTTTTTTCCAGCTTTTGTCTTTTGGTGGAAATATTCTTTAAATTGTTATTTTAGTCAGTTATACTCATCTAAATTGGCATCTGTTTTTAGTCAATATAAATAACATATTCCCAGCGATAACATTCTTAGAACTATGGCTAGATTCTCTCAAAGTTCTGAACAAATGTAACACTCTGGTAACATTATTAGAATATTCATTCAACGTTTTTTGATGTTCCTTAAAATGTTAGCGCACACACAAATTATTTATACATTGTTTATAGAATGTTTTTTTTTACGGAAACATTATTTTTGACCCTGGACTAAACCAGTTATGAGGGTCAATTTTTTTGATTTATACACAACCTGAAAGCTGAATAAATAAGCTTTCCAGTGATGTATGGATTGTTAGTTTAGGGCAATATTTGTACGTGATACAACTATTTTAAAATCTGGAATCTGAGAGTGTAAAAAAAGAAATATTGAGAAAATAACATTTAAAGTTGTCCAAATCAAGTTCTTAGCAATGCATATTACTAATCAAAAATTTATTTTTGATATATTTACTGTAGGAAATTAAAAAAATATATTTATGTAACATGATCTTTACTTAATATCCTAATAGAATAAAATAAAAATCACTATTTTTGGCCCATACAATGCATTGTTGGCTATTGCTACAAATACACCAGTGCCACTTTTGATGTTTGTCTAACATTTAAAAACTTATTTCAGTGTTCAGAGAACATTCAAAGGCAGCATTCTTATAATGTTTGAAAAATCATAGAACAGTCCCATTGCATATTCAATAATAATAATAATAATAATAAATGGTTTTCAGTACCTAATGGCAACATTAGCAAAATGCTCTTAGAATTTTATTTTTGTTAGCTGGGTTAGTGGATGAAAACATATAAAACATAACATAACATAAAACATGTTCAAAGATGACTGAAATATTTTGACTTAGTCCAAATGAAGTAAATTCACACAAGTGAATTTGAACAGATTTGATTATTTAAAATCATATTTGTATAGATCTTTATTCCTTAATTCAGTATATTTTAATACAAACAATAATTATCCGATGCAAGTTTGCACTGCTGTCATTTTAGGAGGTGGTCAAGCATCATCAGCCTTTCAGTTTGCAATTCATGCTCCATTCTCCAGCTAATTTTTCAACATGGAAGTAAGCTGTTCACTGTGAATGTGCCAGACTTCTGATTTATTAGCCACTAGGCCTATAGGTAAATAACTACAAATTTGCTATACAAGCCAGTGTGTTTATGACTACAATCATATATTAAAATAATATGATAACAAATAGCAGTTTGCAATATCAATCAAAATGTGTTTTGACACAGCTAAAAAACTGAATGTAAACTGCTATGCTATGTTGGAATTACTATAACTGAGTTTCCGGCTAATAAAAAAGTGTCACAACTTTGTCAAACTCTTAATTACAAGTTGGAAACTCGGAAATTGTGGAGGCTTGAACATTTAGGGAAATTATGTGGTAAGGTTGTATTATGAAAATTATTCTCTCCAAAGCTGCATTTATTTGATAAGAAATATATTAATATTGTAAAATATTATTTGAATTTAAAACAACAGTTTTGTATTTTAATACATTTTAAAATGTATTTATTTCTGTGATGCAAAGTTGCATTTTTAGCAGCCAGTACTCCAGTCTTCAGTGTCACATTCTAATATGCTGGTTTGCTGCAGGAACCATTTCTTATTAATTAAAATAAATCATTTAAAAGCTTGAATGAGTGCCACTGAGTATTTGAACAATATAAAAATATTATTGCAAATTTTATGTTGTTCATTATTTGTGATACATTGTTACATTATTTTTTTCATATTTAAATCTCACGATTTAGACATTTAAAAAGCAATATGACAGAAAGGGGTCCAGAAGAAGCCTCACGACACCATAATACATCCTTTTACTGTTTTGGCAATACTTTGGCATTAGACCATGCTTAAATCATTGAATCATTTCTTTATTTTGGATTAAATGTGCATGTGGACATCGCTGCTTAAAAAAAATGGATTTTGAAACTAACCTTGAAATCCGATCACCCAGAAAAGAGCTCAAAAAGTCTTTAAAACCAGCCTCAAGACTTGCAAACCAGCTTAGGCTGGTTAAAGATGTTTTTTTTTTCAGGGATGTTCTTATAAAAAATATTTTTTTCATTTTGCTTTTATTTATACTCAAAATGCTTTACATATCATATAAATTAAATGATCTTAACAGTCAAGTCCTCTCTCCAACAGTGTGTTTGGAAAGAATTACAACAGACAAAACAAAAGAGACACAAACAGAGTCTTTGACACCATTTGACACCATTCCAGTGGTTTCCATTTAAGACAATTCCCATATTCACAGCACTTCTGAGGAAGAAGATTGTCATGGCAGTGGGGTAAAGAAGCACTCACCAGGTCAAATGCAATCAAAGGCCAGCTGCAATGGTCAGTTATGGCACGGACGCAAACTTGCCTCAACTTGATAAGATGCATGAAATGGCGATGTGCAATTACGAGAACACAAAGGAATCCAGCATTTTGACCGCAACCTCACAGTCATTAAAAACTCACACGGATGATATAAGGACTAACATACCTAACCTCAAAGGTTAAAGATCTGAGCTGGTTCTCAGGTTCACATCCTAGAAGGACCATCATTTCTGAAACAGAAAGTGCTCTGCTACACGACTAAATATCCTCCAATTAGGACTAAAATATTTGAATGGAAAAATCTTTACCTAGTTAACTCAAGACTAACATGCTATCAGGTGTGAACATCTATAAATCCATCCAGATGTTCTGTTCTATAAAACATATATACAGATGCAGACCAGATCACCACTATACAATTACACAAACTACCTGTTATTTGCCCTCACATATTGGTTCAGAAAAGACACTAAAATTACTACACTAAAAATTACAAAGAGCAAAACGTTGGCAAATACTGTAGTTTTATGCCGAAACCTTTTCATTTGTAAATGAAGAAGACATGCTGCTGTTATGTTATCAGAGCATGGAGGAATACATGGTGAGTCAATGCATGACCTTAAGTGCTGGAAGGAAGTGGAACCGGAAGGTGAGCAATGCATTTCTATATGTGCTATATGGCTTGAGAGCTTTAACTAACACAGTTTGAATGGTTTTATCTTCTCAGGAACGAGGCTACATGCAGTACAGTCCAATTTATTGCATATACGGATGAGCATTAGATAGAGCTGTCAAGATGATTCAATTCTGACTGGTTATACAAATAGTGGTGATCTGTATCAATTCAATATAATATATATATATATATATATATATATATATATATATATATATATATATATATTAAATGCTTGGAATAATGCAAATGCATTATTTTTCTGAAGGAACACAAAATATATTTTAAGAATTGTGGGATCCAAACACCATTGGAACCTATTTATTTTTATTGTATGGACAAAAAAGGGTGAGTAAATAATAACCCAATGTTATTTTTTGGGTGAACTATTCATTTAAATTTGAACATTCTAATTAATTAGTGTCCTTCCACAAATTAAGTCTTAAAAATTCTTAAATCGGAGCAGCAAGTCAGGAATTCATAAAGTTAAGCCATTAAATGTTGCATTGCATTGCAAAAATCTTCCTCAGTATGTTTTGTTTTCTAATACAAATATCTAAACATTCTTAAATCTGGATATTAGGCAAATTGAAGATATGAAGTGTAAATTAAAACATGAATAAATATCTGTCAATGTTATATTATGTTGATCTTTCTGAGGCCACTGGCAGATTTGTGTTTGTTTTCATCATTTTTATCAGTTTCTTATCAAACAAGACATATAAAATGTAATTTTGCATCTTTTTATCTTGATTTAAGAATCTATATAGAGTAATGGAGGTTGGTTGGAAGTTGTATTTTCAGACTTTGAAGTATAATACAAGGCATTTACAATCAGAGACCATATTAATGTATATAGTGATGTAATGTATTGTGTTCCATTCATACCTGTATTCCAATAAATGTTCTTTAGTTGGTCTTAAAAATACATTTTATAAAACCTGCAGAAATCCTGAATTATCTGATAAGCATCATGTGATATAACCATCTTGGTTGGAGAGAGATAAAAAACTTGTGGGATTTCAAACCCTTCTAAATTTGCAAATTAGTTTAAAATGCCCTTATTTGAAAGGCAATATCTGACTTGAATTTAAGACTCACAATCATCAGAGATTTCTTTTAATGAATCATAATCAAATGTTTTTCTTTTAACAGACCTTTTTCAACTCATTGCAGGTGTCCTCTGCCCTCTCTAAGGCGTCCTGTATTTCCTTCACTTTTAATTCTTTGTTCACGGCTGCAGCTTACATTTTAAACCTGATTAAAAAATATTAACCATGAGAAAGGCAAACTAAGCATAAAGATACATAAAGAGGACTGCCTTTATCATACTTTTATGGTACTTTCTTGAGCCTGACAGTGTTATGCATTATGTACTTTCCTCAAATAGAAAATGAGGTATTCTGGCTGACATAAAATTGTATGTTTCATGGAAGGAAATAAGAGAAAAATGTATAGTGTTGGAATGACTTGAAGCTGCGTAAATGATAATGAAAGTTTCACAGTTGGGTGAACTATTCCTTTAATAAACACGGTATGTGCTTTCCATACAGAAAGTCTAGTGTTTATGTATAAAAGTCTTTTCATGAGTTTTGAGATTCATGCCTGTTTTCTGCATCCAGTCTGCCGTTCTCAGCTCCCTGTCTTTTCCACTCCAGCTCCTGAATTTCAGCTTGCTTGTCCTTTAACACAATGAAATGAAATCATTATAACTCCATCTGAAAACAAACAGCAATGCAACTTATAATTAATATTAAATCTAGGCTGACAATACATTTTCTTTTTCCCCAGAGGTGTCACGGATGGGTTACTTCATATTTGCTGATTGATAAAAAATTTCGTTTGACCAATAGCGGGCATGCATTGTGCATAATCGACCAATCGTGGCATGCGAGAAGGTGGGACCTATGCAGAACGGTCAAAGCAATCCAAGTATGCATACATATAACGTATGAGGACTGCAGAGAGCATGTCAGTAGGCAAACAAAGCCAAAACCCTGACATTTTATGCAATATAAAAATTCTAGACATGTCCAGGAAAACAGGTCATATGGTCACTCTAGTGAATTCTGAACATTTGTTTGATTTCTTACCCGTATCTTTTTCCCACGCTGCATTGAGAGATCAATGAGCTCATCCTCTTCCTTCACAAGTTTCTTTTGAATGTCTGTCTCTCTCATTGATTCTTTTTCCTGAGTTTGTCTTAGTTTGAGATCCAAAGAAACGTATGAGCTGTTTGACGATGTACCAGGACAACTACACAAATTTACACAAATTTACACAAAAATACGTAATTTTTTTTTTTTTTTATCTAGCTGCCAAGGCAAAAACACAATTCAAGTTATTTAAGCCTGAAATACTAATATAGCTAAAACTGAAATAAATCTACTAATAATAAAAACTATATAGACATAAAAAACTAATAAAATGAAAATAAAAAAATAAAATGAAAATAAAATCAAAAAATAAAATAAATAAATAAAAATAAATTACTCAACTAACATTTTATTTAGAAATGGAAAATGTAAAAATAAATCACTATAATAGTATCTCATTAATACTAAAATTATATGGAACCCAAACAAAATGTCAAGTGTTTTGCTTACATTAAAATGAATTCATTGGTTTATTAAATACATTCAAACCAAAACACTGTAGAGTTTGATTGAATGTACATCAGCAACAAAATATTTCTCATGTTTTCTCTAAGAAAATAAGCTATTTTAGTATATAAGAAGCTATAATAAGGTGCTCTATATTTTTGCATTTTAATATTTGCATTTATTGTTGTTTTATCCACAATCCTAACTGAGAAAGACCATTTTTAATGTCGTTTAACTTGAACTAAATGTATAAATTTACCAAAATTCCAATCAAGTTTCTCATTTGAAGTACAGTTATTTATTATTCTTAGGTTTTGGTCAGTTTTCGAATACGCACCTTTAAACAGTGCTTGATCTGTGTATATTTCTCTCCTGATTCAGACAAGATGACCTTTTCACTGGAGAACCAATATTATGGATACAGGATTTGTATTTTAGCCATAAGCGGTGGTGTTGTGATAAATTAAAAAGATCTTAATAATGAATTTGTTTCCTACAAACATAACGTTTCTCTTCACAAGACATTAACTGATGGACTGGAGTGTTGTGGATCACTTGTGGATTATTGTGATGTTTTATCAGCTGTTTAGACTCTTATTCTGACGGCACCCATTCACTGCAGACCATTCATTGGTGAGCAAGTGATGTGATGCTACATTTCTCCAAATTTATTCCCATGAAGAGATAACCTCATTTGCATTTGGATGGTCCAAGGATGAGAACGTTTCCAGACAGTTTTCATCTTTGGGTGAATTATTTCTTTTATAAGTGGTAGCATGTCATTTAAATGACATGAAATAACACTTTTTATTGTAACAATTACTCAAAATATTTTACAATTATTTGAATATTTATGCACTAATAAAGCTATTGGCAGAATGAATTTAAATGGCCAAATATTGCAGATTAATCAGCCTGGGTAATAAGTCTATCACTCACTCTTATGTATATATAAAGAAAAAAAATGGCGCTGCAATTTATATTGCAAAAAAGCCTTTTTTACAGTGTATATGCTTTAAAATATGTGTTGTATATAGAATGTATGCCATATTTTGAATACAGAAACAGACTGAAATAGTACTTAGCCTTAGTGTATATTACACTTCTTGTATAATAACTTATCTGTTTTTACAACGCACAGATCAGCTGTAGAATTACAGAGCTGTTTTCATGGCTGTATTTTCAGGTACAATCAGGCAAAATGGAAAATGGAGCTTCGGCACCACCTTTCTGTCAGTCCAGCAGGACACGGGACTGTACCATTTCAGTCAGGAGGGAAGCTAACATTCATCTGTTCATATCATTTTGTTACAGTGTTGTTGATTCATTTGCTTGTTATTTTAGTTATGGATACAACTGTATGTTAATCTGAAAATCATGCATATTATTCTGCGGTTTGTCTTTTTTGCTGTTTAATACCTTCTATGTTTAAGGTAGAGTCAGGTCTATATCCAGTTTGTATAATCTATGTTTGGGAGAGTTTTCTCTCTCAGTCTCTCTGTTTTTAATGTTATTCTTTGATAGTAATTATTGTTCAGGGGTAGAGCTTCTATTATATTTCAGAGGCATTATAATCAGAGATTTTAGCAAGTTTAAATGGATTTTCCCATTTCCTCAAGTTTGTTTACTTGCAAAACCTCTTGATAGCTGCACTTTTGCTTTTCTTTTTCCTTTAGAAAAATACAAATAATTGTCTCCTTTTTTTTTTTTTTGCACTGCTTGTTAACAGCGTTTATTATCCTCCATAGTTTATAGGCTGCTGTATTGACAAATGAACACAATAAAGCCACATTGGGATACACAAGCCAAAATTAAATTATCTGTGTTTTCGGAACTAGGGTAGGCTATTTGTTGGGGAAAGTTGTCACATATCTTAAATACATAAATATTAATAATATAATTTTACACTGCCTTCTAACGGTAATATTTTGAACCAAAACAATGGTTTATTATTTTTGTAAGCTACACTTTGCATTTGATTGCATTACGCTATTTATGCCCATTGTAACAACTTACCCCATTCAGTGTGGCACCACTAAGGCATCTTACGACAAAAAAATCGACATGTGTTATAAGAACTCAATTATGTATTTTATTTTCTTAAGAAGTATCGGTGGAAATGTTCAGGTGTTTGTCAACGAAACTGAATTGGAATAAGTAACATAAATTCCTTGAAAATAGTAGCCTAAAAATGGGGTTAAAGTGACAACAAGCACCGGTATCTTAACACTAACATACTGGGAGATTATTGGTTTTAAAGCTCACAAACTACAAGTAGAGTATTACAAATTTATTTTTGTAATGCGCCACCAGTTGCGAATTAATTAGGGGGCGAATTAACGTTATGCGTTTCAAATCACGATTTTATCACAAATACAAAATCAAAACAGTCGGTTTGGATGGATCTTGAGCAAACAGAGTTCATGCGTGTCATTTGCAGAAATGGGCGTAAACAGTTTTGTATGAACATCTTTGATCATCGTTTTCAGGTCTAATTGGGATTTTCTAAGGAGATGTCATGCTGACGCTTTCAAGGCTATGTATGTTTTAGAAAGAAAAACAAACAGGTTTTCCCCTCAAGCAGATTGGTCTGAAAAAACAGATGTAGTGCTCGAGTTTTACCACTAGATGTCGCCACGAGTCCTCTTTGGTTAAGGCTTTTACTGGTTCGAATGACGTAGACTTGGATTTACATATTTTCATTAGGTTGATCAGAAGAGTAAAGAATAAAGGATTGATTTGATTAAAATGAAGCTATAACCTATTGCTGTAGCTCTGCTGACAAAAATAAAATAAAAATCAACAGACTGTTTAGAGCCAGTCAGAATGAGAAGCCAGCCAAAACAAAATCATAGGCTTGTTTAAAATGTTAATTTTTATTTATTTATTTTTATTGGGAGCTCTAAAATTATACATTGAGGATCACAATAAAAGTTTTGGACATAAAAGGGTCACTTTAACACACTTCAAACTTTAGTTTTGGACCAAAAGGTTTACTTATCAGCTAAGCACGAGATCTTTGACGTGCCTGAGTGACTCTTTATAGAAACCCACTGACCTTAAGTAACGCATTTATAACCAGGTTTTGCATTTTTTTGACTCTTGGAAGACTTGAACTTGTGCTCTATCCTGAGAATAAGACACAGTTGTGGGTTATTGTCAATAATAATTTAAAATAATTAGCAGCATATTTTTGCAAGCTTTCATTATTGAATTAGCCTGGTGTTGTAATACATAGAAGCACAAATTAAAGAGTAAACTTGTTCCAATTAATTAAAGCAAATTCATTTGTTAAAATAAGTGGTTGACCATTTGTTTTGTTTTTTATGTCTGTGGCTGTTACTGCAGCTGGTTTTGGAACATAGTAGCTGGTGTCTAACTGGTTTAAACTGGTGAAAGCTGGTTATTTGGTGGCCGATCACCAGTCTGACAGTTTTAAACTGGTTGGACAATGATGTACACTTTGCTGACACAATATTTCTCAAAACTGATTATTGTCTGTTGACAAGGACACTAGGATAAATGACCACTTCTCTCAACTGTTCAATCAAACAGTTTCAATTGGAATTTGCTGCCCTAAAAAGTGAAGTTAAACACTTGTGATTTTAACAGCCCCCCCCCCCCCCAACATATTTACTTTTTTATTTCTCCAAGTTGGGAGAATAAAACAGATTATTGCAGTACGTTTTACAATAATAATATTTCAGTTCTTTCAGTACTTTAAAATTTCACATTTAAGTCAATGTGTTACCTGACGTTTCTTTGTAATTATTTGTGAAATGTACCATACATTTTTGAGTGAAAATTGTTTTAGAGTTCTAGTAAATCCAATTAATAATCTGATCTAATATATATATATATAACACTAACATTTTCTTTTTATTTATTATATTATCTAAAAGCCCTTGCTGTGTGTACTGCATTTAAGATAACTGAGACTTGTTATAGCACTTAAATATCATTGCTCTTTTATTGTTTTTGATTGCTTCTATTGTCCTCATTTGTAAGTCGCTTTGTAAATGTATATATAAATACATAAATGCATATATATTAGATCAGATTATCAGATATTTTTGGTAATCTTATTACCAGAAGTGCCAAAGCGGTCATTTTGCCTGGTGTCTGTTCCAAAAATCTAGCACACCATTTAAAAGTGTTCAAACAGCTTGGTCAAAAAAAAAAAAAAAATCAAAGAATTTCTCGACCTTCTTTCAATTGCAGATTCAGGGAACATGCAAAGAAGCAACAGGTGTCTCAGTAAATAAAACACATGAAAAATAATAATTAATATTTCACAAACAACAATAATTAATTTAATAATTTAATTTAATAAAATTAAGAATTCATAAGGCTATACTTATTATCTTATTATTATTATTATTATTATTATTATTATTATTACAGCAATAATAGCAGTGGATATTTGTATATATTTCATTCACACACTGTGTCTGTTGCGCCACGCACACATTATGCAGGCTAGGCATTGAGCTCAACAGGTTCCTGGGAGCCAGTGAAGGATTTGATCCTGTGGGTCGAGCCGAGGGGGGAGCGTCATGTGCACGCCCTTTTTCATCAGCCCGGGACAAGTGAGTAAGAGGCACTTCACTGCATCTCAGTCCCAAGAGCTCCATCTGTCCGGCTTCATGAGGGGCTGGACACACCACCCGGGACCGTGCGTCACAATGCACCTCCGACTTCTCCTCATTATAACTTTATGCGTGCTTCATTGCGATTGTCAAGGTACGGTGCGACTTTTGTTATTAACTTGTTTTGTATCATATTTGTTTCAGATACGGTCCCCTTAAGGGACTTAATTTCTAACAATAGACATAACGGGCAAGTGACTCTGCATAATATCACCATTATTCTGGTTTAATTGACCTACATAACTGGGAGGAAAAAGTGCAATTAGTTTCTCAGAGTTTGTCGGAAAATAAATAATCGCTAATTTATTCGTGCGAATAACGGTTTTGTTATTTATGCATGCTAGAATGAACGAATTTTCGCTCGAAATAAAATCGAATCGTGAAAATGAATCAACACAAGTGTGCATTTGCTTAAGAAAGCATATAGTTCTAAGGTAAATATCGTAGGCGACACATTGTTGCGGTGGCGCACAAAGCCTCGCGCAGACAGATTGGAGGCTCTCCGAGAACTTTTGCATGGGCTTTGGCGTTGCTAGGGAACAGAGACGAGCATGTGACTCCAAGACAATCTCTAGCAGACCCCAAGCTGCTGGTACAAAGCAAATTCAACACGTTTCTGCGCTCGGCACTGTTTCTAAAAGACTTAACCAGTCTGTTGTGGAGGGGAGCTACAGTTTGAGACGCGCTTTTTGTCGCGTTGCAGTCGGTTAGTCAGTTGACAGCAACAGGTTGCTCTGTGTGGTTGCATAGCTTGAGCTTCTCGAAATGTAATCTGCTTTTTTTTTGCCCAACCCTTAGTTTGTAAGCTTCTTATGTGCATCAAGCAACTAATTACTCTGCAGCTGCCACTCAAGATGCTGCTCATGAAACACTCTGTTTCCAAGTGAAAATTAACTGTGGTTGTTTTATTTGAGATTAATCCTTTGTTTATAGGGAGAATTGGACTGGATGCATTAAACAGAAGCCAATTAAATTCAGTTTAATGACCATTTTGACCTTGAGGTTTCAAAATCACATCTTCTCGCACAGTCTTTTGGGATTTCGTGCTGCTATGTTTGCATCAGGTTTAAGTTTGCGGCGTAGCCTGGATTGATCTCCTCAGAAATGCGAGTCAGGAATGAGGTCCTGTAATCCAGCTTTATTCAGCATGTGTTTTCGGAGGAAATGACCAAAAGGGTCTTGATGGAGGGGGGACAGGTTGCTTTCTCTAATCCGCTGAGCTTCACTTCCTGTTGGTTCCTCAGGCTCTCAGTTTCAGAGGGTCAAAGGTCTTTAAAGGTAGTTGTTTGTTACCTTCTTTAGCATGCATTTTAATTTAAATTTAGCTGGCACAATCTAAACAGTTTTTACACCTCGTTTCGTGATATTTATTAACCAACTTGTGAAACTGTCCTTTATGAATTAATATTTACAACCAATAGCGTGTAACTCATTGCCTGCAAAAGTGATGATTATGCCGATTTATAACTTGTTTTTGTCATGTTTTTCACTTTCATTAGTCACGTATTAGCTGTCTTTGGATTGTAATGATTAAAAGGACACTTTCAATCAGTGTCACATTCACCAGTGGCCTTTTTTTCATTACGTGAAGCCATGGGTCCAGACAATACCGTGAAGATCAGCGAACAATGATATCTTATTCAGTAGTCTCAATCAGATGTGGATCAGTGAGGAGCCTCATGATCTGTAACAGGATTTCCATGCATGAAATCAAGAGAGGAAATCAGTTTGATAGTGGACAGAGGATCTTATCTGAACCTGGCTGTCAGCAAGCTTTAAAGTTCATAACTTAAACACTTTTGCAGTTGACTCCTTTAAAACGGTAAACATCTATGGAAGCCCATTTCCGCCACATAAAATAAATAAATAAAATAAAATAAAAAAGGCAATTCTGACTTTCAATCTTACAATTCGGACTTTTTTTCTTGCAGTTCTAAGAACAACATAGAATTGCGAGATATAAACTGACAGTTCTGAATTTTATTCTTGCAATCCTGAGTTTTTAAACATTTTGCGATTATTTTGCGATTGAATGGTAACTGCAAACTTTATCTCATAATTCATCAATACACGTTTATATCTCACAATTCTGTTTAGCTGTTTAGTCAGAATTATAAGATATAATCTCAGAGTTTTAAGTTATAAACTCCGATTTGTGAGATAAAAAGATGCATCCCATGGTGGATAAATGCATGCCCCTGTAGATAAATCAATATTTTTAATGAATAATGTCTTTAAACGCTTTCAAACTATTTATAATATCTATTTAATTTATAATTTTGCAATGAACTTTGCATATATATGTTGTTGCAAAATATAAACAATATATTTACGACAATACATTTTGAGTTGAATCCAACTTTTATTAAAAACTTTTATTTTGGATGCGATAAATCGCGATTAATCGTTTGACAGCACTACTACATATCAAATCTCAACTTTATTTTGTCGCAAATTGTAACTATATTATCGCAAAGTTAGTCAAGTATATCCAAATTTAACCACTTACGTACAGTTCACTTACATAAATTAATATATACGTACTATATAGCTTTACTCAATAACTCATTGCCACAGAATGCAAACTATATAATTGCCCTACAAAATATTTAAAGTTTTCTATAAAGTGCATCCAATTTTATCCAAATCATGGATCAAACTTAAATATGTAGAAATATTAGGCATATTGCAAAGATATACTTGAAATCTCAAATTAATTGTTGCAAAATGTAACTACCGTCCCGCTCTAATCTTCTACTAAATGAGACATGAAGATATTAAGATATTTGAAATATTAACATCATAAAGCTCTGAAACAATTATAACTCTTTACTGAAGAATGCTTTGAAATCCTTAAGCAAATAAATATGAAAATTACTTAACCAAGGCTGCTTAAAAAGTGGGCTTTAACTTTTGCTTAAAACTTAAAACAGTTTTGGGTTTGCCAGAGAATGAAGTAGAGCAACTCAAAAGTGTACACAAATGTCTCTAGTCTCCAAAGATTCTTCTTCGTCTTAAGTATCTTTTTAAAGTTTACAACTATGAGTGAGAAAATGTGCCTGATAAGTAGCACGACTTTCAGATTGTCATTGTTTATTGTTCTAGAAAGAACTGCACATCCACTTGACGCGTGTTTGGTGTTCATTCCTCTGTGTAGGTTATTAAACAAATGTGTGAACAGGCTAAACTAACAGTAATGACGTCTGCATTTCGAACAGTGAGAAAATACTGAAATCCCATTTTTCCTGTTCTACACGTGCTCCTTAAACCTCACACATGCTTCTGGGCCTCTCCGGTAAAAGTCCTTGAGCAACCGGGAAGCTGTATTAGAAACACAGTTGGCGCTAATGAAGACTTCTAATCCTCTCAGTGTAAACAGCACCCTCACTGGCCGTATTAGTCACTGCCGCGATGTCGTCTGAAAGCTGAGAGGACTGTGTGATGGTGTTCACGTTTTACGACACTGGATTGAGGGAGTGTGTGCTGTAAATCATTGTATCTTAAAAGTGCATAAAAATAAACAACCTGTGATCATTTACTCACCGTCATGTCATTCCAAACTAGTATAAACCTCTTTCTTCTGTGAACACAAAAGATGTTTTTAAAAATGCATGTGATTTTGTTAGTCAATATGAAAGTTAGGGTCAGGGTTACTTTCAAAATAACTTATTTTATGGTTTAACAACATGAAGGTGAGTAAATGATGATGTGTTTAAAATGTCTGAGTAACACTGGGTAAATTGTTGAATAGGTTATTTTTTTAACATTAGTTAATTATTTAAAACTATATTTAGTTATTTTGATACTTAAACTCAGACTAAACAATGTCGCCTTGGCACTTGGTCTTTAGTTTTAATTAACAATAATATCCCAGGCTAAATTAACAGCATTTATTAATCTAGGTAAATGTTAATTCATATGCATACTCATGCATTTTATGTATAAGCAATGAATATTATATGTTTTTTTATACAAATTAGATAAATAAATGATAGAAAATGTTGTTTATTACACATTTTTTACACTATTTATGATGTTTGCCTGTAGTTTTTGGACCTAATGCATCTATTGGTGCTGGTTATTTCAAGAAGTACAAATAATTTGGATGAAATTTCGGTCCCACACATTGCAAATTCATTCTAAATGGCAGTCAACTTGCCGATCTGAATGGTTTAATAGGCTCCCCGACTCTATGTTTGCCTCCTTTCCAATCGCAGCCAATGCCAAGCCACCTTGGCGTACCAGTAGGTCTTTTCTCCATGACTCCGTTTAGGCTGTGCGAGCCAAAGTCAGTTGTAAAGCAATTGACTGCTTTCTGCGTCGTCCATTTCCATATGAAACGGGCTGCAGCACTCGGCTCCACGGTATGGCTGGCCAGCTCTGGGCTCTGCCAGCCATTCCTGCACATGCATTTACTCCAGCCGCCCCCCCAAAACAAGGCAGCATTGATGAAAGAAGCGGCACCTCTCCCATGGCCCCCGCGGGACTGGACAGAGATGTTTTGGGGGGCTTGCTAGTGGCTGGCAAGTGCCTTTAGTTTTATTTAAAGGGAAAGAGGGGTGACAGAATGGAGGAGGATGGGCCTCTTTTCGGCTTTCTTTTTCGCAGGAAGCTCTACTGTATTCCCCCATTCTGTTATCCATCTCCATCGGGCCTTTTGGCGTGCTGACACTTTCAGTTATGGGGCTGCAGCCCCGCCAGCCAGGCCATTGTGCCATTGTGGTCTCACAGTGGGGTCTAAGCCTTTGGGAGGCTTCATTCTAATGAAAATTCCTCCACCCCACTCTCTTTGTGACCCGACGTTGGCGCGTCCTTGTTTTTCCCCTCAGATAGTTTTAGGGGATTCTTGCCTGCTGAGGGTTTAAGTTGGCTAATTAGAAAAGACATGCCTAGAGAGTAGACGGGGATTGAGGGGGGCAAAAAAAAAAAAGGAAACAGCGAACGAAACAAAACAGGGTAAGCAAAGACATTAATGAAGAAAAGAAAAATAAGCGCAGACCCCATCAACAGGAGGACGGCATTTGCATAATACAAACTGCTGTCCTGACAATGGCCTGCCGGGACAATCACATAACTGTTGTCATTCACGCAATCTTAGTTAAGACGTCTAAATAAAACCCTTTTTAAAGACACCCCAGGAAATGATGGGGCTAAATGCTTCGTTTTGCTGAGTGCAGGAACAGGATAGGCCCGCCGCTTTTCACTTTACCTGTCGCTTTTCCCAGATGCTGATACCGTCAGGAAACACTGGCTTTATTTTCCATGCTCTTGGCAGATAGGTTTCAGCTCTTGGCAATGACTAATAGGTTGTATAGATGACACATACTGTCAGTGAAAATCTGTGTTATTTTAGTGTATATATTAATAATATTGTTTTGAATAATCTTTTATTTTTATATTTTTGTTGCCAAATTAATTTCAGTTAAAATTTTAGTAATTTTGTTTTGGGGTTATATAACCCCCCCAAATATGTATTTTCTACATGTTTACATTTTTATTTAATTTAAAAGGAATTGAAAAACTTTTAAAATGAGATTTTTTTTTTAATGAATTTAAAACCGTTAAAAATAGAAAATGATTATATATAAAATACAGTGCAATCAGTTAAAACGTAGCACAGTGCTCATTCAGTAAATGCACAGCTAAACAGATGAGTTTTTAGTCTGGATTTAAATGTGGCTAATGTTTAAGCACATCTGATCTCTTCTGGAAGCTGGTTCTAACTGCGGGTGGCATAATAACTAAAAGCGGACTCCCCTTGTTTTTGTGAACCCATGGTATCCTAATGATCTGAGTGGTCTGTTTCAGTGAACATATCGGATATGTATTTAGGTCCTAGGCCATTGAGTAATTTATAAATGAGTAAAAGTACTTTAAAATCAATCCTAAATGTAACTGGAAGCCAGTGTAAGGACTGGTGTGATATGGGAGAATTTACAGGCTAAACAAGAGCGGTGCAATAATTGAGCCTTGTGGGACACCGCATGTCATGTCATGCTCACCTATACTACTCAAATAATAACCTCTTCCTTTTTAGTATGTCCTGAACCAATTGAGAACCAGCCCAGAAAGCCAGACCCAGTTTTCCAGTCTCTCTAGAAGTATGTTATGATCAACAGTGTCAGATGCAGCACTGAGATCTAGTAATGCTAGCACTGATATTTTGCCAGAATCAGAATTTAAGCGAATGTCATTTATTATCTTAATGAGCGTTGTCTCTGTGCTGTGTAATTAATCTTAATTAATTAATCTGTATTATTTTGATTACATATTTAGTTGTTTTGTTTAGTGCTTTAACTTAAATGAATAGGAATGGAAAGAAATTAAGCAATAAAAATGAATAAAAAATAATAGAAAATGAATCAAAATAATAATACAAAAAAAATAATTTAAAAGTTTTTTAATTGTATTTTATTTGTCAACATTTTTTTTTGTGGTTTTAGTTTTAGTAAATGAGAACAACCCTGGTGAAAATCAGCTATAAAATATAGCTTTCTCATTTGCTCGTATCGTGGCAGCATGTGTGAAAACGTTTATGGCTGATGTTTAAAATTCTAATACTTGCGAGCAGGTGTCAGTAAGAGCGTCTCACCTCCCAGATCCTGTATATGCCATATTTCTACCTGTGCGTTACAGACGCTGCTGAAACCTCCGGGATCATGTCCTACCAACAAAGGCTTCCTTTGAGCGAGTAGAGCAGCAATTTTATCATTAGTAAACTGAGCAGGAAAAAGGCACATTTCCCAATTGGCTGCCGAAGGAGTTAAAAAGGAAGCCCATTTGGCTGGCATGCTTTAAAAGCGTTTGCTGTGGTGTTTGGTCTAGACCTCTTGCTATGAGGAGGCCCTCGCTGAGCTTTTAGCGCCACGGCTCAAGCAAAAACCCCCGTGGCTTTCTGGCAGAGGACAAAATCCATTATTAAAGAGCACATCACGGGGAACGAGGCTGATAAACTTCTGACTCATACATAATAAATGCTCTGCTAATACAGTTTTTGTTTTGCAATGGCACAGAACCAAAATGCTGTCCACTATGATATGTTTAAATTAATGTTGAAGGATCGAGAGTAGTAATATTTTAAAAACTTCCTGTGTACAGATGTATGGAATCCTGTTTCTGCTACTGAATAAAAAATAAATAAAAAAAGGTAATTGCAACTTTTCATCTCAGAATTCTGACTTTTGTCTCGGAACTGCAAGATATAAATTGCAATTGCATGACAAAGTCGCAATTGCAAGTTATAAAGTCATCAGAATTGCGAGATATAAACCCCAATTGTGAGAAATAATATCAGTATTGTTAGTTTATATAATGCAATTCTCAAAAAAAAAAGTCAGAATTGCTCATTTATATCATGCAATTGGTATTTTATAACAAGCAACTGAAAGTTATAATGTCAGAATAGTAAGATATAAACTCACAATTCTTAGAAAAAAAAATACCCCTCCCCCCTCAGGATTGCACTTTTTAACTCACAATTTTGCTTTTTTCTCACAATTCTAAGAAAAGAAGTCAGAATTGCAAGATATAAACTTGAAATTGTAAGGGGAAAATGGGCTTCCATACTGAAGGAAGCACATTAAAGGTAAAATTCTCAAAAAAAAAAAAATTCAATGCAAACCTGGAAAACAAAAGATGGAACTTAAATATTTGTCTTTTTTGGAGCCTTATAGTCATTATTAAAATAAACTGTTGTTATATGGCATTTATGGGTGAACTGTTCCTTTAAATCTTGCTAAAATGCCAACCTGCCATGTCTCACAAGAGGGAGTTGTTCCTCCATCCATTTAGAGATTACTTTATTGCACTGTAAGACTCATTTTTTGTCAGTCGGATGTCTAAACATATTACCTCAGATTTTTAGCAAGGTCTCTAGTCGGCTAAATGTCAATGATTTCCTCATTAGTTTTTTGAGCTGTTCTCAGTTTCCTATTGGCCGGCGCCGTGTGCTCGAGCTGTCTGATTGAGTCACATGAGTTTCCTAAAAGGCAGCAGGTCAGATAAGATTCTTGTTTCAACCGATCCAAACAGCCACGCTTAGTAAAAAATTAAAAAGTGCTTGTTAGTACATTCATTATCGTTTACTGAGACGTTACACAGTTAACTGATGTTACTGACGTTAATCAGTAAAAAAAAAAAAAAAACCTTGATTATTAATAATAACAAATCACAAAAAATATAATTAACTGCCCCTCATTAAAGAAATATTTTTAGATAACATTTTATTATACTTCTCAGTGAAAAGGTGTGTTCTCTAACCTGTGAGAAGTATAAATAATTTAATAAATAAATAGGGTTTTTTCTGTGAGAAGTATATCAAAAATTAATATTATATGTATTTATTTTTGGGAATATATATATATATATATATATATATATATATATATATATATATATATATTTTTTTTTTTATATGTTTTTGCTTTCTCCAAAGAAAACGTGAGTAGCCTAGTGTTTGCCCGTGCAAAACCAATGCTAGAATGTCATGGATGGTTACCTGAATGTTGCTATGCACTTAATAAAATGTTTTGGATGGTTGTTAGGGTGTTGCTGTGCACTTAATAGAACGTTTTGGGTGGTTGTTAGGGTGTTGCTATTCAACAGGTAGAATGTTTTGGAGTGTTGGAATGTTTTACAGTCTACCAGGTGAGGGATCACTCATGCAGTGCAAACAGTGCTTGTTCAAATTCCTAACCTCAAATCTGACTAGACCTGCTTTCAGAGAGCATGCAAATTTAGATATGATGGATTTGTTTTACAAAAGAATTATGCATGAGGTTATTCAGGAACATTTTATTGGTTAAATTACAACAATCAAATAATTATAGAGCCGTCAAATTTAAGTTCCGGTAACTTTTGAGTTTAATTGCTGCAGCTTCGTTTCAGAAGATCACAAACATTTGACCATGGACTGCCTGTATGTATGTGTGTGTGTGTGTGTGTTTAGGTAAGTGGTGATAAGACATACTCGCTCACCCCCTCTCCAACCCTCCTGCCCTTCACCACATCATTCCACCTTGCATCTCCCTTTGCTTTTGGAATTTGGGTGTAAGGGCTGCGGTACCACCCTGTACCGATATTTATCCTAATTACATTTCTGACAAGGAACAGCATGCACCATTCATCAGTGTCAGCGAGAGACAATCAGAATCCCCTGACGGAGGACTCCGCTGCTGAGCTATGCTGATGGTGTCGATATGTCCCAGAGCCCGTCGGGGAAGGTAGAGGGGTGGTACGTTATCTCCTCAGATGTCACTCACAGGGGGAGATCAAAAGGAAGGAGAATTAGGGCGATAGAAGTGCTTACTCACAGACTGGCACGCTTGGCTCCGCTGGCTGTCAATTCAGATGTACAAATGCTTCATCAGTGGAACAATCACATGCACACAGATGTGTGAGCTCAGCGCACTGCTTTTCAGAACTGAAATTAGTATTTATGTCCTTATTTTCAGTACCAATGTCCACACATCCTTAAAAAACTAAATACATTTATGCAAAATTGTTTAACATAAAAACATTTGTTTACAGAGAACAATCATTGCAATCTTGTTTCTATTCACTGTAAAACCAATTCATAGTTAAATTCAGTGTGAAAAAAACTCACTTACCGTTTTTGGAGTGAAAATAGTTTCTACACTTTTTTAAATGTGGTAATTTTGTTTTGTTTAAAAAAAATCTATTTTTTTTCTGGTAAACAAGACAAAATAAGCACCACAAATTTCTGGAAAACGACATAATGAGCATAAAGGAACTCTTTTTTTATTTTTTTATTTTTTTGCTGCAGTGTTGTGAGTCTTTTGGCAAGGAAGAAGCTTTTAAAGCATCAAAGTCAAATTAAGTTTCATTTTGCATAATTTTTAGCTCCTTTTTAATGACTTCTTTGTAAATGCTTTCAGTATTTTCATCTTTGACAAGGATGCTACTAAATTAATTCTCATGGATTTGCGACATTGATCATTAATATTGGATGATTGTATGTTGAATGTTCAAGAGGCCTTTGGATCGGTTGTGTGCAGAAGGGCATTGTCCATGTAGGGGAGATCTTTGGACCTTATCTTACGTAGTAACTCCTGCAATGTTTACATTATTTCTTATTACATTACATTATCTGGATGTCTCAAACCCATCACGGTCAGGTTTTATGATCTGTGGGAGTAGATCTTTGGTTGCTGTCTTGTAGTCAGCATTGAGTTAGCCCATAGGCCTGCATGATGAATGTGGGTTTTTTTCTCCTTTTTTAAAGCTAATGGATGCAAGAGATTAAGGCATCTGTCATTTAGAGCTGACATAATCATAGGTCAAAGCTCAGGTAAGAATGTTACATAGAATTAATGTGGGAAGTGATGCTGTTCTCTGACCTTACCAGCTGTCGTCCCATCAAAAATCATGTATAATTCTGACGATATATATATATATATCTACAGTAAAAACACAGTGCATAGATCTACAAGAATCCAGACATTTTTTAATGGAATTTTAAAAAAATATGAAATTTGGGAAAAAATAAAACAGGGCCTACTTATTTACCCCTAAAGAGTGCATATTAGTACCTTAAACTACATATTAGTACCTAAAGAGTGCATACAGTATTGTAGTATCTTTTGACAAGGTACAGCTGCAGTGACAGCTTTTGATCAGATTTGAACAGATGATCTGAATATCCTGTCATTCTCTGTGTAGGTTCAGGTTGTGAGGCGGGGTCTTTCCGCTGTGGGACAGGCCGTTGTATTCCAGCAAGCCTGAGGTGCGATGGAACGACTGACTGTTCGGATAACTCAGACGAAATTGGCTGCCGTAAGTAACTCTTCATCCACAGTCACAAGCTCACAATGACAAAGAGTGGAAAGTGTGAAATACTGCTTGTTCAGTTTGTAATCCATAACCCAGAACAACATTAGCAGTAACTAGCCATGTCTTCTCTCAGGTATTTCAAAAAGGTTTTTAGCATAGTAAGTGTTGACTTTAAAAATAACATAGTTAGCGTTGCTAACGTCACTTTTTTAACTTAAAAGTCTTGTTTTATACACCATTTTGGGTTTCAAAAAACAAGTTTCTTACCAGTTTTAGGGCTGTTTTCACACATTCATACAGCCTATAAGAAAATAAGAAATGAAATCAATTCCTGTGTAAATCTTGCTAGCTTTCTATGGACAGCAAATCTCTTGAAGTCATGGCTCAAAATCTAGTCTGGCAAAGACCAAAAGAGTTTTGAGGGGTGAAAACCTACAAATCTAGTAAAATGACTATCACAGATCCGCTCCAGAAGAAAAACAAATCTATCAGTGGTGTAAGAAAAATAATCTTTTTTATTTTTTATTAAAAAAAGTTTTGTTACATAGCTCACTGACATATTTTTGTTGTTTTTAACCAAAAAGTCACTTAATTTGTTTTTAAAACAAGACACAATATGAAAGTAAATTACGAAATACGAACAAACAAAAATACGAAGTCTAGCATTCTACATGTAAAGAGCCCTATCATACACTCGGTGCAAGGTGCAGCTTAAGTGTTTTTGCTAGTTTCAGTCTGACACAGTTCTCACCTATTCTGTACCGCGTTGTTTAAATAGCAACTGCATTTGCACCCATTTGTGTGCTCAGGGGCGTGCTGGTCTAAAAAAGAGGTGTGTTCAGGCGCATTGTTGGCGCATTGCTATTTTGAGGGACTGAAAATAGACTGTGCCACAGACCAACTCAAACCTGGTCTAAAGTCAATGGCGTAATATTTTTTCTTCATTATTTAAATGGCACATTAAGTAATATGCACCTGTATGGCTGGTGCACAACACGCGTACACTTTGCTTATTACACCAACAATGACGTGCAGCACCACACAAACATTATTAAAAATGAAAAATTACATTCCGCCATGTAAATAGCAGACCCGGAATGCTGTGATCGCAACTGGCTCTTAAAGGGAATGAAAGATGAGACTCTGATTGGTTTATTGCACGTTACGCCTAAAAAACACCCATTACTCATTAAGAGAATAGGGACAACCCGTTTAGACCATGCACTTAGATCGTTAAAATAGGACCCGAAGAGTTCAACTGCATAAAAAAAAGATAACTAATGTTCAAAAATTATGTTTTTTCATTGTACGTTCCAATAAATCTAAATCAAACTGCAGTTGGGTTATTTTGATTAGGTAAAAAAAAAAAAAAAAAAGAAAGAAAGAAAGAAAAAAGTTTTCCAAAAGATAATGTGGCATGTTTATTTCACTATATCATGGAGCCAGCTCCGATCTGTTCTTGGTTAACAATGGCGTCTCATTACGTTTCTCCAGCCCAGCCCACCTGCGAGAGCGCTCAGTTCCAGTGCTTGAGTGACGGCGAGTGCATTCCTCAGCACTGGGTCTGTGATGATGAAGAGGATTGCGAGGATGGCTCCGATGAAAGGCAGCACTGCCGTGAGTACACCTTATCTCCATCCATCCTTCTCTCCCTCGCTTTCTGCTTCCATTTCAATTACGACTGTCCGTCAGAGCAGAGAGCTCCATTCACTCCCAGTAATGTACGGGGATGTAATTTCCATCATGTCGGAGAAACACGATATCTCAGATGTGCAGGCAACAGTCTGAAAAACAAAAGGCAATGCGTGCATATGTTGTAGAGAGAGCATACCACTTTAGTGAAGATGAGGACCACCCAGCACTCTCATATTATAATCATGTGTCTTTGATCTTTGCTGGCAGCTGGCAGGACATGCTCCAGTTCACAGTTCACCTGCACGAACGGGGCATGCATCCCGGGAGGATACAGGTGCGACCGTGTGCCTGACTGTCTAGACGGCGCAGATGAGAGAAACTGCCGTAAGTATGCCATCAGTATGTGTGTGATGGGATTAGAGCTGGACAATGCAGCTAAATATATATATAAATAGCGCCCATTTACTTTATAAATTCACATCAAACACATTGCAAGGGTTCTTCTTTAACCACCTGACTCCATTCTGGTATGCTTTTACCATCCAGCCAGTTTCCAGTGGTTCAACTCGTGTCCTTGTTCCTGAAATATCCTATTTCATGCGGAAATGCATTGGATTAAGGATGCAGAACGGTCACAACGTTGCATGGCATTTCATGAATTTCATGTATTTCTCTCATATTTGCACTAGTTAATAAACATTTTAATATCATAAATTGCATAGCAGTATATTGTGAATAAATGATTAATATTTGATATATCACCAAGCCCTATATAGTGTGTGTGTGTGTTTCCTTCCACTCAAAGGCTCCTTTGGCATTTTAATCAATTTGTAAGATTAAGAGTCTCGCTGATGGACAGAAATGGCCACAATATGCTTCTTGTTTGTCAGAGTTGATTGCAGATTCCTCTGTGGATTAGTGCGAGTGTCAGTTCATCACTGAGCTGCTTTAATCGAACAGACCTGCTATGCACATAATGCTCTTTTGGCTGCAGACGTTTGTGTTTGATTTCTACATTAGCTTTATGCTGTTTTCATGCTAACACATTAAGATCACTCGCTCGATGACGTAGCACAGTGGAACCCTGTTTCATATTACAGAGTGATTATATTTAATTGAATGAGTGAGTGATGGACCTGCTCTCTTTCTCTCAGTCTACCCAGAGTGCTCGGAGCTGAGGTGTGCTAACGGGGCGTGTTATAACAGAAGCCAGCGCTGTGACCAGGTGCTCAACTGCCGAGACGGCTCAGACGAGGCCAATTGCAGTGAGTGTATTTCTCTGGCAGGACACACACATTGACACAGTCATCTACTGGATGTCCTGGAAAACTTCTGCGCTACTTTTACTATTGCAATTTTACAGTTCATTTTGAAGCTAAAATGTTTAGTCATGTGACTTTTTGTCTTCTTGATTGCACATTTAAAAATAAAGTTTTTTTTTTTTTTTTATTGGCGTGATTCCATCCGGAACTTTCCATTGGACAAAAAATTCTTAATGGCGTAAAATAAAGTTCTATAGATTTTTTAAATATTCTTTATACTAAGAAAAAAAAATTATTTTAAGAACTGTTTACTAAAAACTTTCTTTGGGGAACCAAAAATATTTATTCTATGTCATCACTGTGAAAACCCTTTTGTAACCATTATTTTTAAGAGTGTAGAGTTAATATATATATATACTATATGGCTATTTTTTTGTTGGCTTTTTCAAATATAACTTTTTTGTTTTTGCTTTTTTATCTAATATTTATATTTCATTTTATTTGATGTGATTTCAATAAACAGTTATTTTTTAATATATTAAGCTGTTGATAATAACCCTGAAATAAAAATCTGTGAAACACAATATAAGATATCAGGCAGAATGTTCAAGCTGCTCTTTTCCATACGGATGTTGTTTTTTTTATAAATACACCTTAGCTCGCCGTAAAACTATCAATGTAATATATGTGACTTTCATACTATATTTCAAGTGTTATAAATCCATTTCATAATTTCTTGTGACTAACACAGCACATTTAAAATGTTGTTGACTGATTATCCCATTTACAGTCTCATTTTTGTCACGATTCGTCACAATGAAAACCAATGGCATGTGCCATCAGTGATTATTTCAAACATGGTGCAATGTGTCCAAATTTGACATTTGTGAAATAAAAGCAAGCACAAAATTATGTTTGAGAGCCTTAAAGGGTTAGTTCACCCAAAAATGAAAATTCTGTTATAATTACTCACCCTCATGTCATTCCACCCTGCATCTCACACGACTTTTGCATTGGTTTATATTTGTATTATATTGAATCAATTAATAATAGAGTTTAAACAACATGAGGGTGAATAAATGATGACAAAAACTCATTTCTGGCTCGACTATTCCTTATTATACCGTATCGTATGCTGAATTCTTTTTGACATTCATCATTTTTGCACCCTTTGGTGCGGTGTAAACATACAGTACCAAGTATAGTTATCTTCAGATTTATGTCAACTTTATGAAATTGTGTTGTGGATGAACATATCTCTTGTTTGTTTTCAGCCCGACGGTGCAGTAGCGGTCAGTTTCAGTGCAGTAACGGGGAGTGTATTCCTCGCAGTTACGTGTGCGATCATGATGATGATTGTGGAGACAGAAGTGATGAACAGAACTGCAGTATGTTTACGTTTCTCAAATCCAGCCATAATGAATGTAAGGCATGAAGTGGTGTGAATGTTCCCTGTAATGTATTCTCTACAGCCTACCCCACCTGCAGAGGAACATACTTCACCTGTCCCAGCGGCCGTTGCATTCATCAGGTCTGGCTGTGTGATGGAGAGGATGACTGCGAGGACAATGCGGATGAGAGAGGCTGTGGTGCGTCCCTAAAACCTCCTTCTGCATGCTAAATATTTCCAAATATTGCACGTTTTTTGTTCCGCATGAAAGCATCTTAACTGAACATGGTGTTTTTTGTGGTTTGTTTAGATAATGTCCAGCGTGAGTGTTATCCTGGGGAATGGCCGTGTCCTTCTTCTGGTGTTTGCATCCCTCTGGAGCATCTCTGTGATGGGACGGCCCACTGTCCGGATGGAGAAGATGAAACCAACACCACTGCTGGACGCAACTGCAGTCAGTCACCACCTTAAAATCACTGCCTGTGTTATTTTAGTATTATTTATATACTATTATAGTATCGAATGACCATTTTTATATGTTATGTTTTTATTTAGTAATTTAATTTTGTGCCTTTGGCATTTTTGTTAGTCTCTTTTTTTATATTTTGATGTAGCTTTCATTTATTTGATTTCAGTTTGAGTTTTTAGTCATTTTAATACTTCAACTTAAAACTTATTTTATTTTAGCTAGTCACGTTTTTAAAGCTTTATTTTTATATTTTCAGTTTAAATTTTAACTTTAGTTTAAATGTTAGTAAATTTGTTATGTGCTTTTGTCATTTGTATTAGTTCTTTTAACATTACTATTTATTTTTAGCGCATTTTTATTTTTATTTATTTTCATTTTATTTATTTAAATTATTATTAATAATTTAGGATTAAATTAACAATTGCACAAAATGTTTGGAATAGTTTTAGTTATCAATTTTATAACATGTAAACATTTCAAACATTATTTTATTTCAGATTTAGTAATTTTAATATTTAATATTTTGTTATTTTTTTATCTTTTGTATTATTTATTTTAATATTACTATTTATTTTTATTGCAATTTAGTTTAAGTTCAGTTTTATTTGTATTTCTTTTCAATATTTCTTTTCATTTTATTGATTTTTTAATTGTTATTAATTGCAATTAACAATTAACAAAATATTTTGAATCGTTTTTAGTAAAGTAAACATTTCAAACATAAATTTATTTCATTTCAATTTTAGTCATTTTAGTCAAGTTTTTTTATGTAATGTTTATATTTTATTTTACTTCAGCTTTATTTATTTTACTGTTAATTGATTTTTAATTCACTGAAAAAAATTATGTGGAAAGTTTCAAATTGCTAGTAAATTTCACAAATGTGACCCTGGACCACGAAACCAATCGTAAGGGTCCATTTTTTTTTTTAGATTGAGATTTATACATCATCTAAAAGATGAATAAATTCCAAATAATATAATGAATAATAAATAAGCTTTCAATTGATGTATAGTTTGTTAGGATAGAACAATTATTGGCCAAGTTCTGCAATTTTAGGCTGCAAAAAAATCTAAATACGGAGAAAATTGCTTTTAAAGTTGTTCAAATGTAGTTCCTAGCAAAGCATATTACTAATCAAAAATTTTCAAAAAAGTTTTGATATATTTATGGTAGGAAATTTACAAAATATCTTAACTGAACATGATCATTATATCCTAATGATTTTTGGCATAAAAGAAAAATCGATCATTTTGACTCATGCAATGTATTGTTGGCTATTGCTACAAATATACCCCAGTGACTTAAGACTGGTTTTGTGCTCCGCGGTCACAAATAATTAAAGAGAAAAGCATGTTACACTTTGAAATAATTTTGGAAAAATGTAAATAATGAAAAATTATTTTCTTGTAAAACGTACTCCAAAAATCTTTAATTAGAACTTTACGATTTGCTTTAACGATTTGTACATTTTCCTAACGTCTGGAGTGTTGCATGGCTGTGTTTTGTGTCAGGTATCTGGCGCTGTGCGTCTCTCAGCTGTGAGCATCACTGTCACTCCTCTCCTGCCGGAGGAACCTGTTCCTGTCCGCTGGGATACATGGTCAGCAGAAACGACAGCCGCTCATGCATTGGTAAAACCTTTGATTGGGGATTACAAACAGTTGCTCATATTCAGTCAAACCGGTGACTTGCCATCAACTCTCCTGTATTGTGTGCACGTCTCTGCAGATTATGATGACTGTAGTCTGTGGGGCATGTGTGACCAGCTGTGTGAGGATCGCACCGGAAGCCATCGCTGCAGCTGTCGGGACGGTTACCTTCTGGAGCAGCACAGATACTGCCGAGCGAATCCCTCTTGTGAGTCCCTTCAGTATATACTCAATCTCTGATTCACTCAAGTTTATATGCGCATAAAGCTTTTCACAATTCTTGTTTCAAAGCAGCTTCAGAGAAAATTCATGTTTCTGAAAGTATTCTGCTATGAGTCAGAGATTAGTGTCAAAGTGCCATCCATACGGCAGTGATATAGAGCTATAACATAATCCAAGTCATGTGCATTGAATTGTTTTTTACTTAGAAATTGCTTGTAAATTTCACAATTAATTACAAACAAATAGCAAGTAACACATCAAGTAAAAATTGAAAATTTGAAGTAAAAAGACAGAAAGAGTATGTATGTTTCTTGTGAAATGTACTCCAATTTACATCATCAAATAATCAGTTTTTATTTCACATAAGGTTAGGAAACATCATGTATTCAGATTAAACAGACCATTTGTTGCAGCTTGTAAAAGCAATTGTAGCCTATAGTTCTTTTAATGCAATTTAAATATAGTTAAAATCTAGTACAAGCAAATATAGTTAAAAAAGCAAAGTTAATCAAAACTTTTTTGTTTTGGATTTTATAGTGCAAGCAAAATATTTGCTTTTATTTTGTGAAATTTTAAAACATACATATTTGTCACCCAGTCCTAATGGTTCATTTTTGCAATGATAAATAATACATGTTTGTTACTGTTTATTTTAAATATATTTTACACAGATTTACAAGTATATTTTATTTGTATTTTTTACTCATGAAAAGTCATACTGGATTAATAAATTTTTCTTTAAAATATTTTTATTAATTTTATTTTTCAGTTTTACTCAGTGTACTTTTATTCTCATAATAAAGAATTAAATTTAATTAATCTTGCACGTTTGAAATTTGTATTCATTTATTTACTCAGTATCCTTTTTTCTTATATTAAATCACATTAAATGTATTAATATTTATTTTAAATATATTTTACAAAGGATATCATGTATTTAGAAAAAAATATTTATTCACTTGGGGTAATTTTTCTCATAATAAATAATATTAAATTCATACTTTTATATATATTACTCATGTTTATACATATTTTTAATTGTGTGTTAACTCTGTGTCACTTTTTACCTTAAGAAATCATATTAAATTACATCTTTATTAAATATTTTTGTTTAAATTTTTGCTGTTACATTTCCTGCATGCTTTCACATAAGTATCTTTGAGACTAATATTCCTGGTGTTAACTGTTATGTTATATGTCCATTAATCAACCTTTTTGCAGCCCATCTCTCTTCAAGCGCCTCAGATTGCATTGAATGCCACTGTGTTATTAAGCTCCTGAAATGTCTGCCTCCCAACCATTTATTTGGCAGGCCCTGGAAATGAATTTCAAACGCTGGCACCACACAGCCAATCCCAAACTCTCTCACATTAGTTATGTCTTATCAGAAGTACATTGTATTATGCGAGTTCTCCAAAGATTGTCAAACTGTATCCTTCATTTTGAAGCTCACCACATCAATTCACTTTGTTTTGCAATCTTCAGCTGGGGTTCCTTCGCTTATATTCTCCAACGGGAGAGACCTGCTGATTGCTGATGTCCACGGACACAACGCTCGAACCCTGGTCCAGTCCCAGAACAGAGGAGTTGCTGTTGGTGTGGACTTCCATTTCCAGCTGCAACGAGTCTTTTGGACCGACACAATCCAAAATAAGGTCAAATGGATGACAGACTAACAACATCAGTCCTTCTGAAGTTACATAGTTGCTAAGAAATAGCATTAGGACTGGCATTTATAAATCAAAGACATTTATGAAGTTACATAAGATTTCAATTTCAAATAAATGCTGCTCTTTTAAACTTTCCATTAAACAAAGAATCCTCAAAAAAATGTAATGTATCACAGTTTTCACAAAAATGCAAAGCAGCACTGTTTTCAACGTTGGAAATAATAAGAAATATTTATTGAGCTGCAAATCAGCTTATTAGAATGATTTCTGAAGGATCATGTGACACTGAAGACTGGAGTAATGATGATGAAAACACAGCTTTGTGTCATAGAAATAAATTACATTTTTAAATATATCCAAAAAGAAAACGGCTAATTGAAATTGCAATACTATTTCACATTATTACTGATTTTAATGTATTTTTTAACAAGACCTCTTTTATACTGAAAATGTTTTTTTTTTCTTCTTCTGAATGGAGTCTCTTGATATTTGTCAGTCATCATGACACTCTTTATGTATTTGCATTTTTTACTAATTTCCATCAAACAGCCATTATATCCTAGTAGATGTTTAATGCAAGTTAAAAACAGTTAACCTGTAGTTAATTAACGACCATATTTACGGTGTTGCTTAATTTAATACATTATCCCCCGGTTTCACAGACAAGTCTTAAACCTAGTCCTAGACTAAAATGTAAATCTGAGCTGTTTCATCTGAAAGAAACTTGCATTGACTGATATATCAATAAATATATCAGTGCCTTTATTTTGTGTCAAGATGCACACCAGTAATGTTTTTTGTCTAAGGCACATTTGTAAAAATTGCTTAAATGTGTTAATTGAACTATGATCTAATCCTGGGTTAGTCTAAGCGCCGTCTGTGAAACCAGGCCTATGTTTTATAGTTAATCTAATAACCTTTAAATATATTTATTGCACAGTCCTAATGGACTTAGACCAGAATTTATTTTATTTCATGGCTAAGTGTGTGGCATTAATGTTTCCCGCTTACATTCGTTTAACGCTCTGGCACCTGTCATGGGTTCTCAGTTTCCCCAAATTTAATAAGTGAATTTTCACAGATTACTGAAGTTCTAACCTTGTCAGCTATCCATGTTACATTTGTTGTTGATAACAAAGCTCTGCATTATACCAGCTCTTCCTCCTTGGACATGCACTAACATCCCTGACCCTCAACACACACACACACACACACACACACACACACACACACTTCATTGTGCCAGTCAGTCTGCTCTGATCTCACCTCTCATACACCCCAGCAACAACGTTTGGCCAAAGGCCCAAATAAAGTCTGCTGGACTCAAATAAAGCGTGCCAGTATCTTTCAAGCCTCCCTAAACTCTTCCTGAAGCAATCTTGCCCAAGTAATATTATGTTGACCCTCAGCGATCCACTTTGAAATTAAAACAAATTTAAAGTGTTTAAATAATGGGTTAAAATGTTCAACTTTCAAATGCATATTAGCAGCAAGTTAACAATTTTATAATGTGAATTTTCCAGTATGTAGCAGTCAGTTTGTATTAAATATAACAGCTATACAGTATATGAATGTAGACACACTACCATTCAAAAGCTTACGGTCGATAAGATTTTTTTTGTCTGACCAAGGCTAATGATACAGTAAAAACAGAAATATTGTGAAATATTATTACAACTTAAAATAACTGGTTTCTACTTTAATATATTTTCAAATGTAATTTATTCCTGTGATCAAAGCTGAGTTTTCAGAATCATTACTCCAGTCTTCATTGTCACATGATCCTTCAGAAATCATTCAGATTTGCAGCTCAAGAAACATTTCTGATTATATTCAATGTTGAAAACAGTTGCACTGCGTAATATTTTTCTCGAAACTGTGATACATGTTAATTTCCCAGGACTTCTCGATTAGTAGAAAGCTCAAAAGAACAGCATTTATTTAAAAATATAAATATTTTGCAATATTATAAATGTATTTTCCGGACACTTTTGATCAATTAAAGGCATTCTCAATTTCTCTAAAATAATTTCTCTAAAAACGTCTTAATGACCATCACTTGACACCAGTTTACAGCATATGTATTTGTTAATTTGTAGTGCAAGTTATATTGTAAATACTGTATTTATTTATCTTTTTTTTCAATTTCCAGTGTAGAAAATGCAATGGTGCAATTATATATATATATATATATATATATATATATATATATATATATATATATATATATATATATATTAAATGTCAGTGCTTAGTATTAGTGAGGATTAAAGAAAAACAACAGTTTGTGGAAGCTATGAAGGAAGTTGGCTCTTCATCAGCAGAAAGGGGATTCTTCAGCTGATGCCTGTAGATACTGCTAATACGTTAATAATGGGCGACCAGTCTGGCTCCCGAAGGGTAACTGGCTCGGATCGGTGCTAGACTCCACGTTTTCTAATCTCCAGAAAGTGTCTGATATGAGAGGAAATGCTCGCATATTTCTGCGTAATTGTATGCAACCTGAGAGTATCTGGAGTGAGCGTGCAGTATCTGTCCCTTTTTTACGCATTCTTTGGACAGCTGAAAGAGCTTTGTTTCAAACTCTTGGCTCCTTCATGATTTGGAGATCAGCCATGGAGTAAAAAAAGTGGGTACATGCAAGAAGACGGGCTTCTGAGTCTCGTGGCAGGGGGTCTCCGAGAGCCACACCACCAGACCACCTTCACAGCTTGAGTTTCTGTTAACGGGTCAGCTCTTTTAGACGTTTAGCTCTGGTTTCCAAAGGGCGTAGCCTGCAAAGAGCATTGGTGCCTTAGTTAGTGATATGATGCCAAGGGAGGCAGCCTGAGAAACTGGTGCCATCTTTTAATCAATAGGGCAGTGGTTTCAAAGTACCACCTCTGGGGCAGCGGAGAAAGCCAAACTCATGGACGTCAGATACTAGAAGCCAGACCACAATCTTATTACCCATGATTATTTAAGAAGAGAATCTAATGTCAAGTTTTGATTATGTTCTTGTAGGATTACTGCTGAAAAGACCACCTTAGAGCAGTTTGAGTTTTTATAGACTGATTTGGTAATGCATAGAAAAGAAAAAACTAGTTTTATCCATTCATTATCCGAGCTTGAGGCTGGTTGATCAAGTGAAGCTGGTTAGCCAAGGGATTTCTGCTCGTTGAACCTGTGTTCATTTTGTTTTATATACTTTTATTAGTTTTTATATTACTATTTTGAATAAGCTTTTATTTTTATATTTTCAATTTTTTTTTTTTTTCATTTTTAGCCATTGTAGACATTTTTGTCATTTAATAAAAAAGTTTTAGTTCTGGTTTAGTTTTTATTTATTTAGTCATTTTATTTTTATTTTATTTATTTAGAATGTTTGTTTGTTTTATTTATTTAGTCATTTCAACATTTTTCATTTTCATCTAGTTTTAAATATTTCATCTAATAATTTCATTTTATTTCATTTTTATTCCATTTAAAAATATTTATGAAGTGATTTGTTAATTTTTAAATAATTTATGTATTCATAATATAATTTATAATATGTCTCTTTAATATAAATTTATATTAGTAATTTAGTTGGTGAATTCATTTTTTTTCAACTTAGTAAAGCAGCATTTCTAATTTTAATTTAGTTTACATTTTTCATCTATTATTTATATTTTATTTTATTTCATAATTTTAATGTACAATAAAACTGTTTTAATTTTTATTCATTTAGTATTTTAAGTTAATTTAAACTATTCTAAAAAATTTTTTATGATATTCATTTTATTTAGTAATTTAGTTAATAATTTCAGTTATTCATTTCTAATTTTCATTTAATCAAAGTTTTCATCTAATATTAGATTTTATTCAATTCCAATTCATGCTTTTTAACATGCTTAATTTCTCAATAGTAAAAAAAAAATCTATTTCTGTTAATATATAATATTTATCATTTATAACAATTTAAAATTTACTATATAAATATTTTTTTACTAATTTAGTTAGTAATTCCATTTCTACAATTTGCCAAGGCAACATTTCTAATTTTCATTTCGTTAAAGTTTCTATGTAATATTTTACATTACTTTAATTAAGATGCTTACATTTTCCAAAATTGTTACTCTTCATATATTTAGTAATTTCCATTAATTTATAATATTTATTATTTATAACATTTTACAATATAAATCATATTTACTTACTACTTTAGTGAGCAATTCCAGTTCTTCAACTTGCCAAGGCAACATGTCTAATTTCACTTTATTTTAATTAGTAAAAAAGTTTTTAATAGTTTCAGTTTCAATTAACAGTAATAACTCCTGTTTGAACTAGTCAGTTTTAACATATTAAGAACCTTAGAAGTGACAACAGCAAACCAACATTCTCAACATATGCTGGCCTTTTCAGCAGGATGTCAAAACCTCAACGACAACTTCTCCAACCACATCTTGTTTGCTCCAAATAGGTGTTTTCCGTGGATATGGACGGGTCGCATTTGCAGGTGGTGCTGAACGTATCCGTGGACTATCCTGAAAACCTGGCTGTGGACTGGGTGAATAACAAGCTGTACGTGGTGGAGGCCAGCGTCAACAGAATCGACATGGTGGACCTGGATGGGAGCAACCGGGTCACGCTGATCGCCGAGCACCTGGGCAACCCGAGAGGTCTCGCGCTTGACCCGACCGTGGGGTGAGCTCCCGGGGGAGACTTTAATCCTACCCTTGCTTCCATCACCTAATCGCAATCGTAAAGCTGATCTCCGATCTGGAGCCTCAGATACTGAGAATGGGAATGTTGTACAATGTCTGTAAGGATTAGTCAGAAGTAATTAAGCAAAGATGAGCTTCACAGAAACCCAGGCCAGGTGGCCTGCTAAATTGAGAAGTGACAATAAATAGTTGCATCGCTTAAATAATGTTCTTTGGGTATTTGTAACGATATCAACCTTGATATTCATCCGGAAGAAGGAGGCGGGAACCTGCGGACAATCAACAACATTTTAATAACAAAATAAACACAAAACAGCGCACCAGCCCCTCACGGACGACTGGTGCGCACAAAATAAAAACTACAACACAACTAAAAGCCCAGGCCTGGTCCTCTCTCGTCCTTCACTGTCGTCGCTCCAGTTTTATATCCTTCCATCTCCTCCATGGGCCTCGAGACCGGTGGGACGAACAGGTGTAGTTCATCTCCAATCACTCCCCCGGCCTCGCTCCCATGTCCCTCGGCCCCGCCCCACTCGTCACATACCCCCATCGCCCCTCGCAGGCCGGGGGGTACTCCCGAGACTGCGCTCTACTCCCCCCCCCCCTCCCTCCGGGGGGGCCGCTCCCGGGGACCTGCGGGAACCTGGGGGTAGGACAGGCGAGGCGAGAGAAAAGGAGATGGAAGGAGGAGCGACAGAGACGAGAGAGGGGAGAGAGGAAAAAAAAAAAAAAAAAAAAAATTCCGGTTCCCAGACGCACCGCTGCTCGGCCCTCCACCAGCTGGGTGATCTCCTCCGCGGTGCCTGGCGGTGGCACTGGACGGCCCTCGGCGGACGGCACGACACTCCTCCGCCGCCCGGTGGACGGCGACGGCTCCTCCGGTTTTGGGCAGCCGGCAGGAGTCCCCCGTTCCCTGCTCCTCCCCGTTCCGGCGGAGGCAGCAGGCTCCGGCCACCTGGCGAACGGCGCCGACTCCTCCGCTCCCTCACGGACGGCAGCCGTCTCTCCACATCGTGGGCGGCCGGTAGCGAGCTCGCCCGTCCCCGGCAACTCGCTCCAGTCCACCGCCTCGAGCGTCCATGGCGGCACACTCCTCGCCAGCTCGATGGCACCGCGGATTCACCACAGCGGCGAGGGATCTTCAGCAGCGCGTCCCTCCTTCTCCCGGGTTTCGGCACCACTGTAACGATATCAACCTTGATATTCATCCGGAAGAAGGAGGCGGGAACCTGCGGACAATCAACAACATTTTAATAACAAAATAAACACAAAACAGCGCACCAGCCCCTCACGGACGACTGGTGCGCACAAAATAAAAACTACAACACAACTAAAAGCCCAGGCCTGGTCCTCTCTCGTCCTTCACTGTCGTCGCTCCAGTTTTATATCCTTCCATCTCCTCCATGGGCCTCGAGACCGGTGGGACGAACAGGTGTAGTTCATCTCCAATCACTCCCCCGGCCTCGCTCCCATGTCCCTCGGCCCCGCCCCACTCATCACAGTATTCATTTCAAAATCTCGTTCTTATCCCTCAAGGGTTTTATCCGTAACTCGATGCTGTCCAAACTGAGCCCTAACAATATATTTGTGCAAATACCATTGAAGTTCAAGCTGCTCTTCATCTCTTTTAGTGCAACGTGAGATTAATAAATCGCAATTCATGATTATAACGGGATAGCGTCATTTAGGATTAGTTCCTCTTTCTATTTTAGATGATTAAAACAAAGTCTTGTGTCACAAAGAGGTTGTTGTGTTTGAGTTTAGGTACCTTTTCTTCTCTGACTGGGATACTTTGAATGGGGAACCGGGTTTGGAGAGGGCCTACATGGATGGGACCAATCGCTATGGGATCATCAGGACCAAACTTGGCTGGCCTGCTGGGATTACTTTGGACCTTGAAGCTAAAAGAGTGTATTGGGTGGACAGCCGTTACGATTATATTGAAACCACCACTTATGATGGCTTGCACAGGTATCATTCTGGGGTTGCAGATGTTTTATTTGGAAATGCATGCTGATTTTTAACATTTTTTCACACTTTCCGGAAGTGTTATTAGCTCTTATTTGAATTCTCCAATAGGAAAACCGTGGTCCATGGTGGGTCTGTGATTCCTCATCCGTTTGGCATTACTCTGTTTGAGCATTCGGTCTACTACACTGACTGGACCAAGATGGCCGTTATGAAAGCTAATAAATACAGCGACAACAGCCCACAAGAGCTCTACAGGACCTCTCAGAGACCACATGGCCTGACTGTGGTCCATGCATACAGACAGCCCTTTGGTAAGGAGCTTTGTTATGTATATTAAACTGTTGGATGTCAGAGTATTGATAAAAACCTTCATATTCGTCCGGAAGAAGGAGGCGGGAACCGGCGGACAATCAAACAAAGATTTTAATAATTCAAAATAAACACAAAACAGCGCACCAGCCCCTCACGGACGACTGGTGCGCTCAAATAAAAACCAAAACACAACTAAAAGCCCAGACCTGGTCCTCTCTCGTCCTTCACTGTCGTCGCTCCAGTTTTATATCCTTCCATCTCCTACGTGGGACTCGAGACCGACGGTGGGCCGCAGGTGTCACTGATTTGCCCAATCATTGCCGGCCTCACTCCTTGTTCCCACGTCCCTCGGCCCCGCCCCACTCGCCACAGTCAGAAAGAAGATTGCAGTGCACTTTTGGTTTGGGAAATATAGCATTTCATTGTGGTTTTGGTTATAGTAGTTATCAAAAAAGAAAAAGATTATATGCAATAAATCAAACTGATGAGCCTGTTATTGTCAAGTAAAACTGTTAAAATAATTTTTGTTCATTGAAATAAAGCTGAAATAAAATATGAATATTAGATTAGATGTTACAACTTAACTTAAAAAACTTACATGGAAATTAAAAAATATTGGCTTTCGCAACTGACTGAAATAAAACAGGTTAGGCTGAAGCACTAAAATGACAAAAACTGAAATCTAAATAGAAATATTAAAACAAAATAATAAAAACTACAAAAGAACAATAAAATTGCTAAAACTCAAACTAAACTTGAAATATAAAATACTAGAAAAAAACTCACAATTTTATTACATTTTACAAAAGCACATGGCAGTCATTTGACCGATTATCAAATTACAACATAATATAAAACAAAAATTCTGTTTTTTTAAATCATATATATATGTATATACAAAATGTTGAATATTATATATAGTCCAATTTATGTTCCCAATGACTTACATCTAGGATTGGTTGCGCTCACAAGTAGTATGCGCTAAATACAGGTTAAACATGGCCCGGAAAGTTCGTTAATAGTCACTGATACCATACATGATGATAGCCAGAAATGCAATGTGATTGCATTGCATTGTATTTGTAGTTTAAACATCAAGTTAATCTATCCTGTTGTATCCCGGACAGCAGGGTTAAATCTGTGCTTAGGAGAGGTTTTAAACGTAGCCACTTTAAACAAAAATCTTGCAGACATAATTAAATTATTGCTATTCTTTTTGTGATTTATTGACATGTGCATTTGTTTGATCGGACAGTAAGTAACCCCTGTGGCACGAATCGAGGAGGCTGTGAACACATCTGTGTTCTGAGTCACAGAACTGATAACGGAGGTCTTGGATATCGCTGCCGCTGCCGGATGGGTTTCGATCTGCATGCTGACGGCAAGAGATGCATGTGTAAGACAGATCTCAGTCATACCTTGTGTCTTTGGTTACCATTGCATCTTTGCATCTTATGCTTTTTAATTAGGTTGTATCATGAAAAAAATATCCTTTTGAGATGCAACAGCTTGATTTTTAAAGAAAACAATATGCATGCAATATGTGTCTTGCAGCTGTGAGGCAGTTTCTGCTGTTCTCCAGTCAGCTGGCGGTCAGAGGAATCCCCTTCAACCTGTCCACGCAGGAAGACATTATACTCCCCATCACAGGAACTCCATCTTATTTCGTTGGAGTGGACTTCAGTGCTGCAGACAATTCCATTTTCTTCTCTGATACGGTGAAGGACATCATCTACAAACAGAAAATTGATGGAACCGGTGAGAAAGGCTTGGGAATTTGTGTCAACCACAACAGTTAGAAACCAGTTGTTTTTTTAACTTTTTCCCCGCTGGCATTTTTGAAAAAAAGTTGCCAGCCAACGCCAGCAATTTTTATGATTTTCACTAAAATTTGATGGCCTACAGTATATTTTGCTATATGAATATTTGAATATGCAATATACCAAAATAAAGATCAAAAGCCTCTACTTTTAAACCATTTTTTATTATAGCTTAAAGCATTATTTTTTTTATCAACACTTGAATATAGGTAGGTTTCATTGAAATGTATAATTTTGAATCAAAAAGGTGAGAAAATCACATTTTTATCAAAAACTACATCTGGATAACATTCAGTACGATTATCAAAGCTTAAATCCAGTAAATTGTTTAAATCATCACCTCCATAGCTTGCACAGCCATATACCACTTCCTGGATTTTTCTCCATAACATTATGCAGTTTTCATTTACTGTATATGCTGTCTATTGCGATGATCGCATTATTTATCATATGCATCTCTTTACATAAAAGATCGCTAGTTTTTCCATCCTGTTCATGTGTCTTTTTTGTTCATGAGGTTTTGTACTCATTGAGAAGATGTATAATAGCACCCCCGAGTGTATAACAGTGTAAACATAAGAGCCGTAAAAACTCTTCTTTGGTGGGGAAGCATTGTCTTCTGAATGATGAGATGACTCGTCAATGGCGAGGAAAGAGTTAAGGGGCATTTTTTGCCTTGTATCCCGAATTTTGCAAGCCAGTTTTAAAGTTAGGGTAGGAGATTAAAGGCTAGCAATAACAAGCTAGCTTTAAAACACAAGATCTCACCCTCCCTGCAAATCACTCTCCAAAACCACGCCTACTCCAAAACACATGAACGCACACAGGCAGATCAGAGATGAGAGATGACGTCAGATTACCTCATGTGATGTATCATAACTGCATGAATAGGATGCGTGGAGGTATGCAAATACATACATTGACAGGCAAGCAGGACAGCCTATCATAGCCTTTGGACAGAGGCATATGTGTCCCTGGAGCAGTCCTAAGTCACTGGGGTATATTTGTAGCAATAGCCAAAAATACATTGTATGGGTCAAAATGACCAATTTTTCTTTTATGCAAAAAATCATTAGGATATTAAGTAAAGATAATGTTCCATGAAGATATTTTGTAAATTTCCTATTGTAAATATGTCATAACATAATTTTTGATTAGTAATATGCATAGCTAAGAACTTCATTTGGACAACTTTATGAGCAATTTTCTCAATATTTAGATTTTTTTATTTTTGCACCCTCAGATTCCAGATTTTTAAATGGTTGCATCTCAAACAAATATTGTCCTATCATAACAAACCATACATCAATGGAAAGCTTATTCATTAAGCTTGCAGATGATGTAAAAAATCTTAATAAAAGAAATTGACACTTAGGACTGGTTTTGTGATCCGAGGTCACATATGATTGGTCAAACATTTTACAGTCCTACGCCTTCCACAGATGATATAAATTCATCGAAATACATTAAGACCACTTAGTGTTTGCTATCGTAGTGCGAGAAGACTTTTAACCAGCTTAACAAAATCCAATCACATACCCTGCCTTTATTTTCTGACCCAGAATATAATTGCTTGTATTCACTGGAGTGTTCTTCAATTCAGATTTTCTTATTCTTTTTGTTGGTGGAAAAAAAAGCACAAAATCTGTGCTCTGTTTGATGAAATGTCCTTTACTTTTGAGCAGATAAAGTGAGAAACTGATACTCACTGAATACTCCACTCAGCCCTCAGGATATTTGCTGTGTGCCAACAACACATTTTGCTGCATGTGATCTCGCCTATCAGCTGCCTTCAAAGGCCAGCTACATGAGATAATGTGTTTGCTGGTGTTGGACTACATTTCTAATAGAAATCCAGGACACTAATACCCTCCTCCCCCTGACTCAACCCAAAACAATATAGACAGTTTCATTCAACACCTGTGAGCCACATATAAGGGATAGCACATTCATTTGCACTATTTTCCCCAAAGTAGCAATGATGCATTTATTTGATACAAAAAAGTTATATTAATTTAATTTAAAGTAACTGTTTTCTATTTAAATATATTTTAAAATGGTATTTATTCCTGTGATGCGCAGCTGAATTTTCATCATCATTACTCCAGTCTTCAGAGTCACATGATCTTCAGAAATCATTCTAATGTTCTGATTCACTGCTCAGGAAACATGTATTGCCATTATCAATATTGATAACCATGTGCTGCATAACATTTTTATGAAAACTGATTTTTTGAAAAGTTCAAGGAGTGGACCGTGCTCTAATCTTTGTGTTTCTTTGCTTTAAACTCCACAGGCAGGGAGGTACTAGCAGCCAATCGTGTGGACGGTGCAGAAGATCTTGCTTATGATTGGATATCGAAGAACCTGTACTGGACGGATCCACGCTACAGGAGTATATCTGTCATGAAGGTCGCGGATAAGTCCAGACGAGCCATTGTACGAAACCTCAACAACCCCAGGTCCATAGTAGTCCATCCTGTAGCTGGGTGAGTGGTTTATTGGCTAGTCTTGTTTATAATAATGCTAAAAAAATTATATTTATCTTGCATTTCAGGATACATGAACCGCTATAGTTAGGCTGCTATTGTATCTTTTAGGCAGGTTCCGAGATTTTAGAACAGAACCATTGCCACTGTAGGCCAAAAGTTGCATACACAAAATAGACACACGCAAACTTCATCCTTCATGGAAAAAAGGGTTGCGACCGTGGGTTTGAAATCACAGGCACGTTCAGATGTCAACAGACAGAATTCAGCGAGCGACCGTGAGCCAGAAACACAGTTCGGGAAAGCCCTGCTTTCACCTCGCCTCTCTGTTTCCCTAAGACCATGAAAAAGCAATAACAATCGGGCCACTTGTGTCCAGTCACACCTTTCATAATGCAGGAGGTGCCCAGCCATTCATAGATTGCTCCTGCTTTGAACCTGGCACAGTTAAAGGAGCTCTTTATGCCCTGCTAGTGGGACATTTCCAATGGCTTCAAAGTCATGAGGCCTCTGGGCCCAGGAGACTAGATTAGTGCTGCATGAAGGATGGTATTGTAGTCCACACTAAGAACTTGGCTTAATGGGGGAAAACCCCACAGAGCACTCAGATAACTGTCTATACCTCACAGTTTATAAATAAAACCCAGCGGATGGGTTCAAATACATCCCCACCTATTAATTTGGCTTTTGGTGAGGGCATGGGGTGAAGATTTGTGGTGATTTTGGTATTGTTCCCTCATCCACATGCTGTCCCAAACCTGTATGACTTTTGGCCCCTCTTTTCAGTTTACGACTGCGGCTAAATCCAAAGTTAAAGGTATATTATAAAAGTAGTCCATATGACTTCAGAAATTGAACAAGTGAACATTTGTATATATATATATACATATATATATATATATATATATATTCTGTATATACAGTGCTGTTCAAAATGTTTTTTGTATTGAAAGAAAATAATAGTTTTATTCAGCAAAGATACAATAAATTAATGAAAAGTGATAGTTAATACAAATAATGTGTAAAAATGATTTCTATGTCAATTAAATACATCAAAGAATCCTGAAAAATAATATTAATAAATAACCGTTTAAAATAAAAATCATTTAATAATATTTCACAGTATTGCTGTTTTTAATGCATCTGTGATGAAATAAATCCAGCCTTGGTGAGCATAAGAGACTTCTTTTAAATAAATCTTACCAAACTTTTGAAAGGTATTGTATGTATGTGTATATAACTCACAAGTAATATGAACAACTTCTACTGTATATTAAAGATGAATTTGGGTCCTTTTTAAAGCTCTAGTGCCCATTCATTGTAATTGCATGTAAAAAAGCTTGTGTTCGTCTGAGGAAATGTAGTAAAAAAAATAGGTATGAGGGTGAGTAAATGATGCCAGAATGTTTATTTTTGGGTGAACTATTTCTTTTAAAGCAGTGTGTGTGTGTTTGTGCTCGGCAGTTATATCTTCTGGACTGACTGGTACCGTCCGGCGAAGATTATGCGGGCCTGGGGTGATGGGTCACATGCTCAGTCGATTGTAAACACCACTCTCGGCTGGCCGAATGGCTTGGCCATTGACTGGAGGTGAGTTACAGTTCCCAGAATGAAAGTACAGCAATACAGCATTCAGTTGTACTCATAATACTATAAACAATGATCCATTTCTGTTTCATTCATAAACCTTCCTTTCTTTGCTTTAACTTCTATGGCTTCCTGAAGTCGTGGTTCATCATTATTATTATTTTTTGCACACTTAAATCATGATGTGACATAATCCTGTTTCTCAGCATTGGTCTAAAACTCTCTCTTGATCGTGTCCCTGCCTCTCAGTGCCATGCGGCTGTTTTGGGTGGACGCCTTCTTTGATAAGATCGAGCACAGCAACTTTGACGGACAAAACAGATTGTCTTTGGATCGCATCACTCAGATCTCCCATCCGTTTGGACTTACTGTCTTTGGAGGTGCGTCTATCTATCTATCTATCTATCTATCTATCTATCTATCTATCTATCTATCTATCTATCTATCTATCTATCTATCTATCTATCTATCTATCTATCTATCTATCTATCTATCTATCTATCTATCTATCGTTCTATCGTTCTATCGTTCTATCATTGGATCATTCAATATCTGTTCAATATCATTTCAATAATCTGTCTTCACTGAGACGTGGCTGACTTTTAGAAAGCAGTCTAATGTTTCTATTCATTGATGTCTGTCATCATCTCGATGTCATTTTAAAGATGTTAGTCTCGTTGGCCTCTTCTTTGATGATGGACAGTCACGTCCGGTATCTGTGAAATGAATGTCTCTATAACCTCAGTGTAGTTCGTCTGTTTCGGTGCTGAAAGATAAAGGTGCAGAAGTCAGAGTTCACGCACTGGTATTTCTCAGAGATGGCCTGTTTGATTACACTAATGAAGTTTGCTGGTCCAGGCTATGTGTACTTCACCGACTGGAGGCTAGGAGGAATCGTGAGGGTCCGTAAAACAGATGGAGGGGAGATGATGATCATACGCCGAGGGATCAGCCACATCATGCATGTCAAATCCTTCAACGCTGACTCGCAGATCGGTGAGACTCACTTTCTGTTGATTCATTTACTCATTTTTGCATTGAATGTAATGCCTCCACAAAGGTTTTAGGGTTTATATAGGCCATTTATTCAAACATAGCAAATTAATCAAATATGTTTGCAATATAACTCTTTTTTTTTTTAACTCCCAACAGGATCTAACTTCTGCAACAGGCAAACAAACCCAAATGGAGACTGCAGTCATTTCTGTTTCCCAGCGCCGTACTCCCAGCGAGTGTGTGGCTGTCCATACGGAATGAAGCTGGAAGCGAATCAGCAGACGTGTGTGGATGATCCATCCAATGAGCCGCCGACCCTCCAGTGTGGCTCCAACTCCTTCTCGTGCACTAATGGGAAATGTGTCCCTCAGAGCTACCAGTGTGACGGCGTCGATGACTGTCACGACAACAGTGACGAGGCCAACTGCGGCGCTCATAGTAATGTTTTACTTTATATTTCATGCAAATATTCATGTACTGATTAGCAGTGTTGGGGAAAGTTACTTTTAAAAGTAATGCCTTACAATATTGCGTTACTCCCTAAAAAAGTAACTAAATACGTTACTTAGTTACTTTTTATGGAAAGTAATGTGTTACATTACTTTTGCGTTACTTTCACGTTACTTTTTAAATATGAGCAGGGCTTGATTGTTTTTAATATAAGAAGTTCTATTTATAGCAAATGTAAAAGCCCTTTCACACCAAAAAGTGTAATGAATAAACCTCAGGCTGAAGGAAAAGTAAATTCACCTCTGTACAGTAGAACACAGGAGAAGAAGGTTCAACACTCTTCAGCAATAAAAAAAAAAACAATGAAGCACAATTGTTAGTTTATCTAAAGTCATTTTTTAATTATTAGTATGGTTGAACTGGATCATTAAAGGTCAGCAGCAAAGACACTGTTAATAAAATGGGAATAGATACATTTGTGTTATTTAATATATTTAGTTATTGCAGGTTTGCGTCATATTCTGAGTTTGCATTTCACTGTTTTGATCAATTTTGATGAATACTAAATCTGTTTTGTTTTTTTTGTGAGTGGGATGAATTAATGCACATTCACATTTAGTCTAGAACTACAGTAAAATGTTCACACAGCGCACACAACGCCTCCATACTTCCGATTTCTCCCAATATGGGAACAGGAGGCTTGTCAGTCAAAAAATGGGAATACAAAGTAACTGGCGTTACTTTTTTGAAAAAGTAACTCAGATATTTTCTTGTAAATTAAAAAGTAATGTGTTACTTAACTAGTTACTTGAAAAAAGTAATCTGATTACGTAACTCGCGTTACTTGTAATGCGTTACCCCCAACACTGCTGATTAGATAGTAACGAGCAATCACAAGGACATTATTTTTATTACTTAGGTCACTTTTTCAAAACTCTCTACATGGGTAGTGGGTACACTTACCAGCTTTCAGCTTGGCACAGCATTAAAAATGCTCTAAAATCACCAAAACACTAAATAAAAATAAATACAACCCAAGCTAATTACATTTGCATCATGCTCTTACATTGTATCATGTATTCTCAGAGAATCAAAAGCCATGATCATGGCATTGTTAGAGCCATGCTCTTCTCTGTGAATTAAAGTAATGCATGCATTTCTATGAGATTTTTAAAAGTCTTTTTACACTTACCATGAAAATAAGCAGCATGTTTATTTTTTCCTCACTCTGCGGGCTCACAGATAACACATGCTCGCCCATTGCCTTCACGTGTGCCAATCAGCGCTGTGTGCCCAGGAGCTGGCACTGCGATGGACACAATGACTGTTTTGATGGCAGTGATGAGAGGGACTGTCCCACCCAGACCCCTGGCACTTGCCAGGCTGACCAGTTCAGCTGCGCCAACCATCACTGCATTCCTCGCACATGGCTCTGTGACACTGACAATGACTGCGGAGACGGATCCGATGAGAACAACTGCGGTGAGACATAGGGATATTATTATATGTAACTAAAATTTAAGCCATTAAAAACATTTTCGTAATTTGAAATAAATTATATATATATAATAATAATAATTTATATATATATATATATATATATATATATATATATATATATATATATATATATATATATATATATATATATATATATATTGTTACAACAGCTACAACATTTTTCATTGTCACTAAAATAACACTAAATAAAAATAAACACAAGAAAAAACACTAAATAAATTCAAATGAATATATAAAAACTATATTTTTATTTAAAACTCCCAACACTATTGCATTTAAGTTATATTAAAATATAAAAATTTAAAAAATATATTAAATCTAAATTAAAAATTAACAAAAACTATAATAGTATATCAGTTATACTTTATATAAAGTTTATATATAAAAACTAGTGCTGTCAAACGATTAATCGCATCCAAAAAAAAAGTTTGTTTACATAATATATGTTTGTGTACTATATATATTTATTATGTATGTATGTATAAAGACACACACATACAGCATATGTATTTACATGTATATATTTATATTCATATTATTTATATTATATATATTTCATATATAAACATATTTTTCCTACATATACACATGCATGTGTGTGTCTTTATATATACATAATAAATAAACAGAACATACACATATATTATGTGATCAAAAACTTTTATTCTGGATGCGATTAATCGTTTGACAGCACTAATAAAAACAGTACATAAATATTAGATAGCCTTTGGATCTAAATTCTGATTGGATTAGATGCATTTCGAAGGCTTCCTAAAACAGTATACATACATACATGCCTGCACTCATATATATAAAAAAGTCAGATCTCAAAAAGAACTAAAATATTTTGTATCAAATTTTGTTATAACGAAATTATCTGAGCTTTGTGCTGTTCATATTGCACTGTATATTCTTGTCAAAATGTTGTGTCTGTTTTTATTTGTAACATCAGTGAATGAAACGTAACTGAGAATCCCAAGTCTTGAGCTTTGAAAGAGCAACTTTTGCACATTGAACTTTTCTTATGGTGTCTGTTCTTCTAGATTCGATGGGCACATGCCACCCTGATCAGTTCCAGTGTCCGGACCACCGCTGCATTGACCCCAATTACGTGTGTGATGGAGACAGAGATTGTGCAGATGGAGCGGATGAGCAGGGCTGTGGTAAGAGTTCATTACGTGCAAGACCAAACTCTTCATTATTGCATTTCATCATAACACTCCATATTGTTTATATAAAATGATTTATTTATTAAAAATGTGTTAATACCATTTAAATTCTTCACGAACTGCTATTTCAACATAAACCAGACATGCCCAACAATAGCTGTGCAAACATAGACAAATACATAGAATCTTTCACAATATAAACGGTGTAATAAAATCTCTAATGGAAGTTTAACTCAGATCAAACAGATTTTTAGTCGTTGACTTGTTTTTCTTGATCCGACTGATTCTTGTTCTTCTGACCATCAGTGTACAACTGCACAGCGTACGAGTTTAAGTGTGCAAACAGCCATCAGTGTGTCAATTTCTACTACCGATGTGACGGGGTCTTTGACTGTAACGATCGCTCGGATGAATCTGGCTGTCGTAAGTAGAAACATGAATTCTTTCAGTTCTGATAATCTTCAATAATGCATTAGTTGCATTACATTTAGAGTTTAAAAATAAGTGAATCCCACAAAAACATTACCAGGTCACTGTTCACCCTACATCTAATACTAAAGATACTAGTATTATTATTATTGTTGTTTTTGCAATATGACTATTTTGGACGTCTTTTTTATTTATGTTTTATTTTTTTAAATTTGATAAATGTATATATATATATATATATATCATTTAAAATTAAAATTAAACAACAAATACTGCATGAATACATTATTTTATTGATTATATTTATTTATACTACAGTACTAAGGATACAAAAATGTTTTGCATTAAAGTAATCAAATGTAGGGAGAATTGTGCTTAAGTGTAATAAAAAATATTAATTTAATTTTAATAATAATTTAAAATTTAATTATTGTAATTTTTTTTGAGTGGAATATGTCCTGGACATCTTCTTGTTTCAAACTTAAAGAACATTATATTGAACATTAATTATAAACCTCGGGAAGCTTGTATTATGATGTATGTTAAATTAAGCTAACACGACCTTTGACTTTCCCAGCCACGAGGCCGCCTGGCATGTGTCACCACGAGAGTGAGTTTCAGTGCCAGTCAGACGGCAGTTGTGTTCCCTCAAACTGGGAATGTGACGGGCACCCAGACTGTGAAGATGGCTCAGACGAGCACCACGCGTGCCCCCCGCGCACGTGCCCCACCGCGCAGTTCCGCTGTGATAATGGGAACTGTGTTTTCCGTGGCTGGATATGTGATGGTGATAACGACTGTCGGGATGGCAGCGATGAGCGAGACTGTCCCACGCCGCCGTTCCGCTGTCCCAGCTGGCAGTGGCAGTGCCCTGGACACAGTGTGTGTGTGAACCTCAGCAGGGTGTGCGACAACACGCCAGACTGTCCCAACGGCGCCGATGAATCCCCTCTCTGCAGTAAGTCATGGCATATGTTTAATGAGATTTACAGCAATATTTAAGACATGTACGGTACTGTTGAGCATTTTGTGGTAGGATTATTATTTAAGGGTTTTGAAATAAGTCTCACAGAGGCTGCATTTATTTGATAAAAAATACAGTAAAATTGTGAAATATTATTACAATTTAAAATAGCTGTTTTCTATTTGGATATATTTTAAAATGTAATTTATTTCTGTGATGCAGAGCTGACTTTCAGCATCATTACTCGTTACTCATCAAGAAATAATTCTAATATGCTGATTTGCTGCTCAATAAACATTTTTATCAGTGTTAAAACACAAACATGTTTTTGTTGTTTGTAGGATTTTTAAATTAATAGAGCAGCATTTATTTGAAATAGAAATCTTTGGTAACATTATTATTGACTTTACAGTCACCTTTGATCAATTGCATGTTTTCTTGCTGAATAAAGTATTTTTTTAATGGTATTTGAATGATAATGTATAAACTGTATTATGTAAGATAAAGCATACAGTAAAAATATATTGATTAGTTTTTTAAAGATTATTCTAGCTCCCTAATAAACATCTTGGCTTTGTTCTAAATCCTAATGAGCTGCATATATTGGCAGATATTGGCAGATATAAAATTCCTCATAATTTACTCACCCTTAAGTTGTATCAAACCTGTTTGAGTTTCTTTCTTCTGTTGAACGTAAAGAAGATATTTTGAAGAATGTGGGTATCCTGACAGTTTTCTTTAATATTTCTATTGATATTGTGGTCAGGCGGTTGATTGAAATACATGAAGTATTAAATACGTCGTCTGTGTTATAAATCCCATGTGTCAAATCATGCATGTGTTTAGCTAATCTGAAAATTAACATTGCAATGATCTGTGATTTTCCTTCCATGTTGCTCTCCCTTCTTACAGATGAGCCTTTACCAGGTAGGCTAAATCCCTAATCACCCACAATCCTCTGCATGAAGCACTAATCTATCCCAGTATCTGTCTGGCTGTACTCACTAACCGTCCAATTACGATCAGAGTGTCTAAATATGGCAAGATTGTGTGTGTTTAGCATTATAGAAACTTAGAGATGTAGTGTGTGTAGTACTGTTTTTGATATATGTTACATGTGTTAGTCCATAGAAATGGCACACAAACATCAAAATAGCTTAGATTTCAACAGCAACATTAGGGCTGGGCAATATATTGAAGATTCACAATATATTTGCAGTGATTAAAAAAATGAAGCAATATTATAAAGATTACTCTTATTGAAACTTATTGCAAAAACAACATTAGAATTGGAAAGTTTGATTCCTTTTCCAACAGCTGAACCAATTAATTAATTGGTTTCCTCCATCAATAATGTTCACAAAACTGTCCATGTGACTTTTTATATTAAATGCTTTAATATATATATATATATATATATATATATATATATATATATATATATATATATATATATAGCATTATATTATATTGCTTTTTGGTGCATATACAGTGAATAACTCTGTAAAAAATGTCTTGATTTTTTACTGCATTTATTTAATTGGCAAAAATGGTTAAAAATTGTATATTAAAATGTTTGAAATATAAATATATGTAGATAGATTTTACTTTATTTACATTTTTGTATATAGGTTTCTGGTGCATATTCATGAAAATAATCAAATATGTTTGTTCCTTTATTATTAATTTAGTTAAAAACTGTGTGGAAACTTTCTTGATTTATTTGATATTATTAACTATAATTTTAACTGTATTGTAGTTTTTGCATTAGTCTTACTGTAGCATCAATGAAATCCTGTTATAGTTTTTATTAATTGTTTCAATAATTTTTAGCTTTATATTTTACACTTTTAATTTATTATTTTTAAAATAGTTATACAGAATATATTTATTTTAATTGTACTTTTGGTTATTTTAGTATATCAAGATAAACTAAATGAAATATTACCTGGGCATTTATCTGAAATAAAATGTTTAAGTTTTTTTTCCCCTGCCTTCTTCTCTTCTTTATTCATGTATTTTTTTTTGTTGTTGTTGTTTTTTTTTTCTCAAATAAAATACTTTATTTCAGGTAACTTATTTCAAGTAACATTTTTTTTTGTTTTTGTTAACTATAATACCACTGTTCTTGTTAAAAAATTTATATATTAAACTGGTTGTTTGGCCACAAAAATGGTTTCATCTGAATGCAAACAAAACATCTTTTAGGCAATTTTAAGCTAAATGTATAAATATACAGATTTCTATACAGATTTTGCCCAGCCCTAGCACTCTTCCCGTTTAATGGTTGTGCTGAGCATGTTCCCAGAATACCTTGCGTCTTCATGCATGCTTTTTCTTTCCATTGTCATTCATCTAAATGTTTCTTCTTCCTCATAGATCAGGAGAGCTGCTCAGATAACAATGCGGGCTGCACTCACGGCTGCATCCAAGGCCCGTTTGGAGCCCAGTGCACGTGTCCTATAGGCTTCCAGCTGAGTAACGACTCAAAGACGTGCGAGGACATCGATGAGTGCCATCCTCCGGGCATCTGCAGTCAGCACTGCTTCAACGAGAGAGGCTCCTTCCGCTGCCATTGTCAAGAAGGATACACTTTAGAAGCAGACGGACGCACCTGCAAGGCCTCAGGTTTGTGATCTCTGACAGTGCTAAGACAGATATTAGTGGAGTGGAGCCACAACGGGACTCCGGAAGCCAACTGGACGTTTACAGCGGGGTCTAAAGTAGCCTCTCGGATTACCACAGATAAGAGGAATAACATATATGTCAGTCACAAACTTTCTTATGGGGGTAATTAGGTGGTAATCACCAAACAAAGGGTTGTTTATGAGCTCTGCTGCTGACAAGAGTCCATTCCCTCGAGATAACCTGGTGAAAAATGCTGTCATCCGATATACCTCGTCTTCTTCCTGAATGATGCTTTTGAACGAGACTGTTTTTTATACTTCTATCTGACATGGCCAAATAGGTCTTGCATAGTTTTATAACTGAGAGCTGATACATGTTTGGATTCATTTCTAGTCCTGGTTATTTGATATGTTTTGAGATAACGGTGTACTTTGAATTATAATCACATATTGCGGTCCAAATATGAAGCACAAAACACTGACTGCCAGTCAAAAGTTTGAAACACTTGACTTAATCATGTTTCTTATCATTGTGAAAGCCAGGGGTGGTTCTAGACCACCATAACTGTGGGGGGCAGACAGGGGCCACTTGTGCTTTTAGGGGGCACAATTTTAAAATTCATCTTAAACGACTTTATAGCCTATTATTCCTTCAGTCATTTTTCACCATGTCATGTATCGCTGCAATCTGAATGTAATCTAGAACAATTTCTAACTAAAATTAATGTTTCATCATGTTTCAATTATTTGACAAATAATTTTGTATTGTAGTGTCAGGGGCATCATTTTTGAAGAGGCACGAGTGAAGGGGGTGGGGGGGCAGGGTCTCATGCTTGTCACGTGACACACAGCAGGCTTATAGGATATAGGATTATGTCCCTACTAAAAAAAAAAACAATTAAACCATCACAGAAAATTTGAAAGACTTCATGATTTATTGGTTTTAACAAGCCACCTATAGAAGGCAAACTATGATGAACAGGGTCCATTACAGTTCCTCTTCAGGAACTCGAGCTGCGTCAAATGCGCTTTGGGGAACGCGCTTAGCGTGAGTGTATATCTGAATATACTCTGAATATCGTGTGTAATCAGTCCAATGGAAGAGCGTGACGTCACAGGCGGGGTGACGTAAGCAACCAGGAAGCTATAAAAGCAAGTGCCGCGCAGCTGGCGTCAGCTTCGCGTCTTTCAGCAAGCGCTCTGTGTGTGAATGTCACTTGTTTGTCTTGTGAGTCTTATTTACTGTTGTCTGTTCAGTTAGAGCTCCTAGAAATGCCGAAGAGCAAGGCGAAATCAAAACATAGTGAAGGCGATTCCAAATCACGTTATAGGTTGTGTGTTCCTCCCTGCCCGCGATATATAACGGGTGGGGATACACACAGCTTATGCGTGGTTTGCCTGGGAGCAAAGCACGCTGAGTCGGCTCTCGAGGGGGCCGACTGTCTGCACTGTGAGCGTATGTCGGTGCGGCTGCTTCGTTCCCGGAGGGCCCTCTTCGAGGAGGGGGCCTTCGCCAGCATTCCCCACGGTGCTGCTCCCGCTTCTGCCAAGGCAGAACGGCGGCTGCACTCGTGGGGTTCGCAAGTGGATTTGGTGGAGGGAATGGAGATGGGCCAGTCCCTATCTCCTTCCACTTCCGCCAGATCCGGCGCCCAATCTCTGGAGTCGAAAGCACGCTCTGCGGTTCCTTCCACCCAGGGAGAGGGATCGACGCTCCGCCTCTCTTCCTCCGAGGAGGTCGATGTGGAGTCTGTCGACAGGGATTCGCCACCCCATTCGCCGCAATATGAGGAGATCTTGGAGGTGGTTACTCGCGCGGTGGCCAAACTAAGCATTGAGTGGCCCGCCGAAAAAACGACCAAACTGCAGCGAAGCAAGCTTGATGAACGCTTCCTGCGTGCGAGTCAGCCACCTCCCAGCCAGGGCCTTCCATTCTTTCCTGACTTGCATGATGAGATCGCCAGGGCGTGGAAATGCCCATTTTTAGCCCGCCTCTACATCCCCTCGTCTGACTACTACGGCAACGTGGTGGGGATGGGAGAGCACGGCTATAGAGCGATGCCCCGGGTGGAACAGACGCTCGTGAGCTATCTGTCCCCCAGCGCGGAATCGTCTCTGAAGGCCCCGGCATTGCCCTCAAAGCCACTCAGAACAACATCGGCTTTGGTGGGCAAAGGGTATGCAGCTGCAGGTCAGGCTGGTGCGTGTCTGCACACCATGGCGGTGTTACAGGCGTACCAAGCCGACCTGCTTAAGAGCTAGATGAGGGAGAGAAGATCAAGTCCCATGATATTTCAGAGCTAAGAAGGGCCGCTGATCTCCTCCTCCGCACCACCAAGGAGACCGCCCGAGCGATTGTGCTCCTCCGTGTCGGGAACGAGAGTCCCAGTGATGCTCTCGGCCGAGGTCTTCTAAGCTTAAAGATCTTAGGGCAGTCATAGAAGGTAAGAAGTCCTCGGCCAAGAAACCCTGATGCCAAAAGCCCAGGGTTTCAGAGGGCAGCCTCTGCTGGGGTAGAGCGGTACACACCGCAGTACACGGTGCCCGTCTCGCCTCAGCGCCCTCTGGGGGCCGATCTGCCAACCCTGCCAGTGTTCCAGGGCGCAGCAGTCCCCAGCGAGCATCGGTCTCAGTATCCTCCGCCCGTGCGCGAAGCGGGGCTGATACGATCGCCACCCCTACGGGGGCCTCTTACACCAGAGGTCAGTCTCGAGAGACTGATTCCCTTAGTAGATTATTTAGCAGCGTGGAAACTACTGCCAAATGTATCTCAATGGGTCCTGCAAACAGTAGAACAGGCTACCATATTCAGTTCGGCTCTGCGCCGCCAATATTCAACGGGGTCATCCCGACGATAGTCGGCCCCAGGCAGGGTCTGGTTATGGAACAGGAAGTGAAAACCCTATTAGAGAAGGAGGCCATCAAGGTGGTCCCTCCTCGAGACAGGGAGTCCGGATTTTACAGCTGGTATTTCATTGTTCCAAAGAAGGATGGGGGGTTGCGTCCAATTATAGACTTGAGGGTCTTAAATCGTTCAGTTATGAGATTGAAGTTCAAAATGCTCACAATCAAGCATGTTGTAGCTCAGATCAGGTCCGAGGACTGGTTTGTCACATTAGATCTCAAAGAAGAATACTTCCACATATCCATCCTTCCACAACACCGGAAGTTTCTGAGGTTCGCTTTCGGGGCCCAAGCTTACCAATATCGAGTACTTCCCTTCGGCCTTGCACAATCACCCCGCACGTTCACAAAATGTATAGATGCGGCTCTGGTCCCCCTGCACATGCAGGGCATCCGCATTCTCAACTATATCGACGATTGGTTGATTTTAGCTCAGTCAGAGCAGGTTGCGGCTTGGCATCGAGATGTCGTTCTCGCACATATGGGGGAGCTGGGTTTGAGACTTGCTAAGAAGAGTGCACTTTCTCCGGTTCAGAGAACCACCTATCTAGGCGTAGTATGGGATTCGACTGCGATGCAGGCACGATTGTCCCCTGCTCGTATCGAGTCGATCCTCATCTCAGTCGAGAGAGTCAGAGAAGGCCAGTCACTTACTGTCAAACAATTTCAGAGATTGTTGGGTCTGATGGCAGCTGCGTCCAATGTGATACCTCTTGGCCTGCTGTACATGAGACCCCTACAGTGGTGGCTCAAGACCAAGGGATTTTCCCCGAGGGGCAATCTACTTCGCAATATCAAGGTCACGCGGCACTGCCTCCGTGCCTTAGACATGTGGAAGAAACCTTGGTTCTTGAATCAGGGACCAGTGCTGGGAGCTCCTTGTCGCCGTGTACTACTAGCGACGGACGCATCTCTCACCGGCTGGGGTGCAGTCATGAGTGGCCACCCTGCCCGTGGTCTGTGGAGCGGTCGCCATCTAACATGGCATATCAATTGTCTAGAAATGCTAGCAGTTTATCGTGCACTGAAGCATTTCCTCGCAGACCTAAGAGGTCACCATGTGTTGGTGCGCACCGACAACACATCGGTGGTCTCTTACATCAACCACCAGGGAGGTCTGCGTTCGTGCCCTTTTGTACAAGCTGGCGCACCAGATCCTGGTGTGGTCCCAGAGCAAACTCCTCTCATTAAGAGAAGTATATATCCCTGGGAAACTAAATATGGGTTCAGACATACTGTCGAGGCAGGGGCCGAGGCCCCGGGAATGGAGGCTTCAACCAGAGGTGGTGAAGCAGATATGGAGAATATTTGGCAAGGCTCAAGTAGAACTTTTTTGCGACTCAAGAGACATCTCAATGTCCCCTTTGGTTCTCTCTAGTTCATCCAGCTCCTGTGGGACTGGACGCTATGGTACAGACCTGGCCGAGGCTTCATCTGTACGCCTTTCCCCTATTGCTCTGCTCCCGGGAGTTCTGGCGAGAGTACGCCAGGACGGGGTCCGTCTGTTGTTAGTAGCCCCGTTCTGGCCCGGCCGAGTATGGTTCGCAGACCTGGTCTCGCTCCTCGACGGCTCTCCATGGGAGATACCGATCAGGACAGACCTACTCTCACAGGCGCAGGGCATGATAATTCACCCTCGTCTGGAGTTGTGGAAGCTGAGGGGGCACAACTATTAGCAGCTGGTCTCTCAACCGAGGTTGTTGAGACCCTCCTCCAATCCAGAGCTCCCTCAACGAGGAAACTGTACGCCCTGAGGTGGAAACCCAGAAAACTGCCCAGTTGGTACAGTTCTGGAGTTTCTACAGGCCAGGCTCTCTGCAGGGTTGACCCACTCCACGCTGAAGGTTTACGTGGCTGCCATTGCGGCCTACCACGCCCTTCTCGATGGCCAGTCTTTGGGAAGACACCCCCTAGTTACACGTTTCCTCTGCGCTGCGCTGAGGCTGAGACCTCCAGTACGGTCCCGTATTCCCCCGTGGGACTTGGTTGTGGTGTTGGAGGCAATGTGCAAACCCCTGTTTGAACCCGTTCAAGATATTTCAGACAGACATCTTACACTTAAAACCTCCTTTCTGTTGGCTATCATCTCTCTGCGGAGAGTAGGAGATCTTCAGGCCATCTCTGTGGCCCCCACTTATCTCGAGTTGGCATGACCAAAGCGTTCATATACCCTCGAGCGGGATATGTTCCTAAGGTTCCCTCTGTTACACCACGACCTGTAGTGCTGCAGGCCTTCTGTCCTCCTCCCTTTCGGGAGCCCGACCAAACAAAGCTAAATTGTATGTGTCCAGTTCGAGCGCTGAACGCATACGTCCATAGAGCTGCACTGTGGAGAAAAACTGACCAATTGCTTGTATGCTATGGTACCCCCAAGAGGGGTTCTCCTGCTTCTAAGCAGACTATTAGTCATGGATAGTTGAGGCTATCAACGCCACCTATGAGTCCTCTGGTCGTCCCCCGCTGTCGGGAGCCAAGGCTCACTCTACTCGGTGTATGGCGGCCTCCAAGGCCTTCCTAGCAGGTGTATCCATGCTGGACATCTGCAATGCTGCGGGGTGGTCCACGCACTCTACGTTTGTTAAATTCTATGGCCTAGATATGCCAGTCACTCCAGGTGCTTCTGTCCTCTTGTCCTAAGCTGTGCTCTTTGGATACACACTAGGCAGGGGTTTGGTAGTCTGGCGGCGTTGGTACTCGTTCCCCAAAGCGCATTTGACGCAGCTCGAAGTCCTGAAGAGGAACGTCTCTAGGTTATGTATGTAACCCTAGTTCCTCAAGGGAATGAGACGCTGCGTCTCGGAGCCATACCCCCGGCACCCCTGCCGGCGCTTGCTGGTACTCAAAGCTGACGCCAGCTGACGCGGCACATGCTTTTATAGCTTCCTGGTCGCTTACGTCACCCCACCTGTGATGTCACGCTCTTCCAATGGACTGATTGCACACGATAGTCAGAGTCGCTCATGCTAAGCGCGTTCCCTCGAGGAACTAGGGTTACATACGTAACCTAGAGACGTTTCCAGTAAAACCAATACAAGTCCAATACAAAATGTTATCAGATTGGATGAATTTGACTAGATTGTGAATTATATGATGTTTAACATTTTGGACAATTCATAATTTTAATACAGTTTTGATGACTTTATTTGAAAAATAGTAAAATAAGGAAATATATTTTTTTTTATGTTATATATATATATATATATATATATATATATATATATATATATATATATATATATATATATATATATATATATATAAATATACGTAATTTAATATTTGAAATATTTACACTAATTTTCAAAAGTTTGGGGTCAATGTAATTTTTTAAGAGATTTAAAATTGTATTAACTTATTATATACAGCATATTAGAATGATTTCTGAAGGATCATGTGAAGACTGGAGTAATGATGCTGAAAATACAGCTTTGATCACAGGAATAGATTGCATTGAAAAATATATTGAAATAAGAAGTTATTTAAAATTGTAATAATATATGACATTATTCTATTCTCTCTTTCTCAATCTGACAGGATCTCGAGAAGCCTTGCTCTTAGTGGCCAGTCGGAATCAGATTGTATCAGACGACATCCTCGCACAGCCAAACATTATTCGGTCTCTAGTGCGTGATGGCCGTAATATTGTGGCAGTGGATTTTGACTCTGTTACGGATCGTATTTACTGGTCTGACACCACCCAGGACAGGATATGGAGCGCTCACAAGAATGGCACTGACCGCACCTTGGTGAGTGACATGAACACCCCTCCAGCACCCTTAAGGTCTTGTCATACTGAGTCAGAAATTTTCGTATTCGTTTATTCGTATTCGTCATCCTTTCCCATTAAAATGCTTGCTACAGATGCAAAAACGCAGAAAATAAAACCAGATCCGATTTTTTTTTTTATGCCGGACGGATGAAAGGAGGCAGCATGTAAACGTGATGGACACAACGTGAGCTCGTAGTTATTTTTTAATGTGTAAAAATTGCAAACTAGAATTTCGAACTCAGTGTGCAAAGACCTTTACAGTCAACATGACCAACAATTAACACTAAAATATCATTTGTCTTCCTGGGAAGATCTTTGACAGTGGAGTGACTGTTACTGAGAGTATCGCCGTCGACTGGGTTGGCAGAAACCTATACTGGACGGACTATATTTTGGAGACCATAGAGGTGTCCAAACTGGATGGGTCTCACAGAGCGGTGCTGATTAGTGAAAATGTGACCAATCCAAGAGGTCTGGTAGTGGACCCTAGAAACAAGTAAGATCAGTGACCAAATAACATGTATTTGAAAATGAATTTGAATGACCAGAGTTTGAAAACGAAATCCATTTTTATGTATTTCAGCTCACATCTGATGTTTTGGACGGACTGGGGCAGAAACCCTCGTATTGAGAGAGCCAGCATGGATGGGAAATTAAGGACCACGATCATCAGCAGCAAACTTTATTGGCCCAATGGCTTAACTATTGACTACCCCAACAACCTGCTTTACTTTGCTGATGCTTACTTAGACTTTATCGACTACTGTGATTACAACGGAAAGAACCGAAAACAAGTGTTGGCCAGTGATTTGGTGAGATCTTTTGTGTTATGTACTCATTTATGTTTATGAATATGGGTGATATTGTAGCATAGCAGACTACAAAATGGTGCTCTTTCTCAGAGTTTCTGTCTTGTTCTCCAGTATAAACTTTCTTAAATCAAGAACATTTTAAATAGTTTTCTTTTTCACCATTGAATCAAAAATGGAAAAAGTAAATAAGTGTGCAACTTTTTTCGGAATTGCATCATATAAACCCGCGATTGAGAGTTATAAAGTCAGAATTGCATGATATAAAGTCACAATTTTGAATTTTGAATTTTTTTGAGAAAAATTCAATTGTGAGTTTATAATAAAGTCGCAATTTTGAGATACAAAGAGTCTTGCAATTCTGACTTAATAACACAACAGGAAGTTTATATCGCACAATTCTGACTTTATTTCTCAGAATTGCGAGTGTGTCTTGAAATTTAGATTTTATGACTGCAAAAAAGACAGAACTGCGAGATGTAAAGTTTCAATTATCTCACAAAAATCACATTTCCGAAAAAAATTCTGAATTGTGAAATAAAAAGTCACTTAGATGCCATTTTTAGTCACAAGGCAGAGCATTACTTTTGCAAACCCTTGCATTTTTCCACTATGTCCTTGTGATGTGCTTAAATGGTGCTTTAAGTTGTGTTTAAATGCATGCAAAATAATCTCTAGTACCGTATTTTCCGGACTATAAGTCGCATTTTTTTTTTTTCATGGTTTGGCTGGTCCTGCGACTTATAGTCAGGTGCGACTTATTTATTAAAATTAATTTGACATGAACCAAGAGAAATGAACTATCAGAAAACATTACCGTCTACAGCCGAGAGATGGCGCTCTATGCTGGCAGAGATGCTGCAAAGTGCTCCTGTAGTATACACTAAGCAGCATATAGCGCCCTCTCGTGGCTGTAGACGGTAATGTTTTCTCTTGGTTCTTGGGTCTAAATAAATGCGACTTATAGTCCGGTGCGACTTATATATGTTTTTACCCTCGTCATGACGTATTTTTGGACTGATGCGACTTATACTCAGGTGCGACTTATGGTCGGAAAAATACGGTATCTGTATTTGCATACTTGCATGAAATGTATTTCAAGCCTAAGGGCCAGTTTTACCAACAGCTTTTATCAGCGCAAATCATCTTTTGCTTTAAAATAGTGAATAGTGCTGTCAGGTTTTACTAGACGCGCAGTGACGAATTAGCACTGAAAATGCATGTACACAGTCATTTTTGTGCTTGACCTTATTGAATATGCATCTCTATGAGTTTCCCTTTCAGACGCATTACTACCATTTGCACCAATATTAAACGCCCAAAAACGCATGTCTTAAACTATTTGCACTTGAAGTGCATGCAATTTATTGCTAGGAGGAGGCACCACAGAGAACAGAGAGCATCCAAACATATTCATTTATTTGGAAAGAACATATCGTTTGCCAAACCATGTTATTTTTAATTTGCATCAGGAAATAAAAGACTCATTTAGGAGTCATGCAATACCAGGTTTATCAAAACTGTTGAAACACTTTTTAGCCTCCGGTTCTTTTCAATGTACTATAGCTGATTTATTTCTTTATTGTTTATTCAAAAACTATGCTAATTTGCCTAGTGCTTGAAATATTGTGTTGGTCGCTATGTAAATGAGATGTTGCTTCTGTGTTCTTTAATTTGTGTGTTGTTAGTAAATCACCCACAGAAACTTCCACGGCCATCGGCGCTGTTTTGGAATTGTGCTCTCGCGCTATTTTGCCCTGTTAATTAAAACTGGCCCTAAGTATCTTAAAAAGTTATGAATGCTTTATATTTACTGTGTGAATAAATAACACACCTATTGTTTCTCAATTAAAAGGTGCTGCAACATCCCCACGCAATTACCATTTTTGAGGATTTTGTCTATTGGACAGACAGATACGTCAACCGTGTGATCCGGGCCAACAAGTGGCACGGACAGAACCAGACCGTGATGCTGTATAATCTGCCCCAGCCCATGGGTCTGGTGGCTCTTCATCCTGCACGACAGCCTGCAGGTACAACCCTGATTACAAACCAGAAATACAGCCAGATCAGCTAGCTGCTACCTGAGGAGAAAAGTTTTATCGTTAGGATTAAATACAGCAAATAAAAAAAGGCATTTCTGGAAGTCACTATGATGAGAAAAAAGGTTTGAAAAGAGCTGAATAATAAGAGCTTTTTGTCACATGCTTAATTGCACTGAATGTGCACTTGTAGTGTACTTGAAAAATATACTTGCAGATTACGTTAATTATATAAAAAGCCACTTTTATAACTTTCCTAACACACTTTTAAAATATGCAATCTGTAATAATGTCAAATTAGAAGTTGCTTTAAAATACACAGTCTTTATGTCTTAATAACCTGTTGTCAAGCTTTGAAGAAGTGAAAGTGAGTGAAAGTGACGTGACATTCAGCCAAGTATGGTGACCCATACTCAGAATTTGTGCTCTGCATTTAACCAATCCGAAATACACACACACAGAGCAGTGAACACACACACACACTGTGAGCACACACCCAGAGCAGTGGGCAGCCATTTATGCTGCGGCGCCCGGGGAGCAGTTGGGGGTTCGATGCCTTGCTCAAGGGCACCTAAGTCGTGGTATTGAAGGTGGAGAGAGAACTGTACATGCACTCCCCCCACCCACAATTCCTGCCAGCCCAGGACTCGAACTCACAACCTTTCGATTGGGAGTCCGACTCTCTAACCATTAGGCCACGACTTCCCAGAAGTACCCTTATTTTGATGTGCTGACTAACATACTAAATCATAATTTTATAACATGTTAAATGTATTAAATTGCAACTTCATCATTACAAATATACTGTATGACATACGGGTTTACAATTTAAATTACATTTAAGTCTATTTTGGTTAACCATAAATGCTTGTCAGTACAATTCACTGTACACTTTAGTATTATTTGAAACAGTAGAAATAATTTAGGTGAGTCAAAAACGCACTCTGAAGGTCAGTAAATAGCATTTATTGAAAATTTAAACTAGTTTTTAATTTATTTATTTATATAGTGCTTTTCACAATACATACCATTTCAAATGAATCTGTTAGGTGATGAAACCAGTTTGTGTTAATAATGATTACAGTCTAAGGATAATATTTGACAGTTTTGTACAGTATGTCAGTCCAAGAATAACATCTTTTACTGTAGAATAACATGCACCAGTGAATTGTACACAGAAACATGTAATAAAAAGGAAAACAGGGGTAACACTGATTTCATGCTGACTTCAAAGTTTTGATGTGTTTTGTCCTGAAGGTTATAACCCCTGTGACCCCCGTTCAAGCCCCTGCACTCACATCTGTCTTCTGTCAGCGGTCGGTCCAAGGTTCTACTCCTGTGCCTGTCCGTCTGGATGGACTCTCGCTGCTGACCAGTTCACATGCGCTAGAGGTATGAGAGACATCAGCCAAGTATTTGTGGCCGATACTGATATCTAGAGCAGAGTTTCTCATGGTGAAGGCGCCTTTGCCACAGAAAGCATTTACACGCATCTCACGCATGACAACATACCATTTATAAAATCATTGCACTCAAATTTAAGTTAGTTTAACTTTTAAAAAACAAGTCTGGAGAACTTTTAAAATGTTTAATTGTCTGCAATCAAGGTGCATTTATGAGATGCATAATGACACAATATATTAAGTCTTGTTTTCTGGAAAATCTATAAAAATGTATTTAATGTTAAATAAATAAATAAATAAATAAAAAATTACTTTTAAAATAAGCTCAAGATATTTTCATGTTTTATTCTACAACATAAAATAAATCAGAAAGACCCTACTTTTTTTAAGCTTTTGTGTATCGTAAATAAGAAGACAGTTCCTAACAAGTGGCTGAATGGGACTTCAGAGGTAATTAGGGACATAAAATAGCATCACATCAAACTATTCACCTTTTACACCCTCTCAGTGTTTATAATGCTCTTGCAAACAATTCCAACTAAGACTTTCCAACTTTAAAAAAGATATTGAAAGAGCTGTCAGTAAACTTCATGGTGATGACATTGAAGTCATGTTACCAAGATTGCTTCTGGTTGTTGTTAAAGTTCATAAAAGTTTGTAAAGATTTTCTTAATAAATTAAACCTGAAAAAATCTAAAGCTAAAGAAGCCACAAATCTAATGGAAAAATCCTATTGGGTTTCTGTTGAGGGAAAGAGGTTGATGCTATCCATTGTATCTAAAAGGACTTTAATGGACAAGATGAATTAATGCAATGAGTTCAACAGTTTATTCCTGCTTGTGGCTGTTTTAATGAATAATACATGTGTCTATGTCTTTACCGCTGGCCTCTGTCCACTTAATCTACTTCACTGTGAATGAATAAAGCAGTCTTCTGTTAAAATTGGATATAGATTTCATGGGAATGAAAACTTGTCAACAGCAACCCATTTTCGATTTACTTAGTAAGCTTCTTTGCAGAAGCAAACATTTACTGTTATGAAAGGCCTTAGCTCAGCTGACGGTAACGGATGAAAGCGCGCAAGAGGCCTTTAGTCTTAAGAAGCCCTTAACATTCCCTTAGGGCAAACTCTCAACCTCACTCAGGTTTCAGTCTTTGTTAGTGCTGTCAAGTGCATTCTTCCATAAAAGTTTAACAATTAATCCAGACAAACGGTGATTGAATGGGCTGTTTATCGCAATCAATTGTACTGACACAGCTATGTTTGTTCTGCAAGACCTTTTTCACCAGTAGCTCATATCTGCACTAAATGCAATGGGATGATACCTAATTCTGGGAATCTGTGCTATCCATTGTGAAAAATAAGTGTGCTTAATTGTATTGAATGGGCAATATCTTAATAAGTGCTCTCATCAAAATATGCTAAAGTGTACTTGTTTTTATAGACATATTTTAGTTTACTTACAGGAAATTCACCCACAATCATTTAACTATATCACATGTCGTAATTGTTTGGTTGAAATTAAGATGTGTCACACTGCTAAAAAGCCCATTATTATGATTGTTTTGAATACCATGTGAATTATGACTGATGACTTTGCAGTTGAGGATCCGTTCCTGGTGGTTGTGAGAGACAGCATCATTTACGGCATCCCGCTCAACCCGAATGACAAGAGCAATGACGCCATGGTGCCGGTCGCTGGGCTGCTGAATGGATATGATGTCGACTTTGATGATGCTGAGCAGATGATCTATTGGGTGGAACATCCGGTAAATTATATAAACACTTCAACTATCCTATCTCAGATGAGTTGTATCATTAAAGGAACACTCCGACTTTTTGGGACTTTAGCTTATTCACAGTATCCCCCAGAGTTAGATAAGTCCATACATACCTTTTTCATTTCTGTGCGTTCTGTAAGTGTTATTTGACGCACCCACCGCTAGCCTAGCTTAGCACAAAGACTGGATGTAAATGGATACTGGTAGCATAGTAATCCCAATAAGTGACAAAATAATGCAAACATTTTCCTATTTACATGTTGTGATCTGTATAGTCACAGCGTGTACAAATAACAAGGCTATATGAGACAGAGAGCATTTTTAATCGTATAAATACTGGGAACTATATTCTCACTAGGCGTAGGAGCACAGCTAACGTTACTTGGGCGGAGTGGCTACTTGGGCGGAGTGATTAGCGCAGCTAATCGGAGTCGGAGTGTTCGTTCTGATTCTCCCTTCGTCTTACAGCTTCCAAAGTTTGTAACTCCTCGTCTGTGTATTCTGGCTCAAAACTATATGGTTCTGGATCTTGGTTTGATACACAGTAAAATTCCTCTGAGTCTGACAATTCCTCAAAGTCAACCATGATCACGAGTCACATTTGTTTTGTTTACGGTCTCGTGTGCTGCGCTAATCACTCCGCCCAAGTAGCCACTCCGCCCAAGTAACGTTAGCTGTGCTCCTACGCCTAGTGAGAATATAGTTCCCAGTATTTATACGATTAAAAATGCTCTCTGTCTCATATAGCCTTGTTATTTGTACACGCTGTGACTATACAGATCACAACATGTAAATAGGAAAATGCTTGCATTATTTTGTCACTTATTGGGATTACTATGCTACCAGTATCCATTTACATCCAGTCTTTGTGCTAAGCTAGGCTAGCGGTGGGTGCGTCAAATAACACTTACAGAACGCACAGAAATGAAAAAGGTATGTATGGACTTATCTAACTCTGGGGGATACTGTGAATAAGCTAAATTCCCAAATAGTCGGAGTGTTCCTTTAAGGTGTTTTGAATGCTAAAATCATGATTTTGCCTATTAATTGTATCTTGTTGATCTGCACAGGGGGAGATCCATCGAGTAAAGTCAGATGGTACCAACAGAACTGAGTTTGCACCAGCAGCCATCCTGGGTTCTCCGGTCGGGCTGGCTCTGGACTGGATGTCTCAGAACCTGTACTACTCCAACCCTGCTTCACAGTCTATAGAGGTTGGCAAGACTTTTGATCTCTTTCCCCCGAATCATGAATTGTTCTTGTCAGGGCAGAGGGTTATTTCTATGTGCTGAAGATTTCTGAAGAAAAGTTTAAACACACCTGTTTCATCAATGTTAAAAACTAGTTTAGGACCAGTAGTTCTATGTGCTAAAGCATTGTTGTTATCAGTAACAAAAATGTTAAAAAAAGTTGTAAAAAATTTGTAAAAAAAAAAACTTGAAAATGGGGAAAAAAACTTGAAAGTGAAGTTGCTCAAACTAATGCTGAAATAAAGACAAATTAAACTAAATAGAAAAATATGAAATAAAATGACAAAAGCACAATACTAAAAGTTAAACTAAAATTCAAGTGCAAACTGAAAATATAACATAACATAATATCTGAATGAGTATTGTATAAATACACACACATGCATGTATATATTTCAGTAAAAATGTTTTTTTTTATATTGAATATATTTATTTATAATATAAATTATATGAATATAAATATAGACATGTAAATGCATGTAAATATTTGCTAAATATATTCTGTATGTGTGTGTATTTACATATACATAATAAATATACACAATACACACACATATATTATGCAAACAAAAACCTTTATTTTGTATGCGTGTGTGTATTAATCGCAATTAATCACTTGACAGCACTAATAATAATATATAAATAATACTAAAACACTGGAAACAAGAAGATCCAAGTTAAAAAATTATGAAAATAAAAATCATAAAAATAATGAATGTAAACACTGGCTGTTTGTCTCGAGTGAATGCAAACAGGTGAAACAAAAATACAATATGTCAAAATATTAGACCTGTGCATTCGGCTTCAATTATTGAATATTTACTTGAATACTTACAGTAATACTGCTACAAGTTTCATTTGTATTTTTTTTCTGCTTGTTATTCATTTCTTTGTTCTCTATTTTTATATTACTAACCTGGATTATTATTTGAAAAGATACTTAAAGGTACAGGTTGTAGGACCTGCCACTAGAGGGCGCACTACCAAAACAATAACAATCGTGTGGTTTGATGACGCTAAGAAGGAGCGTGGAATGATGGGATTTGTTGTCTTTTACCCAACCGCTGACGGCCATCAAATCAGACGGAAACATAAATCATGAATTTAACGCGAGTTCAACGATTTGCGCGAGTAGATTACATACAAAGTCAATGCAAAGACGCGATCAGACTGGTCTAGAGACGCGATGCCCCGCGTTTGGCCTGTATGCCCCATAATACTAATCTTGTTGATCGTTATAATAGCATACGTTTTCTGTAAAGATACGAATCAAAACAACTCACCTGTAGAGTAAAACAGGAGCGAGATCGGCATCTCTTTCTAGTTGAAGTTTGTCTCGAAGTTACTTCCGCATTTGTCCACGACACTGTTGTCATGTGGTTTCTACGTCAGTAAAGGCGGTAACAAAGGGTAACTAATGTCATTGACAGGCGACTGCACTCCCCCGTGTCACGGTTTAGAATGGGAATTTTCTCATTTTCTCATTTACAAGTAGTTGAAAACATTAGAGATATTCTTAGTGATCAGCTGGACAAAATATATAACACTAGCCTAGTGGTTTTTGGACATTTTACTGCAAATATCTTACAAATTGTACCTTTAATTAAAATTTTTAAATGTAATTTGTTGTGCAGTTGCATTTAAATAGGTAAAAATAATTGAGAAATGTCACTGGTACTATTATTGTGACAAACACAATATGATTTGTTTCAGGTTCTCAAGCTAAAAGGAGAGATTCAGTACAGAAAGACTCTCATCACTAACAACGGCTCACCTTCTGGTGCAGGAGCTCCTGCTGGCATCGCGGTGGATCCGGCACGTGGGTAAGTCCAGATAAGCAGAAGTCTGGTCTGGAATTAACCCTAATTCCCAGATTCAACATGCTCCAGCTGATTTAATGTCACCTGCCAGCACTGAACTGCCTGAGCTCACTAAACAACAGTGAACTTAAAGCACACATACAGTAATCATGATCAGTCCTTAGATTATATACCTTAATATAAGAATGGAATTGCTGTATTTGTATTCAAACAAGAGCAGTGTTTCCCATGGGTTTGCATACATGATGCTGTTCTGTTTCATGATGTTCTGTCTTTGTTTTAGAAAGATGTACTGGACCGATCAGGGAACAGAGAGCGGGATCCCGGCTAAGGTGGCATCGGCAGATATGGACGGCTCCAATGCAGCCATCCTCTTCACCCATAATCTGGAACATGTGGAGTTCATAACCATAGACATCAGAGAGAACAAGCTCTACTGGGCTGTTACAGGAACTGGCGTGGTATGACAGTCAGAAACATTCATGTAGAAAAAGATATCCGATGTTCACCAAATCTGAGTATATCTGACCAAAAATACAGTAAAAACAGCAATATTGTGAAATATTAATACAATTTAAAATAGCAGGGTGCTATTTAAATGTATTCCAAGATGAACTTTCTCCATTCTTCAGTGTCTTGTGATCCTTCAGAAATCATTCTGATATGCAGATTTGGAATTTTAAAAGTATAAGAAATCTTTTGTAACATTTTAATGTTTTTACCCACTTTTGGTTAAATTGATGTGTTCCTGCTGAATAATATTTCCTATAATAGTGCATTTCTGCATATACATTTATTTATTTATTTTTGAATCCACCTTAGAACCCATGTTGGTCGTTATTTCGTTTTGACACCCGTTACATACTGTATCTCAACCAAATGAAAACTTATTTAACAGGGTAACGCAACTGTTTCTTCCATGTTTCAGATCGAGCGCGGTGATCCCGATGGATCAAACCGCATCACGATGGTGAATGGACTGTCCCATCCGTGGGGTGTGGCCGTATACGACTCCTTCCTGTACTTCACAGATCGAGACTTTGAGGTGATTGAACGCGTCGACAAAGCCACAGGACTCAACCGGGTCGTGATGCGGGATAACGTGGCCGGTCTCAGAGTACTCAAAGTGCACTACAGAGACTGTGAGTATAATGAATACTTAAAACAAATACATGTAGCAAAATGGCTCTTATAATCTCCACACTGTGATGCACTTCTTAAAAATAGCTCCTCCCACACAAAGTGCACAGAATATTCATAACTGATTTCAGTGGAGTTTGGTACTCTAGTAAGCAAAGCAAGTGATGACAAGTTAAAAATATACAATACCCTGTTAAAAAAAACAGCTTATGCTGGTTAGGTATGTTTTGAAGCATGGTAGCTGGTTTAAGATGGTCATGTGCTGGTCCTGAACTGGTCCTGCTCAGGACCAGCTTATAACCAGCTTAAACCCACTCATGACCAACTTAAACAAGCTCAAACCCGCTGTACCTAAACAACATATGCTTGTTTTTTTCAGCAGGGATATGATAACAAACAACAGTTAAATTTGTATTAATTAAAATAAGCTGCTATTGAATTTAAAAAGATAATAAAAAATAAGAAATATATAAAAGACGGTGTGATCATCTTGCTAATGTCTAATAAACAAACAACTACACGTCAGACACAAATGTTGGGTAAAATAGTCAATTTTAATTTAATTTAGATTTAATTTAATGTAGTTTACTGGCTTGATTTTTTGCATACAATATTTTCAAATCATACAGAAAACAAGCAATAACAAGCCAAAAAAATACTATATGACAGTAACGAACAACATTTTACATTTTTTTATTATTAAAATAAGCTGCAAATTAATTAAATGAAAAATCATTTTTATTTTATTTAAAATCAAAATCAAATTTAAAAATCAACATATATTTGTATATATACATATATATGTGACCCTGGACCACAAAAGAAGAAAAATATGTTGGATAAAATAATCACACTTTTTATTTGCATTGATCTCAATTCTGAAGAAAAAGTACTGTAACATGTACATGAATGTTCTTCATTTATATCGATCAAGGTAGCTAAATTGCTGCCTGTGAAGGAATCTATCAGTGCCATTTTTTAAAACATTAAAATTTTTTGATTCATTCTGCGGCTGACATAGGGTGGTCTTTTTTTGGAAGTCATCGTAATCTTGATGGCCGTGTAGCAATTACCAGAGAGCGATGAATGACTTTCAATAGGATATCAGTTTACCAATTAGTTCCCCTCTGCCTCAGGGGGACATTCAGCTTTATGTGGAGAAGAATCAGTGTCCCTTTGTTCGCTGTTCAGTGCACATGTTCATTCTCCAGGGCTGTGAACGCCGTCTATTGTATGAGTGCTTCCAGTAAGATCTGGAAGTGCTAGCAAAGCAGAGTCCCAATATATCAGTACTGCTACACACTGATATGCACCAGGAATGTGTATACATTACCAGAATAGATAGATATGAGTCAGTATCCTGTACTTTTAAATATCCGTCTCTCGTTCTCATTATCTGCTGTTTGTCTTTCTGCCTGTCTCCCCATAGCCTCGGCAGGCTCGTCTAACGGCTGCAGTAATAACATGGGGACGTGTCAGCAGTTGTGTCTGCCTCGTCCCGGTGGCCTGTTCAGCTGCGCCTGTGCGACGGGGTTCAAACTCAGTGCTGATAACAGAACCTGCTCTCCGTACCAATCCTACGTGGTGATCTCGATGCTCACTGCCATCAAGGGCTTCAGTCTGGAGGGAGCGGATCACTCCGAGTCTATGGTGCCTGTGGCAGGCAGAGGTGGGTGGTACAGAGAAAAACACTTTTATATTAAACATTATAATATATTTAATTAAGAAAATATATGAATTATTATACATTTGTGTATAAAAATTTAAAATGTAGTTTTAATTTTATATTTATTTATTCAAATGGATATTTATTTATTTATATCTATATTATTTCCCAATTGTTTTTTATATTTTATATTATTTTATTGTCTTTACATGATATTTATTTCGTAATAAAGAGAATAAAAATTCTTTATCACATATTTTTATTTTTTTAAATATATTTGTTCTAAATGCTATGTATATGCTATATAGATTCAAAATGTTTGAATAATTGATAAATTAAAATACAGTAAAAAAATTGATCGTAAAAAAATCTAAATTCATATTGCCTATACGTAAACACAAGGTTGAATGATACTATTTTAACATGAGAAATGGCACACAAAGATATTTATTTTAGTTTTAAATGAGTCTATTTATGAGCAAAATATAAATAATTTCTTCTATTATTTTTATTCATTTTGGATTATAAATAATACAAAGTTTTCATAAAGTGTTATATTTTTACATTCTTATTATTTTTTAATTAAAAATTATATATATATATATATATATATATATATACACACACACACACACATACACACAATTTAATAATAGATTATACATATACACATATAAGTTCATTGAAGTGGACTGTTAGAACTGACTCATTTACCAACTATAATGTCAATTTTGCTACTGATATTTAGTCAGAGACACTATTAAACTTTAAAGCCAAATAAAAAACACTGTTATTCACAATGTTGTTTTATTGTACATTGCCAGCATAATTTTGCAATGACCCTGGACCACAAAACCAGTCATAAAGGTCAGTATTTTGGACAATGGGACAATATTTGGCCGAGATACAACTATTTGAAAATCTTGAATCTGAGGGTGCAAAAAAATCTAAATATTGAGAAAATCACCTTTGAAGTTGTCCAAATTCAAATTACTAATCAAAATTTAAGTTTTAGTATATTTATGGTAGGAAATTTACAAAAATATCTTCATGGAACATGATCTTTACTTAATATCCTAATGATTTTTGGCATAAAAGAATAATCTATAATTTTGAGCCTTACAGTGTATTGGTGCTACAAATATACCTGTGCCACTTATGACTGGTTTTGTGCTCCAGGGTCACATATATGAATAATGTGTGTGATTATACATGCTTAGTACAATTTAAAAACTTTGTGTGTGTGTGTGTGTTTCTGTGTGTGTCCTGTAGGCCGCAATGCTCTTCATGTGGACGTGCACATGTCTTCTGGATTCATTTACTGGTGTGACTTTAGCAGCACCGTGGCGTCTCAGAATGGAATCCGCAGGATCAAACCGGACGGATCTGGATTCCGCAGCATTGTCACCTCTGGAATCGGACGTAATGGCATACGGGGCATCGCTGTCGACTGGGCCGCAGGTGAGGGCTTGTGTGAAATCAGCTTTGGTAACTTGTTTGACTCTGGTAAAAATAAGTACAGTTGTGACATTCTGAATGAAACTAATTTGACACTTTATAAAGCATGAAGTGCTTCTAAAGGAATTGGAAGACTAATGCCAAGTACTTCAGATACACTGGACTCATGAAGTGTTAAGTGAGGAATACTCTAGAGCAGCTTTAGAGGTCAGAATGGTGACAGCTTTACCATAGGGACATTAACATTAACTCACATCAGTATAAGCACAAACAAGTGGCATTGATTAAAGATTAACATATGACAAAAAAGAGGTTCTGATGGTTTAGGCCAATGGCTTGTTAAACATTCACTTTTGACCTGAATATGTGAATAAGCAACCCAAAGTTGTAATTGACATTGACCTAATCTAACATTACAGGTGTTTTATTCTCAATATATATACACTACCATTCAAAAGTCTCCTTAGCTCAATGGAACTGTATTAATTTGATCAAAATGTTTTCTATTTGAATTTATATCAAAATGTAATTTATTTCTGTGATGCAAAGCTGAATTTTCAGCATCATTACTCCAGTATTCAGTGTCACATGATCCTACAGAAACCATTCTTTTATGCTGATTTGCTGCTCAAGAAACATCTCTCATAATCAATGTTGAAAACAGCTGTGCTGCTTAAAATATTTGTGGAAACCATGATATATTTTTTTACCAGGATTCTTTGATGAACAGAATGTTTAAAAGTATTTATATGAAAAATTAATATTTTAAAATCATTATAATGTCTGTACTGGCCAATTATGATGAATGTAATGCACCATTATGGCATAGAACTATACATTTATTCCAAAACACAAACAAACATAACATTTTTATGATTCTTTGGTGGATAGAAAGTTCAAAAGAACAGTATTTATTAAATAATTATAAATGTCTTTACTGCCCAATTTTGATGGACTTAATGCATTATTACTGCATAAAATTACCAATTTCTTTATATATATATATACTGTGTATGACCACAGAATGTTGCAATGGACCAATCAGAATGAAGTATTCCATAGTGATTTATGTCATTTATTTATTTGTTTATATACAGTATATACAATGCATTCTACTCAACTATGGCTAAAAATGGGCCATATGTTGTGCAACATGTTTTGTTGCGCATAAAACCATTCATAATGGACTAACTTGACATGCCATTTTTAAAACGCAGCTCTGATGCACTCACTTTCACTAATGGTACAAGAGCCTGAAAAAGCATAGATATCCATCTAGTGCATGTGTACATCAACAAACAAAGTGTTCGGTCCTTAATCTTTCAAAGCAACATTAAACGTCAGGGTTTCTCACAGTTTCTCTGGTGTTTCTTGTCTTTTGTCTTTCCACAGGAAACCTCTATTTCACCAATGCCTTCTTGACCGAGACGTACATTGAAGTGATTCGACTCAATACCACGTTCCGTCGTGTCCTTCTAAAGACCCAAGTAGACATGCCTCGTCATATTGTGGTGGACCCCATGAACAGATACCTCTTCTGGGCCGACTACGGACAGACACCCAAAATCGAGCGAGCTTTTCTAGACGGTTCCAACCGGACTGTTTTGGTTTCCTCAGGCATCGTCACCCCCAGAGGCCTGGCTTTGGACCACCGAGACGGATACATCTACTGGGTGGACGATTCCCTGGACATGATCGCACGAGTCCGGCCTGATGGGGGTGAGACGGAGGTCGTACGGTACGGGAGTCGCTATCCGACACCGTACGGCGTCACCGTTTTCGAGGGGAATGTAATCTGGGTGGACAGAAACCTGAAGAAAGTTTTCCAAGCGAGCAAACAGCCAGGTGCGACCGACCAGCCGCTCGTGATCCGAGACAACATCAACATGCTGCGGGACGTCACCATCTTCGACCAGAGAATGCAGCCAAGTTCGGCCCACGAGCTCAATAACAACCCCTGCTTGGAGTCTAACGGTGGCTGCGCTCACTTCTGCTTCGCCATCCGAGGATCTCAGACAAGGAAGTGTTCCTGTGCCTTTGGGAATCTGGCTGCAGATAGCAGCAGTTGTGTGGTATCCCGGGATGACTACCTTATCTATACGACAGAAAGCACTGTACGGTCTCTGCGACTGGATCCAGAGGATCATTCGCTGCCCTTCCCCGTGGTTAACGTGCCCCGGACTTCGGTAGCCCTTGATTTCGACCGGTTGGACGGCAGGATCTATTTCACCCAGAGCTCGGGAGCGGGCCAGAGCAAGATTAGCTTCATTACTTTGGCTTCACCTGCCTCTCCTGCGACAGAGGTGGCCTCAGGTGAGCCGCTTATTTAAACTCCTAATGCACCCTGATACTGCATGCTTAGCTGGAAATGGAAAGTTCATTAAGGCAATCTTTGAATGTTGGCTTGACAAAGTATCTCGCATGACATATACAATGGTTAGTACGCAGACTTGCAGTTATTTAGGCCTTATGTAGTACTATGTAAGCAAACTTGTTCTTTTACTGTGAAATATAAAAAAAGGAAGATGCATGAGAGAAGTTATTTGTTTCTCAGGCAGAAAATTCTCATAATTGTTCATTTTGATTTGAGCAGATCAAATGTTTAGTTCTGGAGTTATTCAGGATCATGTCTACTGTCTGAGAGTCACAGTAAATTGTGTGCAGAAATATAATATAATATGATATGATATATGATATAATATAATATAATATAATATAATATAATATAATATAATATAATATAATATAATATAATATAATATAATATAATATAATATAATATAATATAATATAATATAATATAATATAATATAATATAATATAACCAAATGCAACCTGAAGATTGATCTGTAACATGCAATGTGATTTTTCTTTTGGTATTTTAAAGCAATATTATGTATTTGAAAAGATGGGCTGCATAAGTTTCTTTAGCAAGCACACAACTCTGCCTGAATGATGCACACAAAGATAAATACAGTATAACAACCAAATATAATTATAAAAATGGTCAAGAACCACATTAAATTAGAAAGTTTTTTTGATGACAGTTCTGTCATCAATTACTCAACCTCATGCTGTTCCAAACCTTTGCTCCTTGTGAAGTTGTATAACTATTTTTCTGAACATTTTCTTCTCTGTGGAGATCTGGGAGCTCCTGATGGCATTGCCTATGACTGGATCAACAAGAGGATCTATTACAGTGACTATATTAACCAGAGCATCAGCTCCATGGCAGTGGATGGGTCTCAGAGGACTGTTGTAGCACAGGTGCCCAGACCCAGAGCCATCATGCTGGATCCATGTAGAGGGTGAGTCTCTCATTCAGTTAGACTGTGGTTTAGATATAAAATGAGCCATTTTATCATCTAATTCAAATGCATTTCTCTGTATATGTGGTCAGGTATATGTACTGGACCGACTGGGGAACCAATGCAAAGATAGAGCGTGCAACTCTGGGAGGAAACTTCAGGACAGAGATCGTCAACACTAGTCTGGTTTGGCCAAATGGTCTGACACTGGACTATGATGAACAAAGGCTGTACTGGGCAGATGCCAGCTTGTAAGATCTCATCTTTTAGTTATATTCATAATATTTATAGTTCATTTAATTTAATAATATACCTTTAATAATAATAAAAAATGTAATAATTCAATTATTTGATAATTTATAATTATCATATGTATGTATATGTGTGTGTGAGTGTGTATATATATATACTGTATACTGTATATGCGTGTGTGTGTGTGTGTGTGTGTGTGTGTGTGTGTGTGCATATATATATATATATATATATATATATATAGTGTATATATATATATATATATATATATATATATATATATATATATATATATATATGTATATATATATATATATATATATATATATATATATATATATATATATGTTTCATCAATCATGGTAGCCATATTATGAAAAAAAAAAACTATTAGCGGCCTTATTAGTGTAACCATAAACATTTATCAATATATAGTCCATGAGATAATAAAGCCTCTCCACCCGATTGTGACTTCCAGAATCTCACATCTATATCGGTCGAATGTGTCTCTTGAAGAAAGAAACAATTAACTTTTACTTGCTTCTTGCAAAAAAGAAAAAAATGCCTTATGTTTAACATTACACCTAATACCTTTATAAATACATTTAAAGATAACAGAGAAAAAAACATAACCTTAGATTAAAGTTTCAGATATATTTTCAGATATTGTTCATTTTATAGAGGCGTATTATATAGTATCATACATTTAATCAATGGCGGCTCCTGCCAATTCTCTCAGGGGGGCAAATGTTTGCATGATTAATGAGTATAGGTCACCCATTCAATTAATAAATTAACAGCTAGTTAAAGATGTAAAGTACTGTACTACTATAGTATTAATTAAAAATAAACTGACATTAGGAATCAATCTCTTGTTCTCCTTATGTTTCTATATGCGTGTTACCAATTCAGCAGCAAATGAAGACTGACGCCAGGATGTGGTTTTTCCAAAAAAAACGTTTTACTTTGATTTTAAGTTTAATAAGAAATAATTGAAGTCACATAAATCACTGTTTACACAACTGACTTATATTACACTGCTCACTTATATCACATTCTTCACTTACATTACACTGCTTACTTAAATTACTCACTTATATTACATTGCTCCCTACTATCCATATGCATCTTTGCTCTTTCGTGTTTTTTCACCTTCTCCGAGAGATGATGCATGTCGGTGACACCTGTAGTTGTCCATGCGATGTCCAAAACGTTTTCGCGATGGAACAAAATGCAGCAGTAAATTAGCAGAATAAAGCGCCAGCTACTTCGCAGCATGCTAGCCTTTTTCTCCACTCATACCAAGTCCTCAAAAATCCTCGTTTATACGACTTCTCGCCCGTTGTAGATACTTGTTTGATGTTTAAATGTGGTCTTGGTGGTCCTAATTCTTTAGTTGCCAATTTATCCTTATTGCTACGATGAATGAATGGTATTTCTTTCAATGACACGATAGAATTAATCTGCGCCGATCGCCGTGATGTCGATCAAGTTCAGCTGACAACTGAATTTGAGTTGGCAAAGGCATAGCTGTCCCCGTCTCTCTGTTTTTTTTTTCACATTTGATAAAGATATTAAAGTAGTTTTTCATTTTTTCTTGTTGTTAAAATTCAAAATAGTTTTTAAATATTATTGGATGTCACTGTTCCCACCAGTCGTTGCACAAGTTAAGGTTACGCACGATGACGAAAGCACGTCAGGGCTAGCCCTCCCGGAACTCATTGAGATTGCATTGCAGTGCCTGCAGATCGAAAAAAAATGATCTTTGTATGGAAGTCTATGAGAGCACTCGGGGGAATTCTCAGTTTGACAGAAATTGCCCAAAAAGGGGCGGTACTACACAAAACGCGACTCGACAATGATTAGACTATTTAGAGGCAGAACAAACAGTCTAGAATAGTGAACGCTATCGTAACACTGTGGTTGAATGCAAAAGAAAAAAAAATCCCTCCCTTTCGCACTTTGGTGGTGTATTGCCCATTCGCCCTAATGGAGAAACCAACACTGCATTTAAGACCGATATAACCTTAAGAACTCAGTTATTGGCCCTATGGCCTACGATGACAACCATTCTAATATATATATATATATATATATATATATATATATATATATAATTTTTTTTTTTTTTTTTTTTTTTTTTTTTACGTTGTATATAGAATGCTGAAATACCTAGATCCACAGTCTTGATTCAAATATTTATGTGCCTTAGATTTCAAAACTCACCTCGCCAAAAAACAAAAAAAGAATTCAAAAAGATTAAAGGTTGATGCGCAGGGAGTTCTTGTCAAGAACAGAACCATACACAATCCAAACTGTATGCTAATTGTCAATCATCTTTGACAATAGTGGTCCTGACAGAACTAGTCTCTCTTCTAGCTATGCTAGTGAGCCACACCAGTTCATTTGTGTGTTTATAATAGTGTGTGTGTATGTTTTGTTGACTACTCTTGAGGTGTCACCCTTCCTTGGTGTCTGTGTTTTTACTGCATTGTGGCTAAATTATTTATTTTACTCCACGCATTTGTGAAAACATGCTTTGTGTTACAGTCACACTAGTTCATAACTGTGTGTGTGTGTATATATATATATATATATATATATATATATATATATATATATATATATATATATATATGTATGAAGAGTTCAGATGCAAAAGCCATCTGAAATTTTCATCTAAAATTTGGATTTTTATCAAGCTCCTATGCTTAGGTTGAGTCATTTTACTTTAATGACAATGTGCAGGTCCTTTTCCAGGCTATTAAAGTGAAATAAATATAGAAGCCTGATAAAAATCCCAATTTTAGATGAAAATTTCAGATGGCATTTAGAGGCTTTTGCATCTGAACTCTTCATATATATATATATAAGTGTGTGTAATATTTTGCAAATATAGCTAAAATATATATGTATATATAATTTATGCTTAATAAATGTTAAATATTTGCGCTACATAATGATAAGTGAAGGTTTACTGTTCTCTCTATGCAGACAGAAGATTGAGAGATGCTCACTCACCGGTGCTAACCGTGAGGTCATTGTAAGCACCGCCATCTACCCGTTTGCAATGACAGTGTATGGTCAGCATATCTATTGGACGGACTGGAACACACGCAGCATCTACCGTGCAAACAAGCACGACGGCTCCGACCAGAGAGTGATGCTACAGAACCTTCCATCGCGGCCCATGGACATCCACGTGCTCTCCAACAGCAAACAGCAGCAGTGCAGCAGTCCCTGCGAACAATTCAATGGTGGATGCAGCCATATTTGCGCTCCAGGTTGGTTAATATTTCCAAACAATACGCTTTTTCTATACTACTTAAGGTTTTTACAGCCAGTATCCTCCAAAACCAAAGCTCTATTCCCAAACCTATTGAGCTGCATTGCTATATGCTGAAAGGATTTCTCATTAGTAACTAATTTGGAGCACTGTAGACAGCAACCCAATGAATCATGCAAATACTGTACATTACAGCACTACGTCAAAGGGGTTATATGGTGCATATATAAGATCAGTAAAGTTGCAAAGACTAAAGTCTCAAACCCTAAGCGGTATTCTTTATAAAATATCTATGTATATAATACTATATATGTATATAAGACTTGTCCACGCCAATGTTACGCAAAGAAAGAAGGTGTAACTTCTTTCGCGGTGTGTTTCTAAATATGTGACCCTGGAGCACAAAAGCAGTCTTAAGTTGCTGGAGTATATTTGTAGCAATAACCAACAATACATTGTAAGGGTCAAAATTATAGATTTTTCTTTAAAAATCAAAATGTATTAGGATATTAAGTAAATATCATGTTTCACGAAAATATTTATACTTTAAATATATTAAAACATATTTTTTTATAGAAATATGCATTGCTAAGAATTCATTTGGACAACTTTAAAGGTGATTTTCTCAATATTTAGATTTGTTTGCACCCCCAGATTCCAGATTTTCAAATAGTTATATCTTGGACAAATATTGTCCGATCCTAACAAACCCTACATCAATGGAAAGTTTATTTATTCAGCTTTCTTGTGATATATTAAAATTGAGCCTTATGACTAGTTTTGTGGTCCAGGTCACATATGGTAAGGGGCGTAACATTTCCATCACACGCTTGAGGTATTCAGCCAATCACAACATACTGGATAGATGGCCAATCAGAGCACACCTCACTTTTCAGAGCAATGAGCTTTGTAAAAAATCAACACGTTTCAGAAAGGCGGGGCTTAGAGGCACAACAAATAATATACGGTGTGTGGAAAATGAGTTCCTTTTCAGGAACTCGAGCTGCGTCAAGCGCTTTGGGGAACGTCCCTGACGAGACCGACTCTGAATATCGTGTGCAATCTTTCCAATGGAAGGGCGTGACGTCACGGGCGGGGTGACGTAGCGACCAGGAAGCTATAAAGGCACTGTCATGTACGTTGATACAAGGAACGAGGAGAGATCCAAGTGCAGGTTTGAGTTTTTATTGAAGGGCAAATCCGAAGGGGTAAACAGTCCAGGCAGGGTCAAAACCAGGAAATCCAATAACATGAACACAAAACAAGAACACACGGAAAGAGCAGACTATGAACTGTATCTCACATAAGACAAGGACTCCGTGACAAAGACTCAGACAGACCAGGTATAAATACACAAACGGATAATGGGGAAACAGGAGACAGGTGGGGAACAATCAATTAACTAAACAAGGAGGAAGGTGACCAAATAAGGAGACAGGAAGTGATAATATGATAAACACCGTGGGAACTGAGGACACCTAGTGGAAACCCAGGGAACACAACCCAGACACTGTGACAGTACCCCCCCCCCCTCTACGGAGCTGCTCCCAGACGCTCCAAGACAGACACAAAACAGAGACCAGGAGGGAGGTGGACAGGTGGAGGCTCATGGGGTGGGACGGAGGGCCAGACTAACAGAGGGGAACAGGGACAGAAGTGAACACATAAAACAAAAAACAAAACCAACAACATGAAGCCCCCCAGGGCGGAGCGGAAGACCACCACAACCGTGTAGTCAACGCCAGAGTCCTCCAGGGCGGAGCGGAAGACCACCACAACCGTGTAGTCAGAGCGAGAGCCCCCAGGGTGGAGCAGAAGACCACCACGTCCTCGTGGTCGATGCCAGAGTCCCCCAGGGTGGAGCAGATGACCACCACCCCCCTGTGGTCGATGCCGGAGTCCAACAGGGCCGAGCAGCAGACCACCCAGTGACTTGACTCTGAAAGTTCAACGGTGACCCGCCTTGTCTCTGGAAGGTCCCCGGTGACTAGCCCTGACTCTGGAAGGTCATCGGTGACTGGCCCTGACTCTGGAGGGTCCACAAACACCTGACTTGACTCTGGAGGGTCCACAAACACCTGACTCGACTCTGGAGAGTCCACTGGGACCTGACTCGACTCTGGAGAGTCCACTGGGACCTGACTCGACTCTGGAGGGTCCACTGGGACCTGACTCGACTCTGGAGGGTCAACTGGGACCTCACTCGACTCTGGAAGGTCAACTGGGACCTGACTCGACTCTGGAGGGTCAACTGGCACCTGACTCGACTCTGGAGGGTCAACTGGCACCTGACTCGACTCTGGAGGGTCAAATGGAACCTGACTCGACTCTGGAGGGTCAACTGGAACCTGACTCGACTCTGGAAGGTCCACAGGAACTAGCCCTGACTCTAGATGGTCGACGGTGACTAACCCTGACTCAGGAGGGTCCATGAACACCTGACTCGACTCTGGAGGGTCAACCGGGAACTGACTCAACTGTGGAAAGTCAATGGGCACCTGACTTGACTTTGGACTGCCTGTGGAGACGTGAGACGCCTCTGCTTCGGACACCGCCTCTGGAACGGCCTCGGGCACTGCCTCGGTAACAGCCTCGGGAGCGGTCTCGGGCACCGCCTCGGCCTCCGGAACAGCATCGGGCACCGCCTCGGCCTCCGGAACAACATCGGTCACCGCCTCGGCCTCCGGAACAGCATCGGGCACCGCCTCGGCCTCCGGAACAGCATCGGGCACCGCCTCGGCATCGACCACCACCTCTGCCTCCGGAACGGCATCGGGCACCGCCTCGGGTATGGCTTTGGGCACCGCCTCGGCCTCCGGAACAGCCTCGGGCACCGCCTCGGCCTTCGGAACAACATCGACCACCGTCTCGGCATCAGGCACCGCCTCGGCCTCCGGAACAGCATCGGGCACCGCCTCGGCCTCCGGAACGGCAGCGGCCCGCTCGGGAACGTCCTCCTGGATGGCAGCGGTCCGCTCGGGAACTCTATGATGGCGAGTAGGTGGCACCTTGTCTGGAAACTCAGGCGTTGAGTCGGCCATCTTGTGCTGTGGCTCTAAGCTGGTGGCCATCTTGTGCTGTGGTCCACGGCCAAGAAGTCATGACGCATTTCGGTCACGACTACAGAGGGCGGCCCCTACTGGGGTAGAGCGGTGTCCACCTCATTACACGGAGCCCATCTCACCTCAGTGCCCTCAGGAGGTGGGTCTGCCAACCCTGCCAGAGTTTCAGGGTGCAGCGGCTTCCAGCGAGCACTGCTCTCAGTTATTTCCGCCTGTGAGCATAGCGGAGCTGAGATGCTTGCCGCCCCTTCGGGGGCCTCTTACACCAGAGGTCAGTCTCGAGAGACTGATTCCCTTAGTACATTAGTTAGCAGCGTGGAAACTACTGCCAAATGTATCTCAATGGGTCCTGCACACAGTAGAAAGAGGCTATGGCATTCAGTTCTGACTCTGGAGGGTCCACAAACACCTGACTTGACTCTGGAGGGTCCACAAACACCTCACTCGACTCTGGAGAGTCCACTGGGACCTGACTCGACTCTGGAGAGTCCACTGGGACCTGACTCGACTCTGGAGGGTCCACTGGGACCTGACTCGACTCTGGAGGGTCAACTGGGACCTCACTCGACTCTGGAAGGTCAACTGGGACCTGACTCGACTCTGGAGGGTCAACTGGAACCTGACTCGACTCTGGAGGGTCAACTGGCACCTGACTCGACTCTGGAGGGTCAACTGGCACCTGACTCGACTCTGGAGGGTCAACTGGAACCTGACTCGACTCTGGAGGGTCAACTGGAACCTGACTCGACTCTGAAAGGTCCACAGGAACTAGCCCTGACTCTAGATGGTCGACGGTGACTAACCCTGATTTAGGAGGGTCCATGAACACCTGACTCGACTCTGGAGGGTCAAGCGGGAACTGACTCAACTCTGGAAAGTCAATGGGCACCTGACTTGACTTTGGACTGCCTGTGGAGACGTGAGACGCCTCTGCTTTGGACACCGCCTCTGGAACGGCCTCGGGCACTGCCTCGGTAACAGCCTCGGGAGCGGTCTTGGGCACCGCCTCGGCCTCCGGAACAGCATCGGGCACCGCCTCGGCCTCGGGAACAGCATCGGTCACCGCCTCGGCCTCCGGAACCGCATCGGGCACCGCCTCGGCATCGACCACCACCTCGGCCTCCGGAACGGCATCGGGCACCGCCTCGGGTATGGCTTTGGGCACCGCCTCGGCCTCCGGAACAACATCGACCACCGTCTCGGCATCAGGCACCGCCTCGGCCTCCGGAACAGCATCGGGCACCGCCTCGGCCTCCGGAACGGCAGTGGCCCGCTCGGGAACGTCCTCCTGGATGGCAGCGGTCCGCTCGGGAACTCTATGATGGCGAGTAGGTGGCACCTTGTCTGGAAACTCAGGCGTTGAGTCGGCCATCTTGTGCTGTGGCTCTAAGCTGGTGGCCATCTTGTGCTGTGGTCCACGGCCAAGAAGTCATGACGCATTTCGGTCACGACTACAGAGGGCGGCCCCTACTGGGGTAGAGCGGTGTCCACCTCATTACACGGAGCCCGTCTCACCTCAGTGCCCTCAGGAGGTGGGTCTGCCAACCCTGCCAGAGTTTCAGGGTGCAGCGGCTTCCAGCGAGCACTGCTCTCAGTTATTTCCGCCCGTGAGCATAGCGGAGCTGAGATGCTTGCCGCCCCTTCGGGGGCCTCTTACACCAGAGGTCAGTCTCGAGAGACTGATTCCCTTAGTACATTAGTTAGCAGCGTGGAAACTACTGCCAAATGTATCTCAATGGGTCCTGCACACAGTAGAAAGAGGCTATGGCAGTTTGGCCATCCACCGCCGATATTCAACGGGGTTACACCGACAATAGTTGGCCCCCGGCAGGCTCTGGTTATGGAACAAGAAGTGAATACCCTATTAAGGAAGGAGGCCGTCGAGGTGGTCCCTCCTCTAGACAGGGAGTCCGGGTTTATAGCCGGTATTTCATAGTTCCAAAGAAGGATGGGGGGTTGTGTCCGATCTTAGACTTACGTCATATAAACCTATCAGTAATGTCACTGAAGTTCAACATGCTCACTGTCAAACAGGTTGTAGCTCAAATCAGATCCGAGGACTGGTTTGTCACAATAGATCTCAAAGACGTATACATCCATATCCATCCTTCCACAACACAGGAAGTTTCTGAGGTTCGCTTTCGGGGGCAAAGCCCACCAATATCGAGTACTTCCCTTCGGCCTTGCACTCTCACCCCGCACGTTCACGATATGTGTAGATGCGGCTCTGGTATCCCTCCATATGCAGGGCATCCGCATTCTGAACTATATTGACGATTGGTTGATTTTAGCTCAATCAGAGTAAATGGCGGTTCAACATCGAGATGTCGTTCTCGCACATATGGGGGAGCTGGGTTTGAAACTAAATGCCAAGAAGAGTGTACTTTCTCCAGTTCAGAGAACCACCTATCTAGGCGTAGTGTGGGATTCGACCACGATGCAGTCGATCCTCACATCAGTCGAGAGAGTCAAAGAAGGCCAGTCACTCACTGTCAAACAGTTTCAGAGACTGTTAGGGCTTATGGCAGCTGTGTCCAACGTGATACCTTTTGGCCTCCTGTACATGAGACCCCTACAGTGGTGGCTCAAGACCAAGGGATTTTCCCCGAGGGAGAATCCATTACGTACTATCAAGGTCACGTGGCGATGCCTTCGTGCCTTAGACATGTGGAAGAAACCTTGGTTCTTGAATCAGGGCCCGGTGCTGGGAGCTCTTGGTCGCCGTGTAACGCTAGTTGGGGTGCGGCCATGAGTGGCCACCCTGCCCGCGGTCTGTGGAGTGTTCGCCATCTGACATGGCATACCAGTTGTCTAGAGATGCTAGCTGTGCATCGAGCATTGAAATATTTCCTCCCAGTACTGAGAGGTCACCATGTGTTGGTGTGCACCGACAACACATTGGCGATTTCTTATGTCAGGCACCAGAGAGATCTGCATTGGCGCCCCTTGTACAAGCTGGCACACCAGATCCTTCTGTGGTCCCAGGACAAACTCCTCTCATTCGGAGCAGTTTATATTCCTGGGAGATTGACTGTGGGAGCAGACATACTTTCGAGACAGGGGCCGAGGCCCAGGGGGCTTCACCCCGAGGTGGTGAATTAGATATGGAGAGTTTTTGGACCTCTTTGCGACTCAAGAGATATCGCAATGTCCCCTCTGTTTCTCTCTAGTTCATCCAGCTCCTCTGGGACTGGACGCTATGGTACAGACCAGGCTGAGGCTTCATCTGTACGCCTTTCCCCCTATTGCTCTGCTCCCGGGAGTTCTGGCGAGAGTACACCGGGACGGGGTCCGTCTTCTATTACTAGCCCCGTTCTGGTCGGGCCTGTTATGGCTCGCAGATCTGATCTCTCTCCTCGACGGCTCTCCATGGGAGATTCCGATCAGGACAGATCTACTCTCTCAGGCGCAGGGAAAAATAATTCACCCTCGCCCGGAGTTGTGGAAGTTCTGGGTGTGGCCCCTGAGGGGGCACAGTTCATAGCTTCCGGTCTCTCAACCGAGGTTGTTGAGACCCTCCTCCAATCCAGAGCTCCCTCTACGAGGAAACTGTACGCCCTGAGGTGGAAGCTCTTCACCTCATGGTACAGAGACCGCCAGCTTGACCCTGTTAACTGCCCAGTTGGTAGTACAGTTCTTGAGTTTCTCCAAGCTAGGCTCTCTGCGGGGTTAACTCACTCCACCTTAAAGGTGTACGTGGTGGCCATAGCTGCTTACACGTCCCTTTCAACGGTCAGTAAGTGGGTAGACACCCCCTAGTTACACGTTTCCTCCGTGGTGCACTGAGGCTGAGACCTCCAGTACGGTCCCGTATTCCCCCGTGGGACTTGGTTGTGGTGTTAGAGGCTCTCTGTAAAGCTCCATTCGAGCCAATTCAAGATATATCAGATAGACATCTGACCCTTAAGACTGCCCTGTTACTGGCTATTACTTCTCTAAAGAGAGTTGGAGATCTTCAGGCCCCCTCGGTGGCCCCTTCCTACTTAGACTTTGCCCCTGGTATGGCCAAAGCATTCTTATACCCTCGAGCGGGTTATGTTCCCAAAGTTCCCTCTGTTACTCCACAACCCATGGTACTGCAGGCCTTCTGCCCTCCTCCCTTTCGGGAGCCAGACCAGGATAAGCTAAACTGTATGTGTCCAGTTCAAGCGCTGGACGCAGACGTCCACAGAGCTGCCCTGTGGAGAAAATCTGACCAATTGCTTGTTTGCTACGGTCTTCCTAAAAAGGATTTTCCTGCCTCTAAGCAGACCCTTAGTCGTTGGATAGTCGAGGCTATCAAAGTATCCTATGAGTCCTCTGGTCTTCCCCTTCCTTTGGGAGCCAAGGCTTACTCCATTTGGGGTATGGCTGCCTCTAAGGCCTCTCTAGCAGGTGTGTCCCTCTTGGACATCTGCAACGCTGCGGGATGATCCACGCCCTCTACATTTGCCAGATTTTATGACCTTGATATGCGAGCCACTCCGGGCTCTTCTATTCTCTCGTCTTAGCTGTGCTCTTCGGATACACACTAGGCAGGGATTTGGAAGTCTGGCAGCGTGGGCACATCGTTCCCCAAAGCGCTTGACGCAGCTTGAGTTCCTGAAAAGGAATGTCTCAAGGTTACGAATGTAACCCTGTTTCCTTGAAGGAACGAGACGCTGTGTCGCAGAGCCATACTCCTGGCATCGCTGCCAGCGCTTGCTTCCCTACTCGAAGCTGAAGCCAGCTGCGTGGCAGGTGCCTTTATAGCTTCCTGGTCGCTACGTCACCCCGTCCGTGACGTCACGCCCTTCCATTGGAAAGATTGCACACGATATTCAGAGTCGGTCTCGTCAGGGACGTTCCCCAAAGCGCTTGACGCAGCGTCTCGTTCCTTCAAGGAACCAGGGTTACATTCGTAACCTTGAGACGTTTTTTAACCTTAAACTGCATAAAGTCAAGTCAAGTCGCCTTTATTTATATAGCGCTTTAAACAAAATAAATTGCGTCAAAGCAACTGAACAACATTCGTTAAGAAAACAGTGTGTCGATAATGCAAAAATTACATATATACAGATGGCATTACACCAAATTTACAAAATAATGTTATTTTTAGCATAATCAAATGACTCTTTTAAAAAGCATAATTGAAATAAATGAAGAACTCTGTTTTAATATACAACACTATTTCCTTCAGGTCCTCAGGGAGCAGAGTGTCAGTGTCCCTCTGAGGGCCGCTGGTATCTGGCCGACAACAAACACTGTATCCCTGACAATGGGACACGCTGTCAGTCGGGCCAGTTCACTTGCATGAATGGCCGCTGCATCCGTGCCCAGTGGAAATGTGACAACGATGATGACTGTGGGGACGGCAGTGATGAACTCGAGCGGGTCTGCGGTGAGATGCCTTGTTGCTTACTGTACATGTTCTTCAGAGGTCTTGTCCTAAATCAGATTAGAAGGCAGTTTTATGTAAACACAGGTTGTTGACTCAGAATATATGCCAGTGGCTTCATATATCGTTTACCAAACATGCACTCAGAGTCCAAACTGACATATTATGCACTTTCAAGGGTGAACTTAACATTGATACTTGTGCATGACTAAACTGCAAGCCTAATGTTAACAATTAAATATCTTGTGAGTGTCTCTGTTTGCTGATGGATGAATTTTCCTCTCCTGCACCATGGCGCAATCTTTCACTAACATGTTTCTTCTTGCTTTTTTATTGCTTGCACAATCTGTTCAAATCTTTTGCTCCAGGATCCAAGAGTCATTTCGTTTTTGGTGTGTATTCTTGCTTACCTCTCTTCATGTGTAGCTAAAAGCTCTGTTCCAAAATCTAGAGTGCAACCTGATTATACTGTCTTTGGGCCAAATCCTAAAGCAGTACTGCATTCATCCTTTCCAGAAGATAATGGCATAATGCATTATTTGTCAAGCTATAGTACCTAGTTAACAAACAAATATATTCTAACAATTTGTTTTTTGTTTTGTGTTTTAGTATCCGAATGTTAAGGGAACATTCTATTTTATAATATTGCAAACATTATAGGAATGTTATTTTTGAATGTTCTTTAATCGCTCTGAAACGCGTAGTAACATTTAAAAAACAGTGACCATCGAAATAAAACATTTTAAAAAAAAGTTCCATAAATTATGTATAAATTTTTTTTTTGCTAGCAATTTTAGATCATTGTTAAAGATCAGATAACTTTGAACAAACATTCTAATAATGTTACTGGAAGAATGTTTATTTTAGGGCTTCAAAACGATTAATCGTGATTAATGTTATCGAAATTAAAAGTTTGTTTACATACTATGTGTGTGTATTGTGTATATTTATTATGTATATAAATACACACACATGCATGTATGCATGCAAAAAGATTATTAAATTGTTAGCTTAACCTGCTAATAAAATATTCTGCTGAAATCAATTGTGAGCCATTTGACACCAAGGCAGCTTACTAGGACAGAGCCTTAGACTACATCAAATTTAATAACCATCCGTAAACACATACTAACCTCTTCCACAATGCACCTCTCTCTCTCTCTCTCTCTCGCATGCAGTCCCACAAGCAGCAGCATTCATTTCACTCTCAGGTAAACTGAAATAGAGAGATAGGTAGAAGAGGAAGGCGGTGAGCTCCAGTAGTTCCTGTTAGTTCGTTGAGCTCTTACTGCAAATGTCAAATTAATCTTTTTGTGTGTGTGTGTGTGCATTTTTTATGCATGGCAGCATTTCACACCTGCGAGCCCACTGTGTTCACATGTGGAAATGGCCGTTGTGTGCCATATCACTACCGCTGCGATCACTATAATGACTGTGGGGATAACAGTGACGAGACAGGCTGCATATTCCGCCCCTGTGACCCCAACACTGAGTTCACCTGCAATAACGGTCGCTGCATTGCACGGGAATACGTCTGCAACGGAATGAACAATTGCTACGACAATGGGACCTCTGATGAGCAGAACTGCGGTAAGTGCATTTGCATGGTTGCCAAAACAAGTTGCTAGGTTGTTTGTCAGCTACTGTATAAACAGCCTACAGCTTATGAGCATTTATATAATACAAAATAGTTGATATTAAGCGATCCATAATGGATCCTTGTTATAAAACACAGCTGAGAGGACATGTCAGCCAGAGCACACCAAATGCCAGACCACCAACATCTGCATCCCACGCTCGTACCTGTGTGATGGAGATAATGATTGTGGTGACAACAGTGATGAGAGCCCAACACATTGTGGTGAGTTATCCTGTCCCTCTGTCTTCCTCTGTCCTGTGGGAACATAGTTATAACATGTTCCTGGAAAAACATTCCAATTAACCAATCGGAACTGAGGGATAACTTTTCAGGAAATATCTGCTTTAGGCTTACGATCAGGGTTGGTGCTTCTACACCCTCGTTAATCAGCTATCATTTCACAATGATTTTAGGATTTCGTAGAAGTTATCGGTAGGGTTAGGTTAAGGGGTAGGGATTGAGTTTAGTGTATATTTTTGGACAGAAAAGATGTTGATCCTGGAACATGTCTTACTTTGCAATTACTTACATGTTTATAAATGCCCTGATATTTGTAACGCTTTCTGTCTTTTAGTTTGCCATGCAAATGTCATGTAAAATTGAAAACTTTATTATTATTGTACTAAATGCAATAATAATAATAAAAATGATAATAATTATTTATAATTAAGTAAGTTCTACTTTAGATTAACATAAACATAAACAAAACATAAATATTTCGGCTCAAGGTCTTCTTTAGTGTGCTCACTGGAAATTAAATTAAATTAAATTAAATTAAATTAAATTAAATTAAATTAAATTAAATTAAATTAAATTAAATTAAATTAAATTAAATTAAATTAAATTAAAACATAAAGGCAGAGGAAAAACATAACCAAATAAAATAAATGTAAGAATGACAAAATGTGTAATAATAATATTTTAATTGTTTTGATGTTTCTCCTTTAGTGTGGAGTTAGATAAGTAACTGTTTAATAATTTCCTGATGCTTTTTGAGCCAAAGTTGGTGCTCAACTTGCCCTTCCTGTAATATCAGTTAAATTAGTGACCGATGTATGCTGAGTTTGTTTGTGGTTCATCTCTTGTTTGTCTTGTGTTGTTTTGTCCTCAGCAACATCTACTTGTTCCCAGAACGAGTTTCGCTGCTCGAGCGGACGCTGTATTCCCGGACACTGGTACTGTGATGGCGGTACAGACTGCAGTGATGGTTCGGATGAGCCCGTTACCTGTAGTAAGTACCACATATAGCATATTAACAATAAATATATACCACTATATGTTATCTGGCGCTCATTCTGCATATGTGGCAGAAAGTTATTTTTAAATATACTGTAATACTAACACTGTAATATGAGGATGAAGCTGTGTTTATCAAGGGAAACCGTTGGCCATGTTTTTGGGTGGTGAGTTAATGATGGCTTACCATTGTACCCCCCCTCATTTTACGCTCCACTGGTGATGCATGCAGTCAGAAAGTGGAAAGATGAGGCAGACTGTGTGTATAAGAAACTGGTTCATTTGGCAGGAAAAGACTTCAGATGTAGTTATTCAGACCAGTATGTCTGTGATAAAATGCCCTAACAAAAGAACAAAGGTTTGAGAGCTTCTTTGTCAAGAAAGAGATTTAGCGGTTCTATTTGTGTATAGTGTGTATGTGTATATGTATATGTATATAAATCACTAAACAAATGAGTTTGATTCATGATGTTTAGATCCTTACATCAATAAGGTACAATAAGGTTTTTTGAATATATAATTTGATTAGAAATTAGGTAAAAACTATTATTTTGAAATATTATTACATTTTAAAATAACTGTTTTCTAGTTGAATATATAGTAAAATGTAATTTATTTCTGTGATTCAAAGCTGAATTTTCAGTATCATGTCTTCAGTGTCACATGATCCTTCAGGAAACATTCTAATATGATGATTCGATGCTCAGGATATATTTTATTATTATCAGTGTTGAAAACCGTTGTGCTGTTTCTCATTTTTGTAGAAACAGTGGTACATTGTTTTTTTTCAAGACTCTTTGTTAAATAGAAAGTTCAGAAGAACCGCAATGTGTTCTGTGTCTTTTGACCAATTTAATGCATCCTTTTTAAATTAAAGTATACATTTCTTTAAAAGAAAAATCTTCTAATGGTAGTGTGTTGGAGGCAGTGGTTGGTAGCGAAAATAGGTTTACATTTTAAATAAATTCACTACTTTACTTTGTATATTGTCATTTTCAGTATGTCCATTTATTTAGAAACACTAAATTGAAAATTTTTCAAACCGAATTTGGAATTTCAGACCAAAATGTTTCAAGCAGTTTTTCTTGTCAATATATTTTAATAAGTAATGTATAGTTTTTTTTTTTTTTAAACTAAACTAGTCTGATATACACATATGCTGTAGAAATGAATTATAGAAAAAAAGTTTTATAAACCACAACACAAGAAAGTCATAACAGAGCAGTAAAATAACATAACAATACAAGTGCAATAAGTTAATATGAGAAAGGTTTGCTCTTCTTAATGGCAGTCGAGGGGTAACTGAAGTGTGTTTATTACACACAATTTACATCTATTGTGTGTCACATTCCTCCAAAGTGACGTGCAGCAGAAAAGCCCTCTCTCTCACACACACACACACACACACACACTGGCCCTTCCTTTGACAGTCTCTGCCCCCTCCCCTCACACACACACACTGCCCCATCCTCTCGCTTTTGTCCCGTTAATCACAGCACCCCTCGGTGCCTTTTGTTCAAGCGGGACACTAGAGAGAGGAATGCTTATTCTCTCCCAGAATTCCTCTGGCAGTGGAATCCCAGCAGCAGCAGCTCAGCCACGTTTCTGGCTGCTCAGGATGGGATTTAATGGTTAAATGGATTACGTGGGCTGCATGTTCCCCAGTTTCCTCTGAGATCCGAGTGAGATATGGCCCTCAGGAAGGTGGCTCTTCTCACTGCCGTGTGTTTCATCCCTGCAGCCACCGTGGTGAGGACCTGCAACTCCGACCAGTTCCGCTGCGATGACGGGAGGTGCATCGCTTCGTCCTGGATCTGCGATGGAGACAACGACTGCGGGGACATGAGCGACGAGGACGAGAGACACAGCTGTGGTCAGTATTGCCTGGTCCAAGTCCAAATCACAGGTCTCATTTCACAATGTACTTTTGGTACAGCATGTTACTGAAATATTTGTCCCTTTAGATTCACCACCAAAAGTTTACGCACAGAACAGCTGCAAAAGTGCATATACTGTAATATAGGAAGTGATAGATTTGGCTTTTTATGCCTGATACAGATTTACTTTATTGAAGTTTCCAAAAAACAATATGCAGAAAAATATGGCAATTTATTAATCACAATTTTGGTTTATAATTTTATTTTATTTTATTTTTGATTTATTAATCCTCACCACATTTCCAAATGCACCCATTTTTTAACTTCTGATTTTCTCATACTAATAACTTCATAACCGTTGAACTACAATAGAAACTTAATATGTAATGTAAATAATTACTATTATTGTTGTTATTATTATTATATTTGCATGTATTGTTTTCATTGTAATAATTTTTTATTTTCATTGTTTTTTTGAATGGACCCCAGAGCACCTTTTCAGACACAAAACAAACTGCAGTATGCATTTCAGTATGTTATTGTGTGCATTGCCATTTATTTATTCATTCATGCATTCATTGATTCACACATTCATTTATATACTGTATTAATTTTTAGGTTTTATTTTTAATTCTGTTTTTTTGTCTTGCTTTGCCATTTATTTACATAATTATTTATTCATTCATTATTTATTCAGATATTACTGTTTAGTTTTTAGTTATTTGCAGTTAGTAATTTTAGTGCTTGAACTTCAATTTATTTCAGTTATTTGTGAATGCAACATTTGTAATTTTCATTAAATTTTTCATCCAGTATTTTATTTGATTTCAGACTGATTTCTGCTAACAAAAATATATTAATAGTTTAAGTTTCACAGTAATAACTCTATTCTGACGTCTACTGGACTTTGGCCTTAACCAAATGGTCTAGTGGGAAAGTGCTTACACAACTTCATTGTTTCATCCTTTGGTTATATTTAGTCTTCTTGTATCATCTGTCTTCTCTCGTCCTTCCTCTCCTCTCCTTTAGTCCATCAGTGAGGTAGTTTTGGTGGCTGGGTGTGGGACATCAGTGTAAAGAGTCTGCATTCCTAATTTCTCCGTCCTCACTCACTGCTTTGTGGATGTGTTTAGCTGACTGCTCTCAGACTCTCGCTGTGCTCTCCAGAGGTTGCTCTTCCATAGCTGATCAGTAACTTCATGGAGAACTCAATTGAGCTATCAAATTTGTCTAAAAAATGTCCATAAGACAAATAAAAACAGACACAAATGAGATAACTGTTGACATACACTTGGAGTATAGAGCTGTAAGCAGAATGTGGATAGCATAGTTTAGATAATGTGAAAGAATTTGATGAAAAGTTTGAGTTCATATTTAGGTTTGGGTTTTGTTGTCACTAAACCTTGATGTTAACAATTTGTTAGACTACATAAAAATGCATAGTCTACACAAATAATTGGTAAAGTAGTCCATTTGTATTTAGTCTGTGCTTATTTTTACTTTTTTACTTTTCATTGTTAAAAAAAATATTGGTAACACTTTCTATGAAGCCCGTATTTATAATACATTATAAGGGTATTCTTAAGACATTATAATGAATGCGTAATGCATATTTAAAAAAAAAAAAAAACTTATAATACGTTATATCAACTCATGAATAATCATAACAATTACAGTACATCATAATACTTACGTTTTTGTGGTTAAGAGGTCGAAGTCAGATCAGACCCAGAAGAATTAAGCTTTGATAAAACATTCTTGTTGATTTTTGTTACATTTTTATAGAATTTTAATGTTTGGTGTAACAAAATGCTTAAATTGACTGAATAAAAACTGACACTTCAAATCAGCATTTCAACACCCCACCCCCCAAAAAATCTAAAACTTTACAAAAAGTTGTCTGACAAAGTCTAAATATATATCTAAATCTAAAACTTAATAAAAATAAGTATTTACATCTAAAATCAACTAGAGAATTTATAGGCCTTTTATATAGAGCTACAGTATACAGCAGTCTAGTGGCTAAACCATGGAATTGCAGATGTTTTTCTTATTTTACTCCCACCAGATGGCACTAATCTGGCTTCAAAAATCTGATTTTAAAGGCATTATTTCTAATTTAGCATGAAATACTGGCTTAATTGAAAAGTAATATAAAAATACTTAAAAATCTATATTTCATTAAAAATTAATAATTATTGCATAAATATTCATTAGAACAACTTTGGAAGTTTGAAGTCTATGATGCCTTAAAGAGCTGTCCAGGTAGGGGGCTTACAGGGTTTTGCAACAGAACCATAATGGAATTCACAGTCACACAGTTTGTGCACAAATTTATTATGCTGGGTTGAACATAAATGTTGTGCCAAAAATTATCATTTTTAAATTCGATGTTCTTGTTTTGTCTCACACACACAGCGAACCGTACCTGTTTTCCTCAGGAGTTCACCTGTGTAAATAACAGGCCTCCTCAGAGGAAGTGTATCCCGCGGGACTGGGTGTGTGATGGAGACGCAGATTGTTCAGACGCATACGATGAGCACCAGAACTGCACTCGCAGATCCTGCTCTGCCAACGAATTCACCTGCAACAACGGCCTCTGCATCCGCAACTCCTACAGGTTACAATTATATATAGAGCTAAAAATTATAAAGAGAATATAAAATATAAAAGAATATAGAATATAAAAGAATATAAAAATATAGAGAGCTATAAAAAATAGCTAAAAAGCTATTTTTTATATTTTTTTAATCATAATAATATGCAAAGACTTAAACATTGTGAAATATTTTTATTAATTTTTATTAATTATTAATAACATTAATAAGTGTAACGACTGGGTGAAGGAGTGGCAGGAAGCAAGTGCGAGATTAATGAGATTTGATGAAGACAATGAGAGAATACAAAACTGAGACACAAATAACGCTGGGAGGAATGCACAGTCCAAGATGGTGGTGAGGAATGACGAATCCGGAAGGCGGAGGTGAGTTGGCAGCAAGAGAGGGTGACACAGGAACTGCGGGGAAGCGAGCCGAAGGTAAGTGGTGTTGCTTGGTGGTGGGTTGCGTAGAGTGGACGGAGTTCCGGGGAGACATGGACATTCAACGCAGAAACACACAAGAAAGCAAGGCATAGGTTACAAACATGAAACAACGCTCTCACGAACACAAGACGCTAGACAAGCCAATATATAGGGATGAGTAATGAGTGACAGCTGATGCTGATGACAATTAACGGAGATGCCCACAAACTAATCAGTGCTGACGCGTAACACACAGACTTCACCCACAAAGTGCAAAACCCAGAGATCACGGTTTACCAACCGTGACAGTACCCCCCCCCCCCCTCTAATAATGCCTCCTGGAGTTCCCAGAAGGGCCTACCTGCTGATTGTAATCATCAATAAGGGAGTGATCCAGTATGTCCCTAGCAGGGACCCAATTCCTCTCCTCCGGACCGTAACCTTCCCAGTCCACCAAGTACTGGAATCCTCGTCCCCTCGGTCTCGAGTCCAGAATACGATTAACCGAATAGGTCTGTTCCCCATCTACGAGACGCGGCGGCTGGGGAACCGGGGTAGGCGGATTAATACTTGAATAAAACACGGGTTTAATTTTGGACACATGGAAGGCGGGGTGTATCCTCCTGTACGCTGGAGGTAGTTTGAGGCGCACTGTCACCGGACTAATGATCTTGGTGACAGTAAACGGGCCAATGAATTTGGGAGCTAATTTGTTAGAAACGGAATGAAGAGGAATATTGTTAGTAGAAAGCCACACTTTTTGACCCACGCCGTAAACGGGAGGCTTTGACCGGTGGTGATCGGCCTTGGCCTTAGTGCGCTCCCTCATCCGTAGCAGAGTCTCGTGGGCTCTGGTCCAGGTGCGGTGGCACCTCTGGACAAATGCGTGAGCGGAGGGGACTGCGACTTCCGATTCCAGACTAGGAAAAGCTGGTGGCTGGTAACCTACGCTGCACTGAAACGGAGAGAGGCCCGTGGCTGACACTGGTAACGAATTGTGAGCGTACTCCAATATAGAGAGTTGTTGGCTCCAGGAAGAAGGATTCTTGGAGACCAAACATTGCAACGTTCTCTCTAAATCTTGGTTGGCTTGCTCAGACTGCCCGTTACTCTGGGGATGATAACCCGAAGACAGACTAACCGTCGCTCCTAGCAATTTATAAAATTCCTTCCAAAATTTGGATATGAATTGGGATCCCTTGTCAGAAACCACGTCTACCGGGAGGCCATGTAACCGAAAGACGTTATCTAGGACAGTGACTGCTGTCTCCTTGGCTGTAGGTAATTTGGGCAAGGGAATGAAATGTGCCGCCTTCGAGAACCGGTCCATAACGGGAAAAACTACCGTCATGCCATTAGAGTGCGGGAGGGCGGTAACAAAATCTAGTGCGATATGTGACCAGGGTCTCGAAGTGACAGACAGTGGTTGAAGAAGCCCATCAGGAGGCCGGTTAGACGACTTACCACTGGCGCAAACTGAGCAAGCCAAAACAAAATTGTGGACATCACGAGCCATAAGTGGCCACCAGAATCGTTGTTTAACTAACCTCTTGGTTCGGCTTATCCCTGGATGACAAGCAACGTTAGAGCAGTGACCCCACTGAATAACTTCGGACCGTAACTCTTCCGGCACAAATAAACGATTCGGTGGGCAACCGGGCGGAGGCGTTACCCCTTCTAAGGCCGTCTTGACCTTCGATTCGACCTCCCATACAAGTGCTGAGACTAATATTTTATCAGGTAAAATACACTCGGGAGTCACCGGGCGGGCGGAGGGATCTAAAAGACGTGACAAAGAATCAGGTTTGACATTCTTGGAACCCGGGAGGTACAACAGAGAAAAATCAATACGCCCGAAAAAAGTGCCCACCGAGCCTGCCTGGAATTGAGTCTTTTGGCATTTCTAATGTACTCTAAATACTTGTGATCGGTCCAAACAATGAAAGGTACCCCTGACCCTTCCAACCAGTGACGCCACTCCTCTAAAGCTAATTTGACGGCCAACAATTCTCTGTTACCAATGTCATAATTGCGTTCAGCAGGAGATAAACGATGAGAGAAAAACGTGCAGGGATGCATCTTATCGTCCGAGGCAGCACGTTGGGAAATAACTGCTCCTACCCCCACCTCTGATGCATCGTCCTCCACCACAAACTGCCGTGTGGGATCAGGGGCTACAAGGATGGGAGCAGAAACGAAGCGGCTCTTGAGGTTGGTAAATGCAGTCTCGGCTGCATCCGACCACCTGAACGTAGTACTGGGGGAGGTCAAGGCAGTCAGAGGTGAGACTAGTTGGCTTAAATTACGAATGAAACGTCGATAAAAATTGGCGAACCCCAGAAACCGCTGTAGGGCCTTACAGGAATCTGGAGATGGCCAATCTATCACAGCCTTAACCTTGTCAGGATCCATACGTATTCCCTCGGACAAGACGATATACCCTAGGAAGGGGACAGACTGTGCATGGAATACGCATTTCTCCGCCGTGACAAAAAGCCCATTCTCGAGTAATCTCTGGAGCACTCGTCTGACGTGTTGAACATGTTCCTGGAGAGATGAAGAAAAAATCAGTATGTCATCCAGGTAAACATATATAAACTGATCTACCATGTCTCTCAACACGTCATTAACGAGTGCTTGGAAAACCCCTGGCGAGTTAGAGAGCCCGAACGGCATCACCAAATATTTAAAGTGCCCTCTAGGGGTGTTAAAGGCGGTTTTCCAATCATCCCCCTTCCTGATGCGGACCAAATGATAAGCGTTATGTAAATCCAATTTTGTGAATACGGATGCTCCCTGTAACCTCTCGAAAGCTGAAGACATCAATGGTAATGGATAGGTGTTCTTTATCGTGATGTTGTTCAGCTTTAGATAGTCAATACAAGGTCGCAAAGAACCATCCTTCTTACCCACAAAAAAGAATCCCGCCCCTGTTGGAGAAGAGGAAGGGCGGATGAACCTCGATGTCAAGGAATCAGAAATGTATTTCTCCATGGCCTCCCTCTCCGGAATAGAAAGAGAGTAAAGCTTGCCTTTAGGCGGAGACTTACCTGGCACTAAATCTATAGCACAGTCGTAGGGACAATGCGGAGGAAGAGAAGCAGCACGGGACTTACTGAACACCTCCTTCAGGTCCAAGTACTCTGCGGGCACGTTTGATAACACCATGGTCTCTTTCTGAAAGACAGAAACAGGCACAACAGGACAAGCAGAAACCAGACAAGACCCATGACAACTTTCACTCCACAAGGTGACTTTGTTGGAACCCCAATCCACTCGTGGATTATGTTTG